>NC_063207.1:20633057-20920557 GCF_017589495.1 Alosa alosa | reverse complement strand
TTCTCTTTTCTTTCTTGCTCTGTCTGTATGTGTGTGACCACTTGGTTTGTTTGTATGTTTTGTTTTATATTTGTGTGTGTGTGTGTGTGTGTGAGCGTGCGTGTGTGTGTGGTGTGTGTTTGTGTGTGTGTGTGTGTGTGATGTGATGTGTGTGTGTGTGTGTGTGTGTGTGTGTGTGATGATGTATGTGTGTGTGTGTGTGTGTGTGTGTGTGTGTGTCTCCTCTCCCTGCAGAAAACGAAGACTGCTGCTTCCTGTCAGACTCTCCGGAGGGTTGTGCCTCTCCCGGCCAATCCTACCTCTGCATCCCCTTCCACCGGGACGGCCCCACCCTCGCCGAGGGCAGCTACGTGATAGGACCTGGCGCCGTGTCCAGAGCGGAGGTGGGCGTGTGCAGCCCTGCGCGAGAGGCCGCGGTCAGCTCGGTGGCTAGCGTCTGCTCGGGCTTGTCGGGCCGCCACCACAGCCCCGGTGTGGGCCGGCGCTCGGACCTCATGTTGCTGGGCTGCGGCGCCATCCTGGCGGCGGTGGGTCTCGGCTTCAACCTGCTGGACCTCTGCTCCACGCCCAGTGCCGGCGTCTCGCACACTCCAGGGGAGAGCAGCGGCAGCGGGGGGGCCAAGACTCGCTGGGAGGGTCTGTTCCACCGCGGAGGTGGGGGAGGCAACAGGCGGAGCACCAGCCCCCCGACGCGCAAGCTCTTCAAGCGGGAGAGCCCCCTGCGCGCCGCCCCCCCTCCTCCACCTCCACCTCCACCTCCTCCCCCTGCGGCCATCGCTCCATCCTTTACGCTGCTCTCCCTGTCGTCCGTGTCGGACTGCAACTCCACGCGCTCCCTCCTGCGCTCTGACAGCGAGGAGCTGCTGGTGTATCGGCCGGCCACGCCACCTCCTCCTCCCTGCCCTGCGCCCGTGCCCACGCTGCCACTCCTGCCCCCACCCGCCCTCACCAGCCCCCCGCCACTCAACCCTCTGGTCAACACGCACCTGGAGAGCTTCAAGAAGAACCCGCGCCAGTCGCTGACGCCTACGCACGTGCCCGTCAGCGTGCACGCCACCCGTGGCCTCCACCGCACCCCCTCCGATGGCGCGATCAAGAAGAGGTGCCCCCCATCCTCTTCCTCCAACCACAACAATGGGCACCACCCACCACAGATGAAGGCTGACAACGCAGGTATGTGTCTGGTAGTTCATCAAGAAAATGAAAACGTTTTTCATTAAATCTGCAGAAATCAAATCTGCATTATATCAATTGTACTAAGTGTGAATTCCGTATGGTCCATGCTTAGTCAGAAAAGTGTTTTTATTTGTCTCAGTATGTATTTATAGATTTATTCAACACTAATATTTTATATCATGAAACTTGTATGTTTCTTCTTATCTCTCCCCAAACACACACACACACACACACACACAACACACACACACACACACACACACATACACACAGTGTCCGGAAGCCAGTGGTGTATGAGAGAGGACATCTCAGATTTGCCACGGTTACCTGACCCAAATTTGGTCTTCCCTCCCACTCCTCGTCGCCGTTGCCAACCAGAGCGTCCCAAAACGCTGGACTTCCTAGTAAGGCCTCGCCCATCTCCACGGATCCGCAGCGAGGCGCCGTGGGGCGACTCCCCCAGCCACACTTCCAGCACTGAGACTCCGCCCACTGTGGAGTTTGGAGGCGGCGCCGCCGTTCCTCCAACCCCTTGCTCGCCCTGGGTGAATGACAGCCTGCTGGACCAACGAGACGAGGGCCAGTGCAGGGATGGAACCCTCCCACTCTGTAGGCCCGAATCCTCATTGGCCAGAGACTCTCCCTACCGTGTACGACCAGGCTTCTGGTCATAACTGTTATCATTAGTAAACCTATAAGTACTGTTTAAGAATTCCTATGTATCACAGAGCACGTCTAGACCTTTCTACTCCAGAGAGGAGGAGCAGAGAGAGAGAGAGAGAGACAGTGACAGGAAAGGAGAAAAACCACCACTTGAATGCTACCCTCCACTGAAAGTATTTCTATATGCCTTTGAATTGGTTGGGACTAGCTGAACAGGGAGTAGTAGTTGCTTTGTTTTGGCTCATTACAGGCCACCGTAAGGTTAGTTAGCATAGTAGACTTGTCCTAAGTTCGCCCTGTTATGTAGTCTGCACACTGCACCGTCGGTTCAAATTAGCAGCACCACCTCAGTGAGGTCTGACGTAATGCCTCTGTACAGGTGCCGTATGGAATCTGCTTTTTTTGGTCAACAAAAAACATGTAAATATGAAGACAGTTTATTGAAAGACAGTTGTTTCCAAATACCTTCTGTGCATTCAGTGCATATTGTATGTATTCTTGAGTTTTGTCTTGCATTTGTTGGAATTGTCCTGTCCCCTGAAACAATATATAAGCTAAAGGATAACTTGGAAAACGTCAGAAACAATGAATGATCACACGTCGGAATTTGAATGCACATGAATATTTGGAATCATTTTTGATTGATTGTCCTTGAATATCATTATGATAGGTCTAGAAACATTTTTATTTTGGACAACGTAAGCTACCTATTGCACCTCTAAGGCTGTGTGGGGGACAGAATTATGCAACACAGGTGGACACTCTTACTCAGTTTTCACTTTGTGTGCCTGTGTGACTGATTGATTGATTGGTTGTGTGATTGATTGATTGATTGATTGATTGGTTGGTTGTGTGATTGATTGATTCATTCATTCATTTCTTGTATGATTGAGTCAAGGTAGTTTCAAGTAGACATCACTTGCACTTGTCAATCGAACACACAAAAACATGCACACCCAGTCGCCCAAGGGTAAGATTGCCCACCCTCGCCCTGTAACAAAGTTGCGTGGTAAATCGCAAAGCATGATCTATTTTAGCATTTGGCTGTGTTAATAATGCCAGATCCTGTACCTCATGTCTGGTTAAGTATGAAGTGTTATGTGCTATTTATGCCAAGTCCTGACACAGTGCTGGTATTACGTCACGCCTCAGTGAGCCAAGGCTTGCGTTTCTATCTGCACTGTATGCACAGCTGCACTGCTAGGGATCGTTTCAGTGGTCCCAAAGGCTGTCCCTGATTGGCTGCCAGCACGCAGAGAAAGTGATGTCACTTTTGCTTTACATGTTTACTTCATGATTGTGCATCTTTTTTTTACTCAGACTAGAAAGGAAAAAAGTGCATTTCTTTGTCAGCATCATGAATGTAATGATTTTTTTTACAAACAAGACAAGTTCCGTTTTGTTAAAGCATCTTGATTCTCTGTTTTCTGAAGGCCCAGCTGTGGCCCTGTGCTGAATGTCGTCACACCTTGTTTTGTTCACTTTTTGTCAAATGCACTCCAGTTCACCTCTGTGTGCCCTGTTCCCAATCTATCTAACACACACACACACACACACACAGACACACACACACACACACACACACATACACACACACACACACACACACATGGCAACACATACAGTGATCCTTAACGTAAGGAAACAGATGTGTCTAGCTGACACAGAGATCCAACGTGAGAAGTCCTGGAGCCCCCGGCAGAGTTGGGAGGCTGTCTGAAATGCCGGCTCGTCTGTCAGACACTCCGTCTGACAGAACACACTCCCACCAGGCCCCCCCCGTGAGCGCTCAGCTGCAGCGCAACGGCTGAAACACACACACACACACACACACACACACACACACACACACACACACACCTGCACACTCACACACAGCACACCAGACAACAGGGGGAAAAAAACTCCCAACGACTCTTGAAAAGACGTCCAACACGCTGCTACACAAGGCAGGCTGGAGATGGACCGTTTGGACAAACTGTGTGTGTAAGAATGTGTGTGAGCTCCCAGGACACATGCAGTGTAGCAACAGACAAGTAGGAGACCAAACAGCCCAGGAGGCATCAGACTTTTAGTGTTTGTGAACATATTTATGTATGTATGTATGTATGTATGCATTTATTTATTGAATTCATTATTTATTCTTTCACTATGTTTTTATCAATTTTATTTTTTTATATTTATTTTTATTCTTGCCTTTACTGATTTTTTTTAAAGCCTCAAAGCTGACATAAAGACGTTTACACTTTATTTGCATTGGTAATGGACTGCAGACATAGGTAACATTATTTTGTTTCTCTGTGTGACTAATTGGGAAGAAGGTTTCGTCTGAAAAAATGGACATGCCCCCAGAGACATGCAAGACAAGGACAGAACACAGACACGCCATTCCTTTTGTACAGCGTGATGGATGAACAGGTTTTTTAAGTGATTCCCGGGGAGGACTTTGAAGGATCACGCAAATTGCTTCTCCCTTTCCCGAATGAACGCAAATCTAGATAATGTGAATTCAATCATGTGAACCTTTGAGATCTGGGTGGGTGCGAGCAAGCAAGCCTGATGCCACATTAGAGAGATCGTGCACTGATTGATCAGTGATTTGACTTTGGTTTCATTGATTTGACCTTGTGATGGAGATCTGACCTTGTGATGGGGGTCATGCAGGGGCCAGTGGGGTGAGGCGGAGGACTGTGTTTGTGGGTGGGACTGACATGCTGTATTAGGACTTGTGTTTGCACCGGAGCACATAGACCTGTGTAAAGATCATAGTAAAAAATACATGAAACAAGTCTCTACAACCCTTTTTGTGTGTTAATGTGCAAGCAATGATGTAAAGGTATCTTGAAGGAGCCTAACTGAAAAAGAAGCGTTTTTCGGAGTAACCCCATGTTAATCTGTTCCCCATTCAGAGGCCTCCCTGAAATGGCAACAAAGTTGTTCTTACAGTATATTTGAGCCTTTATTAGGTTCTTAAATCTATATTAGACAATATGATTTAGTATAATAGCATAGATACAGTAGGGTAATTTTGTCATGGAAACAGGCCTGTCCAAATAACAGTTAGTATGTAACGTGAGCCAAAGCTACGGTCATGTGGAGTGCTTCATGTTTTCTTTTTCTCTTAGTTCTTCATTTGTGTCTTTCATCAACAGAGACTCGTCTGAGGCTCAGACAGAAACCAAACTGCGAGGTTTGTTGCGGCACATTGTAACCATGGTAACAAACAGGCCAAGGAGGGTATACTATTTTTATCGAGAGAGTTTCCTGCTCTTTGTTTCAAAAAGTAATAGTGATCCAGCTCAGCATGTTTACACGCCAACACAAACAGTCAGTTAATGTCCTCACAACTGAGCTTATTTAGTATGTTAAACGAGAACAATCAAGAGGATTGTTTTTCTCTGTAACTCCTGCCAGATAAGGAGATTTAAGTCTTCACCTGAGATTTCACATCTGTTCATGTGAGACACATGTTCATTCCTTAGTTCTGGCGTTGATGTGGGCCTGTTCTGGCGTTGATGTGGGCCTGTTCTGGCGTTGATGTGGGCCGATATGGAAAACGGAGGACAACAACAAACCACAGCTGTGGCCCACAGGGTATGAAACTCAAGCCTAATGATGAGATGGCTGTCACACACACTCTCTCTCACGCACACACACACACACAGGGAAACATAACACTCAAACCAGCACAAGCTGTCTGACATACACATGCATAGACACACACACAGACAGAAGCTGACAAACCAACACACACACACACAGCACAGTCGAGGGACATCTTAGGGGAATTTGAGCCTGCTTCCCATGGCTCTTTGTTGTTATGGTACAGCCACGTCACCCATCACTAGTCACAGCTGTGGTTGCCGTGGTAATGCCTCAGCGCAGACCTCAGTATGTTTATGCTGAGTGCATGGTGAGATTCTGTTATTCAGAGACGGGTATAGGGGCTAGGTGGAGGGATCCCAAGCCGACTTATTTAAACGCTCTCTGCTATCTGTTCATTGAGAAACATTCATCCTGCAGTAAAGTCATTGGCACAGAACTGTTGGATTTCTGTTGTGCTTGTGTGTGTGTGTGTGATGGAGGGTGAGTAAGACCATTCCAAGAAAGATAAAAGACACAGATGGGAGACACTGCAATTGTGTGTGTGTATATATGTGTGTGTGGAGGGGAGAGAAAGCGCATAACCCTTTGCTGTAAAACACAATTAATGAGACAAAGAGCATGAAATGTGATCCCCCTACAATCTGCTTCTCTGGAGCTACTGGAGGGAGAGTGATGCTGCATTTCTCTAAGGTGGGGGCTACATGGTCTTAAAGAACAATCCAGAAAATCAGTTCCCCTCCAACCCCAAGCCACAGTGGCCTACACACAAAGTGTGCAAAATGAGACATGACCACAACTTTTTGATAACAATCAGCACACTTTTAATTTATTCAACAGACACATACGTATCACAACAAAAGGACATTTTTGCTTATGGTGCTTTCTTAAGATGACATGCTCGTCAACAATGCCTGGGGGAATTTGGGAAGGGGGTGGGTAGGCATGTGTAACCAAGCTTAGCAAACACACACGACCACTATCGGCTGCATGATCAGACGGCTGAAACATCCGTGCACTTCCAAGAGGAAGGAAGGAAGGAACGAAGATCCTTGGGAGAAAAAGTTGATACGCCTCAAGGCAGGAGCGAGATAGAAAAGAACAAGTCCACACAACGCCTCTGTCTAGGAGATAACAACGCTTGATCGTCATGGCTGATGATGGTGTACTGATGCGTTGTGGCGCTGAGCTCACTCACACAAAGGCCAGTTGAAGCATTCCAAAAATAACGCATCCACTAAACAGGTTCTGTAGCGCATGAAACACTGCAGAACTTGACAACATATTTATTTACAGGGTTTCTACACATTTTCCATTTCAAAATTCCATAATTTTTCCATACTCAAATTTTCAAACTTCTCGGTAGATTTTTCTTACCATATTCTATATATTGTCAATGGAGCGTTCTACTAGCATTGTGAAGAGCTGTATAATAATGTTTATTTTTTTGTTTTGTTAAATATTATTATATTTATATTGTTATAAATTATTTGTTTGCAATAACAGTTTATCAGATAATGCAGTATCCATGTCTTGGTAACTTTTATCAAAAAAGTCTACCAGTGTTTTAGCTGAAAAAAGCAGAGCTACGCAAACAAACCAGTGCACAATGGTATAGGGCACGTGCATAGAACAGGGGTTCTCGATTTGGTTTTGTTACCAGGGTCCCCTTGTGGGAGAGATTTTTTTTCTGAGGACCCCTATTCAATTGTATCTTGATGATGTGGACTGACAGTTAAGCTACACAACAGTAGGAATGGTTCATGATGACCTGAGTGAAGTGATTAGTACTGTAGATGCAATAGTCTGGAAACATAAATATTTCTCCATACCCATGTTTCTTTTTTCCATACTTATCTAGACCTGGAAATTATTCAAATCAAATTCCATACTTTTCCAGGTTTTCCATACTGCGTAGGAACCCTGTATTTACTACACTATGTGCACCATAGGGTTTAATGATGGAGGGTCCCCCATATGCCATCAGCCTTCATAACACACCAACCTCCACCTAGTATTTCCATCTGTTTTTCAGTCTTCTGCTTTCTGCTGAGAGAATAATGCCTTATCCTTCCTTAAACAGGCTGTTAGGGTTTGCGCGAGGTCTGGGGGAATGCTCCAAATAGCCTATGGACTCAAAGGCAGTACTGCTCACAATAAAACACACAACTATTACCAGGAAGGTGGATCTAGTGAATCTGGCCTTCCTTCACCACCAGCGATTTGTGGCAAAGCACTGCGGCAAAGTGTAGTAGTACCATAACGACATGCTTCTGTACGGTAGCGTTATCACAGACTAAAGCCCCCAGTGCTCCCTGCTGCTGCTGCGGCTGCACGTTGAGGGATGTACGTAAATAACACAGTGATTGATTATACTTGAGACTCCCATCACGCTGCCCCTGCACCACCCCTGACGGCTGACTATGGCAAGGGTGTGAGCCGGCACAGGGCCAGCGCAGGCGATGGCAGCTAAAGCCATAAAGCCATAACAAGCTGCTGTCATGTGGAACCGCGGGCTCAGAAGGTGACAAAGAGAAATTGGAGGATGCTGGACAGATGTCCGCACAGAGCCATGCATCCTGTCCACCTTCTGATGACAACATTCATCACCGTCGCTTGGACCCTAGCAGACCCTTGCAGAGGCATGAAGCAAAGCTCATAAGTATAAGTGGCCTTAGAGGATCGGTGATGCAGGGGCAGACCAGGACAGGCTGCCCATAACAGACAGGCGGCATGTTTGAAGGGTAGAAACACATGTGGACCACCACTGGTGGTCACCTGGTTAGACCACCCTAATCCAAAAATATCTGGACATACCAAACTTTTTTTTTTTAAAAAGCATCATAGTGAAACTTCCAAGAGACTGTATGCTCTGACACTTGAGTGTATTTTGTACATACAGCTATATGGCAAATATACATTTCAACTGAATTCCTTTCGAATGAGTGACACGAGTGTAAAGCTTGCTGTTAGGACAAAACAGATAAAACAGTCAAATTCAGTGTACAGCAAAAGCATTAGATTACAACCTAGGCTATTGTAAACACAGAGGGCGTAAGTTCTCCTTCATCACTACAACACTTTGGCTCTACAGATTCAATTAGACATTTTCATAGTTGTGCTCCCTCTCTAGTAAACTCTGTGGACCTTGTGAAGCACAGTGTTATTATTAACACACAACAGTGTTATTATCAACACACAACACCTTTAGTTGTGGAATGTCAGGCATATCCATCCATCCATCTATCCACTCATTCAACGTTTCATTCATGCTCTCACACATTGACAATGTTAGTGCATGTCCTCAAGCCCTCTATGACGAGTAACTACAGTGTTGGCCTTAGCGCACCTTTTGTGCTGGCACGCTTTTTCGACTGGTACCAGTCCGAGTTGCACCATATGAACTGGCAGTGATAACTCACGCTCTTCCAGACTGATGAGCTTAGTCATGCTTTGCACACTCATTGTTGTGACATTAACAGGAGGGGGCAAAGCTGGCATGGCGGCGCTGCTCAACCATAAAAAACAAACAATTAACATATAGGCCATTGATTGATACAACACGGATACAGTAATGCTTGCTCTTTTTGCCTATTATGGGGGCGGTTATGGTCATGTGGGTGTGTATGTGTTATAGGGTAAGAATAGGTGTTGTTCACATATCCAAAACAAACATGACAGCCTGCAGGCGGGAGAGACTGAAGAGAGTGAAGTGGAAATAATAGGAAACATATGCATTTCCTGTTCTGACCGATTGCTGCCCAGTTCACAATTCACTGACCTCCCCTGAAGCCCAGTAGGAGGCAGAGGCAACACCTTTGTTAATTAGCTCGCTAGTTTCGAATCGGCCATTGTTAAGAACCTAGCAATGCTTCCTAAAAATCAGAACGTGAGATCTGCCTGTGTTGGCAGGGCTCGTGCTCTGTTGCAGCTTCGCTCTCTGTTCAGATGGAGATGTATGCAGGAATGCATGCAGGATAGGGCGGTCAGCTGTGAAAGCTAAGGGCAGTGATACATGTGTTTGAGAGGGACAGAACACAGTGTAGGGATGGCAGCATTACAGGTGAGGCCCCTGTCGTTTTTTTGTTGTTGTCGTTGTTGTTGTTGTTTCTGTTGATTTCTTCTTCTTTTACGAGTCCTCCTTCTTTTCTTTCGGGGTACTGCGTCGTATCTTCATCTCCGTCAGCTGGATGTAGCGAATCACGTTGGTGTCTGAATTGCAAAGCCAGGAAGTGATAGTGATTGGGTTACTCAAAGAAATCTAACTCAAAAGAATACTGTACATTGCTAGTGGAAAAATGAAAGGCCTGATCAAAAAAAGTTTTTGGGCCTCCCATCAATATGTGTACAGTGTAAATCTGTAGGTTTCTCATGTTCTGACATCTACACGTAATCACTTTTAGCTCTACTTTGGCCTTAATCAAAGATCCATAGCTTAAAAGAGACAATCTATAAAACAATCTTGAATAGCTGTGTGGTCTGACCCCAAATCAGCACAGGAAACACAACATCTCTGATGCCAACACCTTTGTTTGAACCACTCTCAAATCGCTGACACAGAGGAAACATACAGTGAGCATGCAGTCAATACCCTAATCTTTCTGGGGTTTTTTTTGCCTTTATTGACAGGACAGTCGAGAGTACACAGGAAACAGGTGGGAGAGCGATGGGGAGTGGGGTAGAGAAATGACCTCTGACTGGACTGAGCGTGGGTCCTCATTGGCACTGGTAATGTATGTTATTAGAGACGCCAACACCACTGCACTGGGGCTCCCCCACATACCCAAATCTTATTACGAGGCTTGCCCATAGTTTCCATTTCATTCATCCTGTACGCTATCTTTGTTATGGCAGCATGTGGAGAGAAAATCAAAGTGCACTCTGGGAATGTAATCGGCTCTTTGGATGTCCCTGTATGACCCTATAGTGTTTATGTGCATGCTATTTTATAAAGAATAATACAGGAAAGGTTTGTTAAACTTGCCGTCACAACGCTAGTAGAGTAACAGCAATAGTCCTATATCAATAGCCCTACCTAAGATCTGTGAAAAATAATTATTCATAGGCAACCATTTTGTAAATAATGTGATGCCTTAGGAAAAAATCATACTATGAAATGACCATTTATTAATAAAAGTGAAAGTCTAAGAAACCTACCTCAAGCAAATCAGTGTGAAATCAAAAACGCTAGTTTTACTTGTTTG
This sequence comes from Alosa alosa, assembly GCF_017589495.1. NCBI lineage: Eukaryota > Metazoa > Chordata > Actinopteri > Clupeiformes > Clupeidae > Alosa > Alosa alosa. The sequence goes on along the minus strand of NC_063207.1, from coordinate 20,909,911 downwards.
CTATTTGCTCATTAAACTGTCTCTTTAAAATGTGTTGTTATTTTCTAGAAAAAAATAATGTCTGTGGAGAACCGCGAGATCTGAACTCAACTGTATAGGGTTGTAGAGTGAAGTTATGTAACCACTTGTTTGCACATAAAGGTCATAATGTTTAAATGGAATGTGAATGCTTTTGCAGATAACAGAATTGATTTGGACTTTTGGTGGAAGGCCAATTTTCAGTTGTCCCTGTGTGCTTTTACTCAATCTAAGGCATGGCCAGGCTATGTGTAGTAAAAGCTTTGGGGTATTTGAGGTCCAAGTTCAAGACCCAAGGAATATGAATTTGTTTTTAAAGGAGCCCTGAAGAATGTATCTGAAGGCTGTTTGTGGAAGGTACCAGTCGATTTTCTGAGAACTGCACTGCACTCACCTGAAGGTTCTTGTTTGTGCGATTCCTTCAGGTAATACAGCGCCTTGTTGAAGTCGCCCAGGTGATAGTAGGCAACTCCAGAGCGATAAAGGGCTTTAAAGTTCTCCCCCTCTTTTCGAAGCACCTTCAAACAGTACTCCTTCACCCGCTCATAGTTCACCAACTCCATCTGCAGGAGACAGGCTGACGCAAAGGTACAGAGGAAAACACTGAGAATTCAAAAGGGAATTTCGCAACAACACCATATCACACACCCTAAACCCAGACTTCTCACAGATCAGTAGCCTACTCATCCACCGTTTTTTCCCCTTTCCTTGTTTTGTCATTAATGTTTTAACTCATTTTTGCGCACGTGCGTAAAAATCTGATTCGATTTATCTGCGATGAATCCAACTGGGGACATGAACACCAGCAGCAGCGCTTGTTATGTGTTTTAGTCTGATGTGAGCCAGTGCGTCTGGGAAACGATGATGACGAGCAGAGCGATGATGTAAGCGGGAATGGACAGACACTACTTCAAGCCCCTCATGACTTTGCATGCATTATACATTGACCATACGTTTATGACATTGCTTACGATGCTTATATTTTGCTTATGAGAGCCAATGTAAAGTGAAGTTTAAGGACACATATTTACCCGCTAAACTGTTGTAACACTCAAGTTCCGCGTTTTCCACGGCCCCTTTCTGCTCCTCCGTCAAAGACGCCTTGCTTATCGTGGACAGCACGGAGGAGGGTGACTTAGAGCCAGTGTCAGGATCCCCGAGAACTCGACACAAGCCTTTCATCTCTAGCAAAGCGCGGTGGTACTTCCCGATAGCTTCCCGGTATTTCTTATCTTTGTAGCATTGCGTGGCTTGAGTCTTGAAGTCAAGCGCACGTCTCACCAGATCCGCCGGATCGTTGCGCGGCGGTTGTTTCTCCATGGAGGTTCCATGGTGACGCGAGTGCTGTTGGTAGTAGCGAACGTCCCTGTGAATGGGCTGCCGCTGAGGAACGCTGATATTGCCGCTGCTAAGGACTCCTCCTGCTCCGTTGTCCGCGCGGCAAACCGCATCATACCCACCCTGGTCCAAACTCATGATGTCTTCCCCCCAAAGAAGAAATATTTCAGTGAAAAATAATACGGAGCTAGTTCATACAGTCAAAAAGCAAACGATGAATTCGACTAAATGTAGGATAAACATGTGCCCGCCTCTAATGTTGCAGCTGGGTCTGTGAGCTCGCACCATCTCCGCGCGCCTACATCTCGATTAAGTAAAGTGCTGTAACAACGAAGGTTTCTCTGTCGACGCGTGATTGTGGTAGACGCAATACAGTCATGATTGTCATGGGTAAAATATGTGTGATGCTTTACCGTCTAGAATCAATAAAAGCCCTATTAACGGATGAATCACGCTCCTGAGTAGCTCTCACGACCCTCTCCTTCTACCGTTGACAGTAAATGAATCCTCACGTACAGGACCAGACGTGTCCCGATGCGGCGCTCGAGCTGCGAACCGTCAGCGTGGAATGTAGTGTTAGCAGATGAAGCCAAACAAATGCGTTCAGCACGCTGCGCGCTCTCGCCTCTCAAAATATTGATTTAAAGTAGGCAAATATGGAAAAAAGCATATATCTACCTGGTATCTCAATCAAATTCTAAATAGGAGTAAGACACTTTATTCTAGGCCTAACCTTTATCTTAATCATCATTATAATATATGGGAGTGAGGCAATAGGCTAGATTAAATGGAGCATCTGGGAAGCTTTAAACGCTGTTTCATAGTTCAAAATAGTTTTGTAATAAATTAATAATAAAACAACGCAAACATGTTTTACATTATGCCTACTACAACAAAGTTTTATCACAAAACTGATGAGTTTTGAACATCTCATACAATATTCCAGTTGCTGACCATCCCTTTTCTGATGCAGCAATATGAGAATGAGAATATATGATGTTGATGTCAAATAGGGGAAGAGATGTTGAGGCATTTGGACATGCATGCTTTCCTAGCAATCAGTGTAGGCAACTGAGCAGTAATGCAGCTGTTTGTGGTGATAGGGTGTGTCTAAATTCTCTCTCTCTCTCTCTCTCTCGCTCTCTCTCTCTCTCTCTCTCACACACACACACACACACACACCCACATGATTAGCTGGTAGAAAGTCGTACTTATATAGCTCAAAAAATAGTTACCCATGAGGAAATAAGCAGCATCATAGCCACGATTCACAAATGTTTTAAGCATTACGCTGAAATGAAATATTCAACAAATCATACTTATCAAAGAATCATACAAACCATTTCAGTTGCAGTGATTCACAGGCACCGGCCATTTAACACAGAACTTAGGCTATTATAATTTGTGTGAAAGCAATCTGCTGTGGCATCTGAGTTACACAACCTCATTAAGCTGGCAATTAGATTTTGCTGCTCGTAAAGGAGAACTGTGAAGGAGAGAGTGCACTATTCATCAAATGTTTTCAGTGGCAAGCTAATAACACAAATCTAAAGTAACACTCAGGGCCAGATGTACTAACGTTTTTGCGGCCACCTTAGACGTATTTTATTTGCAACATGCAGGTAAAAACATGGCGAGGTATGTACAAACAGCCAGACTGAGGAAAAAGTGCAGACTGCCTATCGCGGGAGCTGAAAATGGCTATTTGCACTTTTCCGTGTCATGCATTAATAGGAGAGTCAAAGGAAAGTGGCAGTATAGGGCAAACACAGGGGAGGACAAGTGCTAACAGCAATTGATTAGGTATTCCGCCATATGTATGAAAAACCTGTTCTGTTTTGCAGTGAAAAACTTGCACCTGTGTTAAAAGCAGGCGTAATCCAAATCGCAGTTAAATGCGTCAATTAGAGAAAACTTTTAGAGACAGCTGAATCAGTATTCAGAGCAAAGGTATTCTTCATTGCACTATGTCAAAAGCAACCTTAACTTTTGTTTGCGTAATGAAGTGACAGCTTCCCCGCAATATGGCAAAGCTCAGTGTTCGCTTTCTGCGCATAGAAAAACTCGGTATTAGCGCTTTTCTGTACATCCTCAGTATCTCAAATCCAACTTGTGGCGCTAAAAGACACACAGGTGCTTTTATTAACACATTCTCTCTCTCTCTCTCGTGTGTAGAGAGGAGGAAAGAGACTGCAGCTCGAATGCAACTTTTCCCCTGTGGGTGTAAGCCCATGTTGGATAATGACCATGGCCTGTAACCTTTGACTCAAAATAGACGTGGCATGTTTGTGTGTGTGCGTGTGTGTGTGTGCATGTGTGTGTGTGTGCATGTGCATGTGTGTGCGTGTGTGTGAATGGAGAGAATGACTAAGAGTCAAACCAAAAATAAAGCCACCCAAAAAACATTGCAAATACCTGATGTATCCTTGATATGTAATAATTTAATCTGCTTTAATTACATGTATATGGTCTCATCAGAACAACTGAATAATAATGGTTTGTTGAGATGAGAGATTCTCAAGCTTTTTGGGGCTAAAGTACACCAAAGATCAAACTCTTTAACTGTCAATGGTCAAACTTAAAATACCAAGGCTTATTGTTGCTGATTGAATAGTCTCACACAGTGTTATAAATAGGCTAACGGGGGTGTTCATTCTTATGCCCATTTTGTTTCTACAGTGTCCATGAGCTGAGACCACATGCAGCAACATGTTCACATGATGTTGACTGAGCTGCATAATAGAGCTGTAGCCCATTAGGCTGTTTTATGACAACTATTTTATGAGACTGTATAAAAACACATTGGGCTCCTCAAAATTCCATGATCCATCTCACTTTGCGTAACGGCGCGTTGGTTATGATTGGGAACCACTAGTTTAGATTATGCCCAAAAATGTTGTACAGTGTAGTAAATGATATATAGCTTAACATATTCACATACATACCGACATCAATGTCAACAAAAGAAGATGTTGACTTTTTGTTTTGCTGCAAGTCAGATGCTATGAAGAAAGCTTTTGAAACATTTTTTTTTAAATGACCTTGCAAATGCTTTATTAGATCAAGTTCTGGCATGTTGTTTGGCCCTCAAGACCAACTGAACAGGTCAACACATCAACACAAACTCAACTGTGCCTCCTGAAGTGTAGTTAGGCCTACTTGTGTTGTTTTGGTGTACTGTAGATGTGTTTCAACTTTCAAATATGATCAAGAATTAGCAACATAATGTGAAAAAACTAACCATTTTATATGTAGGCCTACGTACTTATGTATTTTTATGTACCATTTTTTTAACACCTATGCAGATATATAACACCAGAAATGTGTCTAGAACACTGAACTGGACTGTCTTGATAAATGCACACAGAACTGTACCAGATTGTGTCCTGTAAAACGCTGTACACTGGACCGTGTCTTGTAATAAGCCGTATAGAACACAATGCAAGTCGATCAGTGCCAGTGAGGTATTCTGATTTTACAGAATTAAGTTATAAACTTTGCCTCTTTGACACTAGATAGATTAGTCTTCTGCAGGAAATAGTGTGTGCTTGACACAAATGACACAGAAAATCATTGACAACATATTTTAATAGCACATAAATCCTCATTAGGCAATGGTTAAGGAAGAAAGACGGTCCCATTGTCGTTTCTGCCATGTATCCTCCCTATAGCATCTTTCAGCTCTACCTATAAAGATGCTGAGTGTGAAACTGATGCATTTCTTGACAAAACAAGCTGTTAGGCCAGATGCATAATGCTCACTCATGAGATCACCCCTGTCAGCATAGAATACATTTATAGGCCCAAAATGAAAGATGTTATGGATCTTCATGTCACCATTTTTTTTTTTTGAGAAACTGTCCATATGACCATTTTCTGGTAATGTTATGCCTATAATTGTGTATTCTGGTCTTCATTAGAAGGTGAAGACCCTTCCGCTTTTGTATCAGGACTCGGTTCTTGTCCTCGTCTCCTCAGCTGTCTGGGTTTATAATCCTCATGAGATTTAACTGATAAAGTAATGCGGACGGTGTCGACCCCATTAATAGTCACTTCGCACCAAGTCTCCCCCACAGTGGTGATTGGCTCATCTGGAAGCGTAAGGGCATGCGTTGGTACTACAACCCCAAGTTCTGTCTGGAAATACCTGCAGACAATCTCCTTGGATATATGGTAGTCCATGGATGTGTTAATAGGGACTTCGAGCTTTGCATTCCTCAAGAACTCCAAAGTCTTTTGTCCAGTGCGAGTCTGAATCCTGTCCTCTGGCTTTCCCTCCCGCAGTTGCCTTTTCTCTTCGGTAAACATTTCCAGGTTTTCTGGTGAGGGGTACACTGCCAGGCCCTGAGGTAAAAGCTTGTTTCGGCCCAACGACTTTGCCACAAACACAGTATCACCCCGGCCTCCAAGCTTAGGCACTGTCTGTGTAAGAAGGAGCTCCATCTTCTCTTTAGAACCATGTTTGGTGTCCTCGACAAGTCGGTATACACGGTGACGTCGTGGATTAAGTCGAGGTGGGCTTCCTTCTTTAGACAGTGGAACTTGCCACCATCTTTCGACAATAACTGTATTTCTGCTGGCTGTTTGAGAAAAATTCTGCACCGTGCATGCCGCTAGTCTACTCCACATGCCTATCATATGACAGGTGTTCCTTTTAACTAGCCCAAACATATTTCACTGCGTAATCTAACCTTCAACACGTTCGGGTCAATGTTTGCTTACATCAAAGGTAGACAAACAGTGCACAAAATAAAATGAATAACGACCCGTTTGATTTCTCATGTGCTGCTAACATGGGGTCACTTACATTAGCTTCCTTGGTTGTCGCCTTTGTAGGAACGTCACCTTTTTACATCATCATTGTGCGCCGCTATCACATCCAAGATGGCGTCGGTGGACTTAAGAGGTAAAAAATAGTAATTTTGTTAGGTTTTTGGACAAACGGCTGTACACAATGTATTTTCATAAAATATAGGTTGTGCGCAAAATGCCATAGAAATCTTCATACATATGTTGCCTTACTTTTGAGGACTGCAGTCAAAATCCAGAGCTGAAGCTTGTTAATTTACTTGCTAACGTTAGCCAACAGATAGTGCTACGTTATTTCCCAAAGGAAATAGCTAAACATCAGTTTGTCCATATCTTCACAGTATGCATACCACTAGATTGATTATATTTTAACACGGTGTGCAAGTAGTTAGCCTATAACTTGAACCTGAATTTGCAAGGAATACGACTATTCGTGATGGGCAATTTTCCTAACACTGTATTATTGTATACATTTTTAGCAGATAACCTCTTGGGAATATCATGGGTTGATAGTGGGTGGGTACCCATTCTCAACCCCGGTAATGTCCTGGACTATTTTTCCGAAAGAAGCAACCCATTCTACGACCGAACTTGCAACAATGAAGTTGTGAAAATGCAGCGGCTCACCCTGGACCACTTAAAGTAAGTCTCTGAACACTATTGCGCAACATGTTTACAGGAGTAATTAATACACCTGGTTGATTTCTCCTCAGTTAATGTATTATGGTATTAGTCCTCTGATAGTTGTCAGATTTTAATTTCTTCTGTTCTGTTTGGTAGTCAGATGGTGGGAGTTGAGTATATCCTACTACACGTACAGGAGCCAATCTTGTACATCATCCGCAAGCAGCAGCGACAGTCGCCAACCCAAGGTAAGCATCACTGACAAATTTCCAATCTCCAGTCATAACACCTCAAAACATCTTCAGCTGCTGCATTAAATGCTACTCAGTAAAAAAAAAATTGTCAGTTGTAAAAGTTGTCAGTCAAAAATGGTGAACATCTGATTATGTCTCTAGTTATCCCCTTGGCGGATTACTACATCATAGCTGGTGTGGTCTACCAAGCACCAGACTTAGGATCAGTCATCAGCTCCAGAGTGGTGAGTGAAGGTGTCTGTGTTTTTTTGTGTGTTTTGTTGCCATTGTCTGCCATTTGGAACCACATTTTTGTTATTGTTTATGACTGTGTATCAACTTGTAAATTCCCAACTCTATGCATCAAATTCTGTGTGAATAGGTAAGATATTTGGAGATGATGTTTTCTTTTTGTCTGATTGTCTGTCCCCATCTTGTCTCCCTCTTCTTGTCTTTGTAGCTATCAGCTGTACACGGCATACAGTCAGCATTTGATGAAGCCATGTCTTACTGTCGCTACCACCCATCAAAGGGCTACTGGTGGAACTTCAAAGACCAGGAGGAGAAAGGTTAGACCACTTTTCCTGGCTTCATCTTTGTGCTCATTATAGATAACTTGTTCTTGCATGCTGGTGTGCTAATCTAAGAAATACTAAATGTTTGACTGCACAAAGTGCATTTACTTGGCCTTCATCATTTACAGAGAAATCCAAACCCAAGTCAAAGAAGAAGGAGGAGCCCAGTTCATTCTTCCAGAGGCAGCGAGTTGATGCTTTACTGCTAGACCTTCGGAACAAATTCCCCCCTACATACTACCAGGTCTGAAGACAGACATATTCATTACATATATTGTATACATGCTTTTATAACATGTATGGAACTATATTTTAGCAGACACTTTATCTAAAGGTTCTTAGCGAGTATTTACATATTGAGAATTTAACCTGTGGAGCACTGGCATAGTTATTGTAACAGTTACTTCTTATATACCTGTTGATACTACGTAGTCTTCATTGTCACTGGATATCATTTGTTCATGGTTGGTGGTGTCTGACTAAGTTTTAGAAGAACCTTCACTCTCTTTGACTGGTGCAGAGCAGCATTTCCTATATGCAGTGTGTGTGTTGGTCATCATCTGATCATTTAGTCATGTATGACCATATGGGAGGTGGATCACTAGCTTTTCATCAAATGTTTGCCTTTCCTCATCTCTTCCTTTCCGTTGTTTGCAGCCCAAACCGGGAGAAAAGCCTGTCCCGGGTAAGATGAGATTCTTTGCCTTGTGTTTATCCTTGTACATCACTGGCCTTACTAGGAGTCACGCTGTGAAGGATGAATAACCCTTTTAGATCATCTGGCTCTATAATGAAAAGGCTAGTATGGGGTTTAGAGAGTAGAACAACTCCATTATTTGTTCTATAATGATTTGTGAATGGGCATTATAAAGTAATTTTTTTTTTAATCAGGGACTCTGTGTTTTGTTTTAGCAACTATGACCTCACAATTGATTTCTGTCTGGCATACCCTTTTTACAAGCCATTTTCTGTCTACATTTATTTTATCTCTCTCTCTATCTATCTCTTTTCCTCTTCTCCCTCCCCTTCTCTTTTCTCAGTGGAGGTAAAGAAAGAATCTGATTTACCTGCTGAAACGGTAAAACAAGAGGAGAGAGAGACGGCCAGCAAGACTCCAGCACCTGCCCCCCCAAGCAAGCCACCCCCTGAGAAACGAGCCAGGTTGCAATGATCACACACACACACACACACACACACACACACACACACACACACACACACACACACACACACACACACACACACACACACACACACTGGACTCTGAGATAATGAGGATGGAGTTCCTAAGGACTGAGTTTGGAAAGGGATTACTGCACCTCAGGAATGCCTGACAGCATTTCAGAATATATATATATATATATATATATATTCAGAAATATTTATAATGTCAAGGCTTTGTTTGTCTACCTTTTATATTATGACATTTTTTGTAAAAACACATGCAGGTATATAGTACAGGGAATAAACTTGGTCATGGTTTTCTTGGTCTAATGGCTCTATACACAATCAATTGGACAATTTAAGGTTCATGAAAATTACATCTTTTTTGTGTCAAGAGTTTCTTCATTCAACTTTGTAAATTAATGAATGGTTTTGTTTGGTTTTGTTTTGTATTTTTTGTCGGTGTTTGACAACCTTTTGATATATGTGAATAAATAGATGAAACAGAGGAAATGTACATGCTTTTTCCCTTTCAAATTCATGCATGAATGGTTTGAGCAAAGTAGACGTGTGACGCCATCTACTGGAAGAAATGTTTGACTATTTTTTTAAAGGACACTGAAGGCCAGATTTTTATCAAAACATTCTTTAGACACTAGTGAAAAGTGGTGAGATTATTTATTTATTTAACATGTGTTTGCATTCTTGACCACTTGGATATATGGTATCTTTTTCCATTAACAAAGTTATTGATATACCTGTTTAGATTGTGGACATTTGAGGGCAATATTGTAAATGCAGTTGAGTGTTTCTTTTACAGTAGCCCCTGTTCTGTGTTGATCACAGCAAACCTGTCTAAACTGTATAGATAGGATATTTTATACTTTACCCACAGTAAATCTACAAACCATGGACAACATTAGGGGTTCAGAGTAAACAGTAGAAAATCCTATCTATACAGTTTAGACAGGTTTGCTATGATCGACACAGAACTGGGGCTAGCCTACTGTATATTTCAGAATGTTGATCTCATATTTGGTAGGTATTCGGTCTATGGACTTTACGTTAAAGTCCACACCGAGGTAGGTTAAAGGATAGGATTATTTGCTTCATTGTACTGTTATTGCTTGAAATTAGCGCTGAAGCGTTGTACACTGTTTAATTCGAACTGAGCGAACACATCGGATAATTATACTAATGCGCATTCATATGACCCACCGAAAATCGCATATTTTCATTATTTCTCCCAGATGTTGTTTTTTGTCTCAGTTTAATTTACCCCCACACGGTGGCGCCATATATTTATGTTCAAAACCTACAATCCAGCCTCCCTCTTTCCCTCAGCGTAGGCTTTCAGGTTGGAGTTTGGAAGCCTCGCGCAGGGCGTGGTGGGATAGAAGGCTTCTTCTTGGAGGACCCTATGTAGGTTCCAAGCTAGCGGGTAACGGAGAAGATGGCTGCAGCGGGGATTTTCAGGCCAGTGTCTGAAAACACATCGCTGTGTGCCATGTTTCTGGACCGCCTGGATTCATGTTGCCCTTTAATGTAACAGTTTCTTTAAGGACTCGAGGAGGATAAACATGGGATCTCAAACACTACAAATATTGAGACAGGGGGTCTGGGCTTCAATTACTGGTGGGTGGTATTACGACCCCCATCAAAATACATTTGTCAATGCCTTACATCTGTACATATGGCTATTCTTACTGTGTTTCCCCTTTACGCTCTACATGGTAAGTGTGATTTCGCTTTCTAATGTTACTATTTTTTGTTGTTGTGCCTATTAATTTGTATTGTGTTCCCGTACGCGTAGCTAACGTTAGCTCGTAGCAAATATTACCGTTATCGCAGCTCACTGAATTGCAGCTAGCTAGCAGGCTATGTACTCCTTTGTTTGATTTCAGATTAATGGTTTAAGAACGGTGGATTATTTGGCATGAAATCACTGTCATTCAGGTTTAAAAAAATCGCTTCGACCAGTCTTGTGTGTTGACACATTTTTTAACCTCGTTCTGTTGTTGTTGTCAGGTGTCTTCTATTATCCAGTTCATTAAAAAATGTCAGCTGGTCATGTCAAAGATGGGTAGCATTGTAGCCAGTTAGCTGGATATATCGCTAAAGTTCATCACTTGAAACCTCGAGGGCTTAAAACATCTAAGGCCAGTTAGCTATGTGGTATTCTACGTTAACTCTCTAGTCTGTTTACAGTGGACATGCTTAAAATAGGACCGCGATTTCTTTGACTTTGTCGCTCTTCTTTACCGTAACGATACAGAGTCGTTAATGACAGTGGTCAGCATTTGTTTATCTTGAATGAATAACGTTTGGCAACGTTAAAGTTAAGAGACAAAAAAACACTTTCGACCAAACACGATTGACAGGTCTAAGGTTTGCGAACTGGACTGAATGTCAGAAATGTTCAGTTGCGGTCTATTTCACAGGACCGCATAAAACACAACTGCGTCTGTTTGCATTGTGATGAACTATAAATGACAGCTGATAGCTGACCAGCTGACTCACCAGAATGACTGTAAACACTAGTGGATAACCCTTGACTGGCACCATGGTTCACAGTTCTGTGTGCTGATAATTTAAGTAACTATTTCGATGCAGCACTGACTTGGCTAGACAGATTTTTTTTCTCTCGTGACGAGGATGCTGGGATGTTTGGCTCACTAGGTCACATATCTGTAGAGGAGAAATCGTGTGCGCCTGTCAGTCCGGAGATTAGGGGCAGAGGTGACACAATAATGCTACACGACACGGTGATACCCGGTTCGAATGCGTGCAGTGGTGTTTTCGGGCAGATTAGGGGGCCGAGGTGACTGCACAGTTCTGTCACCCGGCACATAATCTCTCGACAAACACCCATCGCCGTCGCCATAGTGTTTAACAGAGGCAGTCGGTGGTGCGGTCCGAATAGCAGCATTACTTTCTGACACGCAAAGGTGACTGTCCGGACAGGAAATAGTGCGCTTTTCTCCCTAGATAGAGCAAGTGATGTTGCCCAGATGGGCCCGGCCCAACTGTCTGCTCTGTGGGTATGTCGATACAGTGCGATCAGTCTGTCTCTAACCAATGAAGTACATAATCATCCCGTGTTGCCACTTCAACCTTAGTGTAATAAACGTTAGTCCTCCACACTGATCTGAAATATTGTACAAAGGCCAGTGCTATGGCAAATACCACTTTCACTGCTGTTGTATAAAAATACATTGGTCGATTTTGTTAATCCTTAATAGCAGTAAAATAATCGTGGCATTTAAGCTGAACCTTTTGACTCATCAGTTAATGCTCCAAAGCGCATTGGGGGCTTTGCAATGTCAGGAGGAGAAAAAGGAGATCTACAGTATCTGAAGTCATTTGGGCTTTCAACAGTGCAGGGAGTGTCAAAATGTCAACTCGTGTCAGTTGTTGACAGTGGCTGGAAGGGTGTTTAGGGGTAGAGTGTTGTCTGTTTGCAATAGATTCCGTGAGCTGTACAGCTTGGCTAAATGACTGCAGTAAGCTAAAATCTCTCCTCAGGAGTCCTGCAACTCTGCACTTTCGAGGTAGGGGGATGTGCGGAAGTGTGTGTGTGAGTGTGTGTTACTTTGCGTGTTTATTTGTGTGTCTGTGTGTGTTTTTTTTTGGGGGGGGGGGTGGGTGGGACTGTCTGTGGTCAAATCTAGGCTATATAAAGCTAGTGATGTCTTTATATAGAGACTGTAATAAACCACCTCTAAATAAGTGCACACACCAGCTGGCTTCCATAAGGGGCTCTGCAGACAGGGAGGACACAGAGCTAGGAAAGGAGAGGAAGTGTGGGCAGCCGTAGCTAGGAAGTCAAATGTAAAGTCTAGTTTGGGTTCGGCACCATTCTTCTCAGTCATTTGCTCACTCTGTTCACTTTGTTGTTTTGAAGCCTTTTAGTCATAACTCCAGCTCAGCAGTATCCACCCATTAGGTCTGCCATGTAGGTGATGTCATTTCCTGGAGCTTTAGTCATGTAGAGGTTGCCCCCCCCCACCACCACCACCACCACCACAAAAGTGGCACTGATGGCTGTTTTCCCGCTGTTCCAAAAGCAGGGCTGGGATTTTTTTGGTTAATGCTTTTTTTTATTGGTGAGGTGACGGATATGTTTGCGATGTGATCAGTGACCTAAATCTTCTGACCTCTAAGGAGACAGGAAGATGGTCCAATAACCGAGTGCGTCTCTCTAGCCACAACTGGATCTTTCCTCAGACGCAGCTGCTTGCTGCGCAGTGCTGGAATGTGTTTGGTTTATAAGCTAGACTGGTACCAGACTCTGATGTAAACAGGGCTGAGAAGCAACAGCTCCAGTGCTGAGTGTTTAGCCTACTACCACACAGTGCTCACTTAAGCGCCACACACAGGTCAGCCATAAAGAGGTGGCAATTAGGAATCCCAGGTGGACCTTACTCTTAAGGATCACACCTGCTGCCTCTGCCACTTTTGTCTTCAAAAAAAGTGTTGACATCCAGGTGCTCACATTCAATGTAGCCAATGTGTTAATTCAAATGGCAAGCTGTATATTTTATACATCCACCTCTGGCTTGGATGTTTCACTTATGTTACTTATGTATGTGTAACGCAAGATAGACACGACACATAAAGCTTTTTCCTTGTCAAATTTCACACACATGTTTGTGTCTGTCTGTGTGTGCGTGTGTGTGTGTGTGTGTGTGTGCATGCGTGCCCTCCTCTCCTTCTCAGGCCCTGCCGCCCACCATGGTCATCGTGGGCATCTACTGTGGGGTGATTGCCGGCATGTTCCTGTTGCTGAAGACGGTCAACTACCGGCTGCATCACGCGCTGGACGAGGGCGAGGTGGTGGAGCGGCGTGCTCGAGGGGCCCAAGGCCGGACGCACGGGCCCGACGGCCATCAGCAGGGCGGCGCCACTCGCCAGGAGGACAGCAATGGCCCTGGGTGAGTTACAGCACTCGATGGACCTGATGTAGGCTAGGCTGCCAACATATCATAATACTGAGGAAACCTATTGGCTAAGACTGCTTTGTGAAGCTTCTTGAATTAGCCTTGTTGTATTTTGGGGAAGAAGCCTCGTTACGTTTAGAAACTTGTATTCCTTGCCTAGACACACCCTCAAGAAAGTAGACCCTAATGTATGGAATTCAAGTGCATGTTGTGATTGGTTGACGTGTCACAGCCAGACTGCACCTCTGCTCAGCTTGTGCCAATGATGATGCCAAAAAATGATTTGAAAAACAATAAAAAGAAATCAGTGTACCAGTGGGGGGGAAAAAAAATGATTTTAAGAACGATAAAAAGCAATCAGCTGTGCTGTGCTACTGCTACTACATGTTGTGTACTCTCCAGACAGTAGAGCTGTGTTGCTCTCTGCCCTTGTGCCCTAAGGGAATGCACCAAAACAGTTCTTCTGATGAAGGGATCTTCGAGGTTTCTTTGAATGTCATTCTGGGTGTGCAGCCTTGAGGAGCCTTATTGAAGTTTATTCATTTAGTTGTCTTTTCCAGTCTTTCTCTCAATGGAAGGGGCGGAGAAGCTTTGTGGACAATTTTCTTAAGCCTGTTCCTTTGAAGCAGCATCTTTCATCTCACTAAGGAGATGATTTGATCATCTCAGTTGGCCCTGTTAGCCGTGTCAGCTTGTTATTGTAAAAGCAGGTCTCCTTGAACACAATGATATTAAGGGAAACACAGAGGACTGAGAGAGGCTAAAGCCACACACGTACTGTATGACAGTGAGCTACCCAAGTAGGGATGTAATGATTACTGGTATAATGGTAAACCGCGATAAAAATGTTGACGATAACCATTACCGCATGCACACTTGTGACCGAGAGAGAGATTATGTGGCTGGTTCCCATGATGATGAAACCGTATGAATGGCTCATCTGGTCTATAAAGTCTAATGGCTCCTGTGTGTGTGTGTGTGTGTGTGTGTGTGTGTGTGGTCTAATGGCTCCTGTAACTGTGCTGGGCCGTGCTTGCTAAACCCAGACGGCCTCTGCAGGCAGCACAGTGTGTCTTCTGGCAGGGTTTAGTGAGGGAGATGGGTACACACACACACACTCCCATACCACACACAATCTCTCTCTCTCCCTCTCTCCCACATACACTCTCTCATACACACTGTCTCTCTGCTCTCGCTCTCTCACTCACACACACACACACTCGTTCTGCTGTGCCTCAGTGAGCATCATAGGGCATTGAGAACTGACCTAAGGGTCTCTCTTGTCCAGAGCTCGCAGCACCAGGCAAAAAGAACTCCCATCAAAGACATTTCAGCAGGGCCACAACCAACTGCACTGATACAGAACAAGGGGCATCTTGGTTGTCTTTCCTTTTGCCTGTGCAAATGTTTAGCTAGTGTTTCCCTTTGACATGGGCAGAGTAAGTTTAAGAAAAGAGTGCAAAGGGCAAGAGAAAAGCAGAGAGGGGTAAGAGGAAAGGGTAACACTTTATAATAAGTACACACAATTCATAATTTATTAAGCATTTGTAAACTATTAGTAAATGGTTAGTTCATCATTAGTAAAGTATTGCTCATACATTATTTCGTAAATAAGCTCATACATTATTTAGTAAATAAGCCTATATCTAAAATGTGTTAATAAATTAGATTAGATATTAGATATAGGCTTATTTACTATGGACAAACCATTTATAACTGTGTATACAAATGCTTAACTGATGAGAAATAATGTATGAGCAATACTTTACTAATGATGAACAAACTATTTACTTACAGTTTAGAAAAGTGAGAAATGTGAAGGCTGCTACTGTTGGGTGGGTACGTGTCTGGAGCAGCAGCCGTCACGTTTGGGCATAAGCGTCAAGACTGCGCCAATTACAACCCGGCCGTCAACCTAGCGCCTCCTCCCAATACTCTCACATAGCCAGGACTGCCACACATTTGGGCTTAGGTGTCTGAGTGTGTGTTTGGGGGATTATTTGGGTTACATAGTTGTGTTGTTTGTGTGTGCGCATAGGGTGTTTGTGTGTGGTGATGTTTTCCAGCGATGCAGTGATTGTGTGTGTGAAGTGTCTGGTGTATGTGTGTCTGTTTGTGCATAGAATTGTGTATTTCTGTACATGCTGGCCTAACACCATGAAGTCCATCTAACTCAGTTTTATATTCCTAAATCACTTGTGTGTTTCTCTGTTGTTTCATAATAAATGAGCAGGTTGTGAAGTTTTATATTATATATTATTTCTTATTTGAATGGTCCAAATGCACATTAAAGTTGAATGGAATCCCCGGTACTGAAACATGTTGTGCTCTCCCAGTTCTGTTCTGTTTCCATGTGAAGAAGGTGCTCTTGATGCTGATATGAACAGATCCACTCTGCTTATTCTCATGAATTGCATTTGCAATGGAGCGCCCCGGATCCATTTGTCAGAAGAGTGCCATGATGAATGCTCTGCACTGAAATCACTGTTCCATTGGGTGGGGGGTGGAACATGCCTCCTATTCTATCAATGTGTTGTTGCTAGGTAACCCTGAGCCCTGTTAACTGTAAGTGTTTCTCTGTGTGTGTGTGTGTGTGTTGTTCACAGGGACCCTGGAGGGGGTATAGAGATGGCAGACTTTGTCAGAGAGGAAACACCGCCTGTGGACTGCAGCTCAAGAAACTCTTATGTAGTGGTGGACTCCAACCACCAGGTGTGTGTGTGTGTGTGTGTGTGTGTTTTTGTGTGTGTGTTTGTTTTGTGCTCATACAGGTATGCATCAGACTGGACAAAATATTCATTAATATGTTAGAATACCGACAATATACCAAGAATACCGGACATAAAGAAAATCTACCTGACATGTATTAAATACCCATATAATTCCATACATACAAATACATTTAATATACAATAATAATACAATAATATACTGACATATGGGCTATCTATAGCCTAGAACAATAAGATAAAATACGTCACACATGCAGCAGCGGAGAGTCAGGGGAACTCCGGGGGCATGAGTTTAAAAACAGGCATGATATGGCTGACCCTCAGTCTCACTCCTAGCAGCCCCTCCTCATAGCCCTGCTAATATCCTAGTAATTACGCTATGCAGAGTGGATACAGACCCTTACGGAGGATGATGATGGCCGACCGTGATATGTTTTAAGTTGCCCTGGATTTCCCCCCTAAAATGAGTTGTTGTTGTTGTTGACGTCGGTGCAATCTAGTCACATGAGAACATCAATCAGTTGCCATCTCTCTGTCTCTCTGTTGACATGATTCAGCAGCAGGAAACGAGAGAGAGAGAGAGAGAAGGGGAAAAAAAAGCCAACAAATGCATGTAGAGCAGAATTAGGTAGATACCCACTAATCAGTAACATCAACAAAAGAGCACTCAATTTTTTGAATCACCTTAAATCCAGCCCACAAGACGCCCTCCAAACCCAAGAGCTGAGCCCAGAAAAAAGTCCTCTACATCAGTTGTTGCAAAGACTAATTGCCCCACCCCAAAATAACTCTGACCAGTCTCACAACAACAATGTTTTCCAATGTTTTTCAGAGTAAACCAGATTATCAAGCAATGTAGAGAAACCTAATTATAACACTGGAAAAAAGAAACTAAAAATCAAAGTAAATTAGAATGTTATCTGGCCCTAAACCAAAAATATAAAATGGCAGAATATATTCTACTGTCAGAGATAGAAAACAGAAACTGACCCAACCAAATACAGACTAAGTGACCACAAATTAGAAATCGAAAAAGGAAAGACTCAGAAAATCATGGCAACCAAAAGAACAGAGAATATGTGGTTACTGCACGACAGGTGAGGTCGAGACCAGGGTTTCCACTGTCCGGTAATTACCGGACATTGGCCGGAAAAAAAATGAAATGTCCGACAAAATTAAATCTCTCCAGTCAAATTGTCCGATTGAAATTGGCTAATAATCCCGTCCCCCTAACGCACTCTGAATTTTGAGAATAAGCCTTAAAATGAAAGCCTATATTTAAGCAATACATCCTCTGGCTATGTTTTTAAATCTACAGGCTCTATAGTTTGAAAGCTATTAAACAACACGCATAGCCTATGCTGCATTTTAAAGGGACACCAGGCAACGTTTTCGTGTTAATTACTCATCTTCGTAAGTCGGTATATGGTTAAATGACTCATTACAGGGCGAATGAAGACTCTCTCGCCCGCCCCTACTGCCTGTAGGAAGAATATCCCGCTTGCAAGTTCAGTGTATCGTACCCGGCGACCGAAGCAGTTTCAGTTTCCATCCTGCATCCACAGCACAGAGGGAGGCTAATGAAACGCTAGCGATTGTTGCAAACGTGTGTATAATGGCAGAGCCGGCGAAGAAGCAGCGAAAACCCTTGACGGAAGATGCAAAGAAAAGGAAAAGAGCTTCAGACCGAGCGAGGGAGAGTTTCGTAGATAAAAAGCATCAGGCTTGCCTGGTGTCCCTTTAAATAGCAAACATTTCAAATAGGAAGCGCACTCTTAAAACGTCCATGTTAAACAACGAACAAATGAGTGAGGCGGTTCAAACATGGCCAGGCCCAGGCAGACTAGCCTTAAACGTTTTTTCAGATGGGATGGATGATGATAAATTGGTAACGTCTGAAGCCTCAGATGTCCGGTCAACTCCACCACCACCAGATAAAAAGCAGAAGTGTCGGGCGTAGCCTATCTGTCGGAATCATGACGTTGGAAGTGGAGTTGCGGGGTTGTGGCCGCTCCAAGACACTGCCATTCTCCGTGTACACTGGAAATGCAACTGTGTTCTGCACCCAAAGCATACAGTAGGCCTATGCTTTCTCTGTCTATGATCTGCAGGGTTAGGGCCTCCTCGACGAGGAGATTGCTGGTCCGCGGATAATTTCCGACACAATTAAACGGTATCATTGAACCGCGGACCGAAAGAAAAAGAAACTAATCATTTCCCAGAATAGGAAACATTTATTAATTTATTGTTATCAAATAAAGAGGCATAGCCTTAGGGGGTAGTGGTGTGGAGGCATAGCATTCTTGGGTGTGTGTGAGCCCATTCTGTGCAAGTTAAACAAGTGGAACCACCACTGGAGATAACGTGGGTAGCAGCAACAAACAATGTAGCCTTTTTAAAACAATGAACGAAGCGGACTTTTGCTGTCCTTGAAAACATAGATACTGGCTAGATCTTGTTAGGCATGTTTACGTAAGTGAGGCTAATGAACATGTTGCATTCTATTCAGCCTGATTATGTCATTATTTAAGCTACATAGCCTGTCTCCAGTTTTCCTCAACTTGACTAGGTAATTAAGAAGCGATAATAGGATATTTGACCGGCATATCATCAAAATGTCCGGAAAACGAACCTCTGCCGGTCACTTTGACCGGCACCATTTTTTCCTAGCGGAACCTCTGGTTGAGACAGAGATGCACTTCCTCTTACAATGTATATCCACACAAGAAGCATTTTCTTCAATAAATTCAATTCAGAAATTCAAAAAGATGATGTATCAAAGATACTAGGAGATAGGGCTAGGGATGTAACGGTATGAAAATTTATTGTGCTGCACTGGAGTAAGGTAAAGGGGGTTGGGGTAAGGGCTAAAAATAGAAGGTGTGTGTGTGTGTGTGCTGCAAAGGTGTGTGAGTGCAGGTGCTATGAGTACAGAGGTACAACAGCAAAAAGGTGTGAGAGAAGGTGCTGCTGCTGTGTGTGTGTGTGTAACACGTATGTGTGTGTGTGTGTAACACGTATGTGTGTGTGTGTAGCACGTGTGTGTGTGTGTGTGTAGCACGTGTGTGTGTGTGTGTGTGTGTGTGTGTGCGCGACATGGCCGCGTGCAACATGGTCGCCCTGGAGTATGTCGGGGCTATCTGCACATCTGCACACCACTATACACCAAAATGGTTTTCGGTATTATCATGGTATTTCTAAAAGTGTGTTCAATATGTTCAGAAAGCACTGATAGGTCTACACAAACTGATATAGTTTCAAAAAGTGTCCCGTTCACTTTTTTCTTCATGTTTAATTGTCTATGTGCTAATAGCTTAACTTACCCTACCATAACTCGGAGTTTGCTATTTTTGTTATTTGGATGCAATGAGTAAGACCAAAGTAAGCGTTCAAAATAAAAACTTTAGGCTACTGTATTCTCCTGATAAGTGGAATGGATTTAATGTGGATGTGAACATAAAAAGACGCAGAGTGGCTACATGATACAGTGCACATTTTGCGGTGAAAAAGTTCCGCCTTTTGAAATCAGGTGTAGCCTAATCCGAAGTTAAAAGTAGTTAAAACCATCAATTAGACAACAGAATCAGTAGGGTACCAGTTTTGTTCCATTGTACCAGGCCTACTGTATGTCAAAAGCAGGCGCGGATGAAGCGTGGAAGGATTAAACACGCGGTTTCCACACCGCGGTAATCAACAGTGATAATCATGATGTTTGAAATGAAAACGGTAATTATTATCGTCAACATTTTTATCGCGGTTTACCATTATACCGGTAATCGTTACATCCCTAGATAGGGCATATCTTGCTGCCCAATATGTATCAACATGCCGCAATCTGAGGGACAATGAGTGATCTATATGGACATGTGCACACACACACACACACACACACACACTGCATTTTATTTTACTTTTATCTATTTATTTTATTCTTATGAAAATCTATTGATATGTATGTGTGTATGTTTAGATTTAATAAAACTGCTTTGGCAATATGAGTGAACTTGTCATGCCAATAAAGCATTTTTTTTAATTGAATTGAGTGAGAGAGAGAGGTAAAGATTGTAAGAGCGCAAAACGATGTTTACAGAGAACAGATCCTACTGGCCTTTTCTCTCAATCACTCACTGACAAACAAATGTACCCCACATACACACACACACACACAAGCAAATATATGGATACACACACACACACACACACACACACACCTGATGGCTGTTCCACCACCACCCCCTCCCACTCCCACCTCTGTCTGATGTTTCTAATATGTCGGTTCTCTGGGGTGTCGTGTTCTAGGTCACTGTGCTGTGCGCAGAAGCCAACCAAACACCACTACACACACATACACACATACATGTGTTACAGACAGACACACACACACACACACACACACACACACACACACACACACATACATGTGTTACACACACACACACACACACACATACATACATGTGTTACACACACACACACACACATACACACACATATGCATGTGTTACACACATACACACATACATTTGTTACACACACACTTGAATGCTTTTATTTGGATCTGAAAGGCATTGCAAGTAAAAGTCAGCCATATCTGAATACACTTCCCTGCATTAACACTGGCAGTTACAACGGGTGTTATTTATGGAAAATCATAAGTATAAGTATAAATACTCTTGATCCCCTGAGGGAAATTTGGTCTCTGCATTTATCCCAATCCGTGAATTAGTGAAACACACTCAGCACACAGTGAACACACAGTGAGGTGAAGCACACACTAATCCCAGTGAGCTGCCTGCAACAACAACAGCTGGGGGGAGCAGTGAGGGGTTAGGTGCCTTGCTCAAGGGCACTTCAGCCGTGCCTGCTGGTCGGGGCTCGAACTGGCAACCCTCTGGTTACAAGTCCGAAGCGCTAACCAGTAGGCCACGACTGCCCTTGTGCAGATGTGCAGATAGCCCCGACACACTCCAGGGCGACCATGTTGCACGCGGCCATGTCGCCACACACACAGACACACACACACGTGCTACACACACACACACACACACACACGCTACACACACACACATACGTGTTACACACACACACAGCAGCAGCACCTTCTCTCACACCTTTTTGCTGTTGTACCTCTGTACTCATAGCACCTGCACTCACACACCTTTGCAGCACACACACTTACACAAACACACACCTTCTATTTTTAGCCCTTACCCCAACCCCCTTTACCTTACTCCAGTGCAGCACAATACAAGCTCAGTAATGTCCAACTGAAATAAGACCTCATGGTCACCCAGTTAACAGAACCCTTCAGCTCAAGCTGAGCTGCACACACAAAAACAACAGGCCAGTTTCTCAGCTGGAGTGACCTGCAGAAAATATATGCTTCATTGTGTGTGTGTGTGTGTGTGTGTGTGTGTGTGTGAAAGTGAGTGTGTGTGTGTGTGTGTGTGTGTGAAAGTGAGTGTGAGTGTGTGTGACAATGTGAGTGTGTGTGTGATGATGAACAACGCTCCTCAGTCAGTATAAATTAGCTGCATCTGTTTGTGTGCATGTGTTTGCCTTGTGTGTGCATGGGTGTTCGAACAGATCAACAATGGCCCTCTGTGTAAATGTGGTGTTTGTGTGTGTGTCTTAGTGAGAAAATGAACAACGTGTCTTAGTACTGAATGAGCTGCTACAGATGCTCCCTTGTGTGTGTGTGTGTGTGTGTGTGTGTGTGTGTGTGTATGTATGTGTCGGAAGATCTGTGTGTGTGAGAGAGGGAGAAAGAGAGAGGATTTGTGTGTGTGTGTGTGTTTGTTTACGTGCATAACCATGTGTGGTATGGAAGTGCCAGTTCTCTCTCAGGCCTGAGCAAGATGTGTTACTGTGTGTGTGTGTGTGTGTGTGTGTGTAAACGTGATTATGTGTGTGTCGCTGGCTCCTTCTGTCAGTGTACCCACAGCCTTTTGCAGCCAGTATAGTCAGAGATGAGTCACTGGAGAGAACTGTTTACTACACACACACACTCACGTTTACACACATCTACACTCCCTGTCAAACTTACGCATACACACTCCCTCACATTAGCAGTTTATAACAACTCACAGTGTCACGTGTCACATTTAGTTTAACTAACTCAAACACACACACACACACACACACACACACTGACACACTCTTCACTTATCCTTATACATACACATATGTTTGTCACTCAATAATCATACATTTATGAACACACACACACACACACATACACACACACACAGCCTTATCTCGGAGATCTCCCAGCTTGATTTGTCCCTGTGAAGCCCATCGGTTCCATTTGGGGTTGGTGGTCTCATATTGACATCTGTGTTATTTTTATCCTCCAATTTAATCTCTTGCTTTCTCTCCATCCTTCTTTCCCTCCTCCCCCTCTCTCCTCTCTTCTCTCCTCTCTCCTCATGATCTGTGTGTTTTAGATTGTGTCAGCCCACGGGGGACCAGCCACAGCCAAAGGTGAGAACCCTCTATCCAAGCACACACACACACACACACACACACACACACACACACACACACTCTCACTCTCACACACTCACTCACACACACACACACACACACACACACACACACACACTCTCTCTCTCTCTCTCTCTCTCTCTCTCGTACACACACTCACTCTTTCTTGCTTTCTCTCTTTCTTGCTTTTTTCTTTCTTTTTTCTTCCTTCCTTTCTTTCTCTCTCTCTCTCTCACAGACAGACAGATATGTTTGCATGGCTACTGATGATGAAGCCATTTTATAGCAAGCTGCCTAAATAGTACACATACTCATACCATCGTACCAATGTCAAAATCATGTCATTATTATCAGCTCTGTTGGGTGAATATATACACATATTTTCTTATTGTGCATGTCTCAGGCTGTACCACCTAGTGTCATACAGTATCTCCCCTGAGCTAGCTGCAACAGCCTGAAGTGTGTAAAGTAAGATGTAACAGTAAACAAGTGCCCCACATCATCTCCAGACTCCATCTGTAACTTGTAAACAAAATGAAACAATCAGCTATTAAAAACTGAAAATAGGCCTACAGCATCTCTTATTTATGAAAGTCCAAATTGCATAGAATCATTTTTAAAAAATTCACTTAGGCGAGACCTTCAACATCCGTGTTTGGTTGCTGGAAGGGTCTACAGTTTGCCTCAATATTTTTCAGTGTGTATACTAGGGTGCATCATCCGCATTGACATATGCAAATGATCTGTCCCTATGCTTATTATGTTCCAATAAGCGAAAAAACATTTTGAAGTAAATTGGATAATATTTAGGTGGCCCACCATCAACCTTTATGAATGGTCGAAATTGTTGCCAAATTCAGGAAATCACCTCGCAATACAGTGTGTGGGGGACTATTGGGTATATTTCACATTATTTCACTATTATCAATTTTTTAGCCAGTAGTTATTTGAATAATAACTGTATTAAGGGCATAAAGCACACAGCTCATTGGATAAACATTGGGTTTCTTTATGTTGTCATGCATATTTTGGTGATTTTTCTCAGAAAAACTTTTTTTTTTTTTATATATATATATATTTTGAATATGTTATTTGATGAAAAACACCTTAATGTGTATTGTAACACTTGTCATTAATCATTTACTTTAACTGTTGTTGCTATGGTGTTATAAAGGTGTTATAATAAATAAATCTCATAATTCCAAATCAGATATAGGCTACATGCGTGGGACTATTTTGTTTAGTGTAGAGTAGTAGTTGTATCACACAGGATTACATGAACTTTCTTGCAACATGGCTTCTAATGGAAAGTGTATTAGTAATGCTAATCCACAGTCTTCAAAATGTACTCTGTCTATAAGACAATCGTCTTGGATATTTGGTTTGGGCAGTGGCCTTGTTCAGGATGACTCGATTATCACTGGATCCCGTCTTCCAAACTGTAGCCAAATTCTCAGTTGCTTCGTGTGGTATCTTTCGGATGGTTCATCTGAAAACAGGACAAAGTGGGAATCGGCAAATATTGTGTGGTCCCAGACCGGTGTCCAGCTTTTATAAACCAACATTCCTTTGAAATCAGAAAGGAAAGCCTGTGAAAAAATCATCAAACTTTTAAGTATAAGTATATATACTCTTTTGATCCCGTGAGGGAAATTTGGTCTCTGCATTTATCCCAATCCGTGAATTAGTGAAACACACTCCACACACAGTGAACACACAGTGAGTTGAAGCACACACTACTCCCGACGCAGTGAGATGCCTGCTACAGCGGCGCTCGGGAAGCAGTGAGGGATTAGGTGCCTTGCTCAAGGGCACTTCAGCCGTGGATGTGGGCACCCTTCGGTTACAAGCCCAAAGCCCTAACCAGTAGGCTACGGCTGCCCCCAAATGGCATGAATGGCATTGATTTGGATGAAAATGCCAAACTCTGAGCTATCCCACTGAAACGACGGACCAGCCCATCTACACTGGAGAAACTTCAGAAGATGGAGAAAAACTGACAAGACTTTTGCTCTGTGGCCAGAGAACGCTGAAAGCTTGGTGAAGAACAAAGAGGACTTGTTATTTCTGGAGTCTATGAAAAATGACCGCCAGGCCTCATTTGGTTCATTCGATAAGGCATTAGCTGACCACATACAGTATATTGTTTTCCAGCCTTCAAATTTGGTACTGGCAAAACCCATGATTGATAGTTTACTTTCATGTTGTTTATTGAAAATGCCTGGCAAAGGCATTTTTTTTATTGCATCTTCCCCGAAAATGTACACTACTGCCATATCTCAGGAAGTAATAAAGGTAGAGACACAGAACTCACACCAAATGATGCGAAAAGTCCATATTTATATTAAACTTCCATTGACATTATAGGGCTAAACCCATTATTTTTGGCGTTATTTAAGAAAAAAGGATATTTACAGCCTAGCTTTATGGATGTCTTTAGTTGGAAACTTCAGAGGCTAAACATCAATAAAATTTCTCATGGAAGTTTTATTTGGTTAATGGAACAAAATTATTCTAGGGACAGATTGATTTTCATTTTTTTTAAAAAGTGAGGCGGATGATGCACCCTAGTGTATACAGTAATAATCTACTAACTGTGAAAATGTCACACTATTTTGCCTTCTTTCTTAAAAAAATGAAATTGTCCTTTTGTTTCATAAACGGACTAGCCTACAACTAGAGGTCACTTTACCCTTCGACGTTACTTACCGTAGCATGGTTTGTTTTTTAGCCTGGTTAGCGTTGACACTTAACACTTACTGCCAGCTCTTCATTTAAGTAAGAGCACAACACAAGTTACCCTAACATAAAGGTAATCACCACCCGGTTTACATCGCTTTACGTCATTAAAAAAATAATTTTAAGCCATAGGTTTTGGCCCTTTGTGTATCTAAAGGCTGATGAAGCACTGTAGGGAGAAGTTTTTTTTATCTCATTCCAGTGATTGGTACATCTGGGTGATTGCTTCGATGTATTTCCACTCACATACCCGACAACTGCTGAACAACAACACCACTCTCTCGCCTGTACTACTGTAACTGACCGATCTTAAAGAGACCAGCGGGAACTCTTGTGGGTCGCCATCACTCGCCATATTCGTCCTTAGTGCTGCTATCTGACTGACTCGAACGTCGACCTGACAAAAAACTGTATACTGTACCTAGGAGCCAACTCTGTGCTTCAGAGATAAGGCGGGGCTACAGATTAGGGGTGCATTCGTAAATTCAATCTGACACTCTGGATGCTCGCACGAGTGTGTGACACACGGAATTCGCACACGAGTTTTATTTATTTTTATACCGTGTATTCTCTGTGTAAATTCATGCAACGAACCGTGACGCCCGTACCGTTTCGGTTCAATACGAATACATGTACCGTTCCACCCCTAATGTGTGTGTATATTATGTTTATGTGTGTGTGTGTGTGTGTACATATACTGGATGTGTGTATTCCTGTGTTTGTGTGTGTGTGTGTGTGTTTGCGTGCATCCCCCCACTGCATAAAAACATGACTTTATGCATTCTCAGGATGAAACTTGTGTGTGTGTGTGTGTGTGTGTGTGTGTTGTCCTCCCCCCGCTCTGTTCCATGCACATGAGGACAGCGGTGACGCAGCACTTCTCTGACCTCCACTCTCAGTGAAAGGCAGTTGCTCTGACAGCAGCGTGAATCAGAGGTTGGGGGAGGGGGTGGGGGGTGTCTTAAGCAGCAGTGTGTCGGAAGAACTCTGTGTGTGGTGCAGTGGAGAAGCCAGGACTGTTGTGTGTGTGTGTGTAGATGTGTGTCTGCCTGTGTGCCTTGATGTGTGTGTTGGTGTAAATTTGTGTGTGAGTGAGTGAGGAGTGAGGGACAAGTGGAGAGGGAGAGAGGGGGTTTGTGCATACATGTGTGTGTGTCTCTCTGTCATTCTGTGTCCACAGCTGGCCATGCCTGTGTCTGTGTGTATGAGTGAGCGAGACCGAGAGGTGGTAAGAGAGTTTTTGTGTGAGTGTCTGTGTTTGTGTGTGTGCACGTGCGTGTGTGCACAGGTGATTGCTTCCCTTTAGGCAGTCCAGGCCTCAATGTTTGGGGAACTTTATAGCTTGAGCCACTTTGTGAGGCCTAATGAGACACAGGCCTGCTGGGACACGGCCCTGTCTGGCCAGGCCAGGCTGAGGAAGATTGTTCCAGAAAAGGCTAGTCAGACAAATCACCCCAGACACGCTTACTGGATAATTTGTACTTTAGCCTGCTATGGTCCTTGGTCTGTTTTTTTTTTGTATCAAAAGGGGAAACAGCAGTTTCCTTTTTCATTCAGGGCTTCATAAGTGCTTCACAGGCATGTCCTCATTTCCTTTTAGATTAGATTAGATTCAACTTTATTGTCATTGTGCAGAGTACAAGTACAAAGACAACAAAATGCAGTTTGCGTCTAACCAGAAGTGCAAAAAAAGTGCAATGTGATATACAAAGTATAGTGGTGCATAGACAGGACAAGAAATATAGTGCAGTGTAGACAGTAGTATACAGTTGGGGGGAGTCGGAGGAGAGCGATGGAGAGATGGAAAGGATGAGTGAGAGCGATGGAGAGATGGAAAAGGACGAGTGTGGGGCTGCTGAAAGGAGAAGTGTGAAGGAAGGAGAGAAAAATCTCCCTGCAAGTCATGATTTCTTTCCTTTCTTTCTTTTTCCTTTCTCTATCTCATCTCTATCTCTTTCTCTTTCTTTCTCTCTTTCTTTCTCTATCTCTATCTCTCTCTCTCTCTCTTTCTCTCTCTGTTCTCTCTCTGTTCTCTTCTTGAGCTGCCTTTGCCCCAGAGAGGCGTACTAACCCTTGCCAGGCGTTCTTTATAATTAAGAGCCTGCTCTCTACTGGTCCGTCCAGTTAAAAAAAACATAAATTGAGGGGGAAAAAATCTCACACCACCCCTTTTCTCTCTCATCTCATCTCATCTCCTCCTGCCTCCCTCTCTGTAGGGAAGATCTCAGATGATATCAGCTTCAGTCTGGCTCAGAGCTGCAGTCAAGACCAAGGTAAACACACACAGACACACACACACACACACACACACAGGTAGCCCCCCCCCCCCTTCTTCTACATTGTCAGTCTTTATTTGTCGAAGTCTCTCTGTCTGTGTGCCTGTCAGATCTAGTGAGCGGAGCGCGAGCGAGGAGC
Source organism: Alosa alosa (assembly GCF_017589495.1). Lineage (NCBI taxonomy): Eukaryota > Metazoa > Chordata > Actinopteri > Clupeiformes > Clupeidae > Alosa > Alosa alosa. The sequence goes on along the minus strand of NC_063207.1, from coordinate 20,881,838 downwards.
GGATGGAATTTTGCTGGAGCGCTTTTTTATTCAGAGGCCGGAGCGGCCGCTCTGTCCCGCTCCATTTTCGCTCCGATACCGCTCACGCCACGAGTGTGAGGCATGCTCAAATCCACCCTGAATTCACGTCTTCGTAGTGTATCCAAGACCGCTACAACTCAAAACAAACATATTGACCATAATTGTAACAGTTTAGGCATAGCCAGAGCTTTGATCAAGATAAGCTTTAAAGGCTAGCATTCAGAATCAGGGGAGAGAATTGCCTACAGATTACGAAAACAGCGCACACTAGTCGTGTCAAACACACACATTACACATACAGGGGTGGACGCAGCCCCCCACACAAAAAGGATCACACACGAGGAAGACCTAAAAGGGTAACACTAAAACACGGACATTATAACAGTAAATAAAGGCATTAACACACACAAACAACCCCCAGAGTTCTCCCCCGTATCCCAGAATGCATTGTCCCAGAGTCCGTAGCACATAGGACTAGTCCAGCATGCCAACGTTACAGTAAGTTTGTTGGGGATGAAGTCGCTAAATATTTTAGAAAGGAAACTGAAAGTCATAGGGCTTACAAGCGTAGGCTACTATTCCTACAAAACAACTAGATACTAACAATGTAGAGCAAGAACAACTATGTGGTGACACTGTTCCAGTGAGATTTATTTTGGAATTTAAAGGTGCCATGTGTAATGTCCGCCAAAAAATCAATTCATACTCCACATTCCATAAAAGACGGGGCAGTATACCTCCAGAAAGTGAGTTGGTCTACCCTAGAGTAACAACCGAGACACGTGTATTGCAGTTTGGCTGGCTGTTATGTTGCCCGCATACTGCCTCCCATGGCCGAAACTGGTATTATGACACCTGTCGGGCTGTGGCTAGTAATTTAGCATGCTAATTTAGGTTGATATCTCTGCAGCACTATACCTTGTAATTTTTTTTAATGACACCATCGCCCTTATTTCTTCTCATTCTTTTGATGCGTGTAGCTCATTTTTTGGATATTTTTACCTCAATTTTTACACATGGCACCTTTTAAGAAGACACATTTCGCGGAAACATGAGTGTGCTAGGAGAGCAAAGAAAAACGTGAGCAATTTGAATAGCCTGTGCTTTAAGTAAGGCTGAAGTAAACTCGGATGCTAAACCTGTATTATTTAGGCAATTAATCCCACGTATCCCTTTAGTTTTAGGCTTATTGACGTTGGCAAGCATGTTCGTTGTTGCACTGTTGGTGTTGGTGCATTAGGCTATCTTTTACAATACATGTTCTATGAGTGACATTGCTGTTGCTCTTAGTTCTTTGGGATTTAAGTTTTCTAAGGTGACAATTGTAGATTATTAGGCTTGTAGATTATTTCTCCCTCCTTTAAATTGGAGCGAGCGTGAAGCGATTTCACTGGAGCGGGAGGATTTTGAAGTGGAGCGGGGAGCAAAATTGAGCGGAGTGGCCTGACGTGAATTTGAGGCCGAGTGAACAGCCACCTGAGCGAGGAGCGGGATATTCGCACCGCTCAGCTCCGCTCACTAGCTCTGGTGCCTGTCTTGCTCTTCCAGTTTTCTGTAGTCCATCTGTTTCCCCAGTCTAGTTTATCTGATTATCATTCTTCCAGCCTGCCTGCCTGTCTTCCAGCTTGTCTGTCTGCCTGTCTGTCTGTTTTCTACCTTCACACCATCCTCATGTGATTCCCACCTTTCTTTTTTTGAACTCTTTACTTCTCTTTCAATGACCTCTGGTATCGGGCAACTCCACAGTAATCCACTGTGACGCTTAATGCGGTGATACGCGAGCGTATGCAACCCCAGCAGTCCTGTCTGTTAGAGTCTCTCTCTGCCTAAGGAGCAGAGTAATGTGCTCGTTTATCACCTCCAACAGCACTGAGCACTGCAGAGAGCAAGGCCAGTCCAAGGGATGCTTTGAAATGGCCTGCTGGCAATTAGTTTGGAATGGAACTGGATGTTCTTGTCTTTACCAATATCAGACTTTTTTGTAGTATTTTCCGTTCAAAAGCAGCTTGTGGCCTAACAGGCTGTGATGTATGAATGAAGGTCATTGATCTCTCTTTCTATGCAGATCTTTTAATGTTTGTTCTTCTGAGTCTCTGCTCTTGTTCCTAACGATTCTTCCATCTTTCCATTTTTCACTCTCTCTCTCTCACTGTCTCCTTCCCTCTCCCCTCTCTTTCTCTCAATCTCTCTCAGATCTGATGTCGGACCCAAAGATGTACTGCCTGGTCTCCAACGGCTCCTTCTCTTCCATGCAGCCCTCCACGTCCCTGTGTCCGGCCGACCTGGTCCGCGACGTCTCGTCCGACCCTTCCAGTGCCACCTCGCGCCACCCCTTCTCCCAGTCACTGTCGTCCTGCGACACGGAGCTGGCCACCTCACATCCCCACGCTCACCATCACCACCACCACCACCACCATCAGCACCCGCACCAACACCACCACCCTCCGTCCGTGTCCTCCCAGTCGTTTCGGAAGGATTCGCGGCCCCGGCTCCCCCGGACGTCCAGCTCGGCCGGCTCAGCCTTCCTGGCGCCGGACGCCTCCCTGCCCGACCCGTTTGGGCTGTACCCACCTACTCACCGAGGGGGGCTGGACCCGGTTCGGGAGATGGAGGGGGGCGTTCGGGTGGGCGTGGCCCGAGCGACGGGGCTAGGGGGAGGAGGGGAGGTGGACCTGTCGGCGGTTGCGGTGCCGTCCACCTCGCGCGTGTCGGACTGCTGCCGGCACCAGGACCGGCGCTGGCTGGCCCGCTCGGTGTCCCGCGAGGCTGGCGAGGGCGTGTCGTCGGGGCCGGGCCCGAGCGGACTGTACCGGGGCGGCGACGGGGCTTGCGGGTGCGCGTGCTCGTCGGGCAGCAAGCGCAGCGCCGACAGCCTGCGGAGTCTGAGCACGCGCAGCAGCGGCTCCACCGAGAGCTACTGCAGCGGCACGGAGCGCGACAGCAACAGCACGGTCAGCAGCTTCCACAGCGAGCGCACTAGCTCCACGCACGTGGAGAGCCTGCTCTCCCTGGCGGCCGCCGCCGCCACCACCACCACCACCACCGACGGACACGGTCACGTGCATGGCCACGGGCGCACCAGCAGCCTGGGCAGCGGCAGCTCCAGCTCGCGGAACCTAGCCAGCCTGGCATCGGCGTCGGGCGAAGCCAACAAGAACCCACACGCCAACCAGCTCGTCCGCGGCAGTACGCCGGCGGCTGACGGCAACAACACCGCCGACACAGACTCCTCGTCCGCCACTGGCGCCGCCTCCTCCTCCGGAGAGCACCGTCTCGCCCTCCTGCGGCTGCCAGCAGGACGAGCCTGGCACGGCAGTGGGCGCCAGGACCAGCGCCGACGGAGCAGCTGGCACCCAGGATTCCGTGGGCAGAGCTGAGCAGGACGAGGACGCCGGCGACAACCGGCAGCAGCGGCCAGCGGCCCAGCGGGGGGCGACCTCCACCGCCTCCTCGGCCGCCAGCCGGAGCCACAGCAGCAGCGGCGCTCCGGGCAGCCGGCCCCGACGCCACGGCAGCAAGAAGCGGGCCAGCAGCTTTGACGCCAGCCGCCACCGTGACTACGCCAACCTGCGTGGACTGGCCAAGCCCCACAGCGCCGTCTTCAGCGGTGGAGGGGACGCCGGGGAGGGGGCCGCGGGGAACGGCGCGGGGCTCGGGGCGGGCGGAGAGGAGGATTCGAGTGACCAGAGCGAGCTGAGCTGCGGCTCCAGTCTGCACTCGTCCCACCAGCTGAGCACCGACTCGTCCTCGTCCTCCTCGCGCACGTCCCGCTCGGCCCGCGCCTCTCCCGAGGGACGCTATGCCGCGCTGAAGGCCCGGCACGCACGGCCGCACGGCAAACTCGGCGATGTTTTCGCCGGCGAGTCCGCCACCGGCATCGCCGGCCGCGAGAGAGAACGAGAACGGGAGCGGGCGGGCAAGCGACGTGCCTCCCGACGGACTCCCAGCACGGGCAGCGCCAAGACGCACGCCCGCGTGCTCAGCCTGGACAGCGGTACGGCCGCCGCCTGCCTTAACGAGCTCAACGAGCTTAACGAGCTCAACGAGCCCCAGCGGTTGGGGGCCCCCTGCGGCGCCGGGGGCCCGCGGCCCCTCACCACCTCCAAATCAGACCTGGAGGCCAAGGAAGGGGAGGTGCTGGACGCGGTGAGCCTCATGGGTCGGGCCTCACAGCTGGAGTCCGTCACGCGCTCCCGCAACAGCCTTCCCCCACACACCCTTGTCGGAGTGGAGGGCCTCGAGGCCGCCATCAGGGGTGAGTCCACACACACACACACACACACACACACACACACACATTGAGGACACAGGACAGTCAGACACATACACGCACACACACAGAAGACACAGGACAGTCACACACACATAAGTTCAATCATACTAGCACACATGCATACACACAGTGTAGTCCATATGCACATGACAATCAGTCAATGTTGGTGATGATTTAAACAGATTATGGAGTGCCATGACATAAGTTACCTAATAAGCTTTAACAGTTTTTTGAAATAGCACCGAATAATCAATTTATTGTACACCATGACACTCATAGAAGAGTTGTGTGCCACACCCATTATGAGCACACACTTTGCACATGCCAAGGCTCCAACATTTCATAGCCATTGACAGGTTATGCTACTGAAAGAATGAACCAATGAATGCAGGCCTTAAAGTGTTCAGGCACCTTGCCTGAATTCAGCCTTGAGCTGGTATGCTTAAGATTTGAAAATAGGCGTCCTCATAAATGTCTGGCAACTTCAAGCACAGACATTTCTATTGCTTTAAGCCCTGTGAATGACGAATCAGTCTTATATAGATGAATCAGTTGAATCAGTCTTATATAGATGGAGAAGATGGTTCTCATAGAACTCAAAGCTTTGTGAGAAGGGCAAAGAACTGGCACTGTTGCCATCCCAGTAAGACCAGACCACTAGCACCAGCACTACCACTTCTATGTTCTCCGCAGGAGGACTTATGTAGTTGCAGTAGGAAGGGGTTGCACTCTCGATTGTTTTTGTGCTCAATCAGTTGGAATCTGTGTAGAGGTGCTGTTCCCCTGTGGCCCACTGTGGTCTGTGTAGAGATGCTGTTTACTGTTCTGGGGTCTGTGTAGAGGTGCTGTTTACTGTTCTGGGGTCTGTGTAGAGGTGTCTGTTTACTGTTCTGCAGTCTGTGTAGAGGTGGTGTTTACTGTTCTGGGGTCTGTGTAGAGGTACTCTGTTTACTGGTCTGGGGTCTGTGTAGAGGTGGTGTGTACTGTCACATCCTGCACTTTTCTGATGTTGCCTCCTAATGTTGGGTGACTAACTGTGGACATGAGCCACATCAAACCCTTGGACTTACTGAGTCACTGTATTGTAATAGTTTTTATTTGTGATAGTATTGTATTGGCCACTAGAGTGATACAACTGCGTGCTATCAGCTGTGAAAAAGACCCTTACAATTGTTTACCTTGTAGATTGATGGGATTTAGCCAACTTGTTTGCCTTGCCTGGCAAATTTTCTTTAAATGAGTCACTGAGAAAAGCCTCCACCTCAGCAGTACATTTTAAGCTATGCATGCTCTTACTGGGACCTGGGAACTGGGAATTCCACCAGTGAGTCCTCTGGTTGAAGTGGCTTTCCCAGCACAGGCCCAAATATCAAACCCCTCCCAGTCCTCTCCTCCAGGGCCATCGCCACATATAGTTGCTGTGCTGTGCTGTGCCGTGTCAAGGGCTCTGGTGCCCAGCTGCTTTCCCCAAGGTAGGGCTGGGCACAGATGCCCCTCCAGCGCCAGACTCCACCGCCCATGTAACCCCCTCAACCCCCTTCTCTCTGCCCTGGCAGTGCCAGCCTGTGATCTCATCTCCCTGGCATGGTTCAGTAAGGAAACGCTAATGGCTTGACGTATGACTCCTTCCCCCATACCCCCACCTCCTGCGGTAATGCACTTTGGCACATGGGCTCTGGGCTCTTGGCTGGTGGCTGGGGTTCGCTGGTCCGATAATAAAGCTCTAAGCGCTTCTCTCCTGGCGCTGTGGTTGCGTGTCGGACGGGGTGTTTGTTAATAGATCGGTTTGTCGAGCGTTTCCTCCTCACTCTAGCCTCAGCGCTCGACTCTGCTGCCCTCGCTTGGCTCGCGGCTGAGACGTGGCAGGAGATGCCCGTCGGAGTTGGCACGCCCGGCCCTGTGCACGCAGCGGGTACAGTTTGTGTGGCAGTGTTTTTCTTTGTACTGCTGGCAAGAGCTGCTGCCAACCCCACACCCACTCCCCACACCCCCAAAGATTTATTTGTGCTCTTGGCAAGAGGGATCAGGAGAGACTTTAATAAAGCTAAGAATGCAAATATTATTCCAAATGGAACTGGGGATGGAGTGACTATGGAGCCTAATTAGCGCTGGGATGATTGTTGGTTTAGTAGTAAGAGACATTGCCACGGGGTTGATTAAACAATTTTTTCAATGTCTAATTTCTCCCAAGATCTTGAGTTTGGATAAAGACATCTGCTGAACGAGCTCATGAAAAATAATAGACATTCACGTGTGTTGAGTTTTTAAGGATTGCCTTTAGGAAATCCAAGGAGTGTGTTTGTGTTGGGGGGGTTCAGGTAAATAAACAACTCCAACACACACGTCATCATCAACCCCCCCAATACACACACAAACAACCCCAACACACGCACACACACACACACGTCACCATCACTATCTTGGTTGGATGTGACTGTTTGTTTGGGTCTTTTTGTTGGGAAGGGGAGTGGGATGCTTAGTGATCAACAGCCAGGATTAACGGTGTTGTTTGGCACTCCTCTACTGGAAGTCTGTTGAGTCATTTTAGGTGATGCTACCTTTTAGCAAATAGTTGATGAAAAATCGTTTCATACATTTGTGATTTAAAGCTTGATGCATATCAAGGAGTCAAAGAAGAGGGCTGTCTTGAGTCTTGAGCAAAATACTGATTGTTACCATTCTGGACTTTGGCTGGTCAGTAACCTGATTGGCTGGTCACTAACCTGATTGACATCTGTAGACTGATAATTCATATCATATTTCACAAGCTCATCCACACCCCTTGGCAGACATCTAATCTCTCAAAAAGACACCACATTCAGGAGGGGATACCATTAGCAGTCTGTTAAGTTAGTAAAGCCCAGGGCTTGTCGGATCAGAATATCATATTAATCATGTCTAGAAAAAAATGTGTATTACAGCAGGTGACTTGATATTTTGTTACGGGAGAAATGGACATTCATGACATTCCATTATGGTTGCAGTGAATGGTTATTGATTGAAATATGGACCTTGGATTGTGCAGTAAGGCTACAGTTTCACATTCTTATGTCAAGGTTTGGATGTTACATTACCAGAACTCTCAGGCTTCAGAAAGGTTTTCTGACGGTAATCTTAAGGTGAAAATCCGGTCCTTGGTTTTTGTACACCCTGACAAGAATTTGGGGCATTAGATCTGTATTTCCATCACGTGGAAATGTTGAAGTCCTACAGCCTTAGTAAGGATGTTCATCTCATTACCAAAAAGAGAGAAATGATTCTGTATAGTATGGGTATGGGGTTCTCAAACTTTTTACGTCTTTTTACAAATTTCCAAGCCCCATCAGCCCAGTAAAATGGTCAATGGTAACATTCAAATATTACTATAGTAATGTTAAAATGTTATTTTCACATTTTGGTTCCATGTTACATTCCCTGTCTCAGTCCCCTGGATCTGGTGTTGTTTGTATATATAGGCCTGTTTATGACTCCTATGTTTGTGTGGCTATTTTGTTTTGAATGCATGGTCTTCCTTGTCAAAAAAGATAGGCATTAGGCTTGACATAGATAGGCACAAAAGACACATGTCCTCCTGTTGGTCGCGCCCAACCGGTCATGTCTCTATTCCCCACTAGTGGGGCCTGCCCCACACTTGGACTACCACTGGTATATGTGATCAGTATTGCACAATTCTGTTTGTTATAAGCTTGTAGATGAACTTGTTTTGTAAGAGAAGCCATGAGTTGGTCACTGTACCATACCACTGTACCATGGATGCGGTGGACAGTTCCAGCACTACAGCCCTCTCTCTCGACACCACAGCAGCGCCCGGCAGCGAGGAGGCCGTAACATTCCGGCGTGAGCGTAGCACGTTCCGTCGGCAGGCCGTGCGGCGGCGCCACAACGCGGGGAGTAACCCCACCCCTCCCGCCTCCCTCATCGGATCCCCCCTCAGGTATGATTGGCCCCCATGCCAGACAGAAAATGGCGGGGCTTCATTTCAGCATGCAACCGTCCGCCCCCTCCCATCCTCTCCCCCACCCTCAACCCCCCCCCCACTCACTGCGTTTCTGTATCCCAACACTGACCCCAATGACCCCCGACCCCCCTCCGTTGTCTTTGGTTTTCTTTTTTGGTTTTCTTTTTTGGCTTGTCATTTTTCTGCAATTTATCGGGTTGCATGGAGCGTTCATTTCCCACTTTATGTGGCCACAACTGATCTATAATCGCTTAATAGATGGTGTGGCCGGACTAATGTGCCACCAGGTGTATAAACCGCTAGCACGTTGCATGGTGTTACCTCTCTTTATTTTCCTTTGGTTTGCTTGGTGAACTGGCATGCATTTGGGATCCCTTTTTGAGCTTTCTTTGGTGCATTCTGTTTCCTCTTGTCATGTTCTGTCTCCTCCATGTCAAGACTCTTTCAGTTGGTCCTGGCAGATTTGTGCCATTTGGTTGCTTCCTCTCCGCTAATAGCCCACTCAAGGCACATGGGCTTGATACAAGAGCAATTTAATCAGCAATAAAAAAATCAAGCAATTTTCATGAAATTGTCAAGCAAAGTCATAACAAATTTTGCACAATTTCTTCAGATATTTAGATTTCTTGTTACTTGCAGTCTTTATCTTTATCTAAGACTAATGTGGTAGTACAAATATCTTCTGTCATGCCAATACAACAATTTGAGTCAAATGTAATTTACTGAGTAACCTATGACCATTTGGCCACTTGGTCAGAGGTGAGTAAAGGTTATCTGTGGTTGTTGGCTAGTTTGCCCCAGAGGACAAACAGCAGAAACCCATAAGCCTTTGGTGATCTCCCTTCACCCTAGCCCGCCTACCGCCCTACGACCTACCTGTCCAGCTGTCTATTTATCCGTCTATGTATCTATCTCTCTTTCTTTCTTTCTTTCTTTCTTTCTTCTGTTCTTTCTTCTTCTGATCTTTCTTTTTCTCATTCTCTGTCTCTCTGTTTCAATCTCTCTCTTTCTGAGGGTACAGTGCCCATTTTTATTGAGCGTCTCAGCAATGGGTCATATCCATATCTCACATCTTGTCTCATCTCTCCACTTCTAGTTCTGCTTTTCTCTGCTTGTTTGCTCTCCCCTATTGTCGGTGTCTTGTTATCAGTTTGGCCTAGAGGTGACAGGCTGAGACTGTACAGGATCAAAAAGGATCAAAAAATCTCGAACTTGTTCTCTGCTTTCTCTCTCCCTCTTTCTGTCTCTCTCTCCCTCTATCCTCCATCTTTCTCTTCTTCTTTCGCCTCCTCCACGTTCCTATCCCTCCTGTCCTCGTTCTCTCCACCTCTGTTTCTGTACGATGACTGATCGCGCGCCCCAGTTGCTGCCCAAGTGACACAGTAGAGCACCATCACCTGGCCGACAGGTATTGCTGACCAAAAACACAGCCATGATCTTAAAACTACTCTTCTGGGGGCAGTGTCAATAGGGCCCATCCCACCAGAGGGCCCTACCAGTGTCAATAGGGCCCTCAATCTCACACCACACGCTGCTCTTCAACTACCTCAGAGATCTGCAAAGAGCTATTCGTGAAGGGTGCAAATTGCACAAACTACATGGGGCAAGGGCAGCAGTCACGTTACTTTACTTTACATATCCACACATTCACTTTACTTTACTTTACTTTACTTATCCACACATTCACTTTACTTTACTTTACTTTACTTATCCACACATTCACTTTACTTTACTTTACTTTACTTATCCACACAGTCACTTTACTTTACTATAGCAACTTCATCACTTCCCTTCTAATATGGAGCTGAAGTAATACGCATTGAATTGCTAAAGACTGAGTGAGTCATGTGTGTAACTTTTCAGTGCTCTGACTGTTTATCCGCTCCGCTTCCCCCCCAGTACACAAACACATCACACACCAATCCCATGGCTATTGTAGCTACAGAAAATGGCCCAAAGGCAAGTTCGCTCACATATTGCACTTCAGATCTCTCCCCAGAATGTGTGTTTGGTTAAACTTTAAACTCTAATTGAGAAGACATCCTTTGGGACATAGACGACATTGAGAGGGGAGAAAAGTTACAGTTCTGTTTTGCAGCTTTGGCAAACTTCCACTGTTCTTCCAACCCCCCTGTAGAAGGTCGTATTTACAAAACCACAGAATCAGCCAAACCACAAAAATGCTAAGCAAAGAGGCCAGGCTGCCATGGGTCGATAGGGCCCCCTTGTCCATGCCAAACCTGACAGAAGTAATCCCCTTCATTACAGCTGTGTATCCTCGTCCAAAAAGTCCCACCACACTTCCTATTAAGCGTTAAAGAAATCAATTCCTGAGTTCCTTTACCATAGACTTTGTCTTTGTACATATTTGGATATACAGAGTCACTTCTTCAGATGTAACAAAAATAAATGATCACCACTCCAAAACCTGCCAATGGAGCGAACCCTTCTCTATACCCGTGAAGTGAGTCCCTGCATTGCATCCTGGGAGAAGTGCAGTTCCACTTCCCCTATCTCCCCCACCATCCTGTCCTGATGCCACCCTTGCATGTTAGTCTGATGTCACAATAGGAGATGGGGATCTGCGCTGGCTAATATGACCTGGCAGGTAGTACCTGAGATACGTCAAACACACACACACACACACACACACACACACACACACACAATTCATAAACAAGGGACAGATCATCTTGCACACTCATGACATTTCTTGTTGAGTCTGCCACCATTTATTTTCCTACGTCATTAGTTGATTTGTGAACATTCTTTGATCTGTTCATTTTATCCCCAAAGGCTCCACTCTGGTTTTTCATTTGTACCCAGATGCTTTGAACGCCACTCTGGGTTTTCATTTGTACCTAGATGCGTTTAACCTCCTGAGAGCCATCAAATGGCCTGAGATGACCTGGCAACGTTCAGGTTTCCCAAAGGCGCCACTCTGGGGTTTTCATTTGTACCCAGATGCTCTTAACCTACTGAGAGCGCGTCAGATAACTTCAAGTGAGAATTTTAAGTTTTAAGTGCAGTTAAAGGAGAATTCTTGATTTTGACCTAAAGTGTTTTTTGAAACATGACGCCCAGTGTGAACCTATGTCTCATAGCCCATCTCGGCTTGTCCCCTGCACTCCAAAATCTGGCGGCTAGTTAGCGATGCTACCAACAAGGCGGCTAATGCTGGTGCCTAGTCGGTCTAGATAAATAAATCACTGTTTTACACCATTTACGAGGCTCAACGTGACTTCATTGGTATACTTTGACATTTAAAGTTTTTGAAAAAAAAAGCACTGCAGTTTAAAAGACGATTTATACAGACAGTGTCTTCATACTGCAGCCATCTTGAATTTAGTCAAGATTCACTAATATGGTGTTTCAATCTATGTCTTGGCATAAATGTTTTACTTTGACGTGAATCTTGGCAATGTTGTTGGCGGAAGGCGTGCTGTAGGCTACACGTGAAGAAGGAGTCTCCATGTGTGCATTACATTATTGGCAGCTTCAGATGGCATTCTGAAGGATAAGAGAAAAGGAAGAGAAGACAAATGGTTCAAGTGCTGACTATACTGTTATGAAGATTCACTGTATGGTGTTTCAATCTAGTCTTGGCCTTTAGGCATCAGTCGTTCTCCATGATCGTTATTATTGGTTAAAAAGTGCTACTAGCCCCTCCTCCTGACAGGTTGAGGGTCCAATAAGCTGTAAGAATGTTAGAAGAAAATGAATGTCCTTGATCAATCCTTTAAGGGTCTGTAGTGACTAATCAGTATAGGTTAGATAGTTAATAGTTGCGCTGATAGTTCAGTGCATTATAGGAATACATCTCTCAATCCCTGTGTGTGACCAACTCAGAAGAGGCAAGGTATTCTGGCCCTCCGCTATTTTGAAAAGTCCTGACTTAAGGCAAGTGATGAAATAAAGCACAGAGTGATCAAATGGCCTTAGATGGCCCTCTCCTGGTGGCCTGGTGGTGTTCAGGTTTCACTGGAGTTGCATTTTAAAGGGTTGATCCACCCACCACCCCCTTTACACTCAACCCCCTCACCCCCCAGGCCCGGGCTTAAAACAAAGGGACTTTCCATGGAGGTCTGCTGAGGACCTTGTCACCTTTCTGCTCTTCGCCAGTGACCAACACTTTCCTCTGATGAAACCCCTCAGCCAACTTAAAAAAACCCTCCAACTTTAAAACCCCTCTCCTCCCATCTTCACTTCTCTCCCTCTCCTCTTCTTCTTCCCCTCCTCTCTCCTTCTCTCCTTTCCTCTCTCCCCATCCTCCTCATTTTCACTCCTCTTTCTCTCCTGTCCTCTCCTCTTCTCTTCTTTCCCCCCTCCTCCTCTTCTATTCTTCCCCTCCCCTCTCCTCTCATCTTCTCTCTCCCCCCTCCTCCTCTCCACTTCCCTTCCTCTCTTTCTTAGCATCCGTCCACCTCTCCTTCCTCTCCATCTCTTGACCTCTCATCTTTTCTCCTCTCCTCCTTTACCACCCCTCCACTTTTGCCTGTGGTCACCTCTCTCCTCTGACGAAACCTGACCCAACTCCTCCTCTCCTCTCCTTTCCTCTCTCCCCATCCTCCTCATTTTCACTCCTCTTTCTCTCCTGTCCTCTCCTCTTCTCTTCTTTCCCCCCTCCTCCTCTTCTATTCTTCCCCTCCTCCTCTCCTCTCCTTTCCGCTCTCCCTCTCCCTGCAGGAACTGCCTAGCGTTTTCCCTTCCCCTGCCCCTATCCGGTTGCAGCGCTCATTGTTGCAGTGTTGGCAGGGCTCTTTCTAGTGTGCTGTATGAAATCTCCTCTCTTCCTCTCTCTCATATCTTCTCCAGTCGTTTCTCGTTCACTTGCTCCCGATCCACATTTCTCCACTTCCCTGAGGCCAGACTCATGTTTTGCCAAATAGAAGTCATATACTGTATGTGCAGTAGTTTCCCCATTTCAGCATAGAGTGTTGGTGTGCAGGTGTGTCCTTCTCCCCTTCTCTCCACATGCTGGAGTGCTAAACATTGACACCTTCACTTAAACATTACATTTCTCATCTCATGTCCACTCCTCTTAGTGTTCTCTAACTTGTCCTCAGTATCAAACTAGCTGTCTTGAGCTTAACCCACTTTGCCTCGATTCGTTTTCCTGTTTGTTGACCTTTTGCACCCTACTCAAGCGGCCTGTTGACCTTTTGCACCCTACTCGAGCTGCCTGTTGACCTTTTGCACCCTACTCGAGCTGTCTGTCCTCCTGTGTTTGTCCTCTCCTGTCTCCTCTGCGGTTCTGTGTCTTGTCTGTCTAACCTGCCATGACGAATGCCATATCTCACCCTAACCTTCGACTCCTTGTGTGTGCCATGTCACCTGTTTTACCCGTGTACTTGTACAAACACGTCTGTACCTAACCTGCCATGCCTGTGTGAGATTGTATACTTTACCTAACCTTCTATCGCAAACTCTGTGTCCTCTCTATTCTCAAACCCCCCCACCCTAACTCCAACACACCCCCACCCCTCCAAAATCTCTTATTCAACCCCCCACCCTTTCCTCTGGCAGTCTCCAGGAGGCTCTCAGCCAGGCCTCCCAGCCATCTACTTCCCAGGTGAGAAGTCAGCCTTCCCGCACCCCGTCCCAGGTGACTGTGTTGAGCGCGAGCGCCTCCCTGCTGGCCAGGAACGGAAGCGCGCAGCTGGAATGTTCTCAGGACAAGGCCTCCACGGCAGGCAACACCAGCCTTCAGGACGAGTTCGGTGAGGGAGGGGGGACTGCAGGGTGGTTGGGAGGGAAGGGTGCATGAGCAAAAGGTTTAGCATGAAGAACTGGCTCTGGTGGTGGGTTATTAATTCATTTGATTATTGCTGCAGAGCTATCTGACTAGTTGGCTCAGATATTTCTCCACTTTCTGAATGTGTGTTGTGGTTGTATTGATGCATAGGGGTCAGTGCAGAATGACTCTCTGGTTTATGCTTTGCTACAGAGTGTGGCCTGTGTGTGTGTGTGTGTGGCTGAATGCGGTCAGTCTTCAGTTGTAATCAAATGACTTTGTGCCTCTTATACACAACAGCAGCAGTGATGGCAAGTTCCTGTTACACTGGGCCAGGGCACATCTGGGTATCATCAGACTGTTGTTTCTTAGATTATTTGCCTTGCGTTAAAAACGTGAACCTTTGCGTTATATTTGCGTTAAAAACGTGAATATGCTGCACTGCACTATTGGCCATTGCCTTGTTTTAGTCAAACTCATGATACCTACACAAAGTTGGTGCCGTAGGTTGGCTTTTGTTCTTCTGACATTCTTATCAAGGTCAGTGGTGACATTTCATTGCATGCCTTTAGGCTTGTTTGATGATGAATTGGAAGGAAGAATATAATATTGAGGTTACAGTATGACTGTAATTTGACCTGAATCAGCATTTTAAAGGGAAACTTGGCAGGATTTCCGCCTCTGCTGGAGAAATTGTGCATTATGCTATTTCAAACTGTGGAAAAAGGTAACGATAAAGCACATGGATTTGTTTACAAGCTAGCAAAACGGTTAGCATAAGTTTGGCAGACAATGTGGATGTTACAAGGTAAGAAACACGATTTAAAACAAGTTTCTTGTTTCTCACTTCTCTTTCCGGGACGGTAGTCGCAATGTTGCAAGGTTGGTTTTCCGCCTGGGGACGCTAGGGGCAGCGGGAAAAGTCACCATTTTCACCGGAACAGGTCATTTAACCATCCAAATGATTTCTAAACGGGTTTATTACGTTGAAATAGTTGCCAAGTTCCCCTTTAAAGGTGACTGTGTGTGATTTATAGTTTTTAGGTCACAGAACATGAACTGGCTGTATCTGGCATCTGTATGTCAGACATGATAAGGAGATATGCCTTAGATTGCTGAGCGACTCACAGACCTAGTCAAACCAACCACAACGTTTTGTACTGAGGGAAGAGAGCCGCAACCAAAGATTTGTGAGTAGTACCCCACTCTTTCTTCTTTGGCCATGTTCAACAAACGCCTACCTTGCATCCTGGGGCCACCCAGCTTCACCCTGACTATGACAGTGAAGAGCCAGTCTTATTGGTGTGGCAACCAGAGTCCATATTCAACTGTAGCGATGGCACTGTCTCACATTGAAGCTCTAGCCATAGTAGCAGCCCTCAGCAACACAGGCAGGCAATGTAAGTACTGAACAAGTGCTGCCAGCCACTTATTGTCCACTTTTACATAAAAACCGGCTATCTCTGTTCAGGATGTTCATTTTTTGGGGGTTTTTGCCTTTATTCAGATAGGAAAGTAT
Source organism: Alosa alosa (assembly GCF_017589495.1). Lineage (NCBI taxonomy): Eukaryota > Metazoa > Chordata > Actinopteri > Clupeiformes > Clupeidae > Alosa > Alosa alosa. The sequence goes on along the minus strand of NC_063207.1, from coordinate 20,866,333 downwards.
ATATATATATATATATATAAGTAAGTATATATACTCTTTTGATCCCGTGAGGGAAATTTGAAATTTGGTCTCTGCATTTATCCCAATCTGTGAATTAGTGAAACACACTCAGCACTCAGTGAACACACAGTGAGGTGAAGCACACACTAATCCCGGCGCAGTGAGCTGCCTGCAACAACAGCGGCGCTCGGGGAGCAATGAGGGGTTAGGTGCCTTGCTCAAGGGCACTTCAGCCGTGCCTACTAGTCGGGGTTCGAACCGGCAACCCTCCGGTTACAAGTCCGAAGCGCTAACTAGTAGGCCACCGCTGCCCCTACTGAAAGTGATGAGCGACAGGAAGTAAGTGGGAGGGAGAGATGGGAAGGGATCGGGAAAATGACCGCAGGTCGGACTCGAACCTGGGTCCCAGTAGGCATGTGGAATCGTACATGGTATGGGCGCTGTAAATGTAAATCAGGTTTATTAGCCATTTATACTTGCGTATACAAGGAATTTGTGCTCTGCATTTTACCCATCGCAACACACCCACACACCCAGTGTAAACCCATTCAAACACACACACACACCCACCCTCAGAGCAGTGAGCACACTAGGAGCACCCATACACACCCGGAGCAGTGGGCAGCCCTTGATTCGGCGCCCGAGGAGCAGTTGGGGGTTAGGTGCCTTGCTCAAGAGCACCTCATCCGTGGATGTGGATGTGGGAGAGCGCTGTTCAGTTACTACCCCACCCACATTTTTCCTACCAGTCGGGGACCGAACTGGCCACCCTTCGGTCACAAGTCCGATTCCCTAACCAGTACGCCACGGATGCCCCGTTCTTCTTGTTCTCCTTGTTTAGACAGTGGAGCATAGGGCGTATGAATTACTTACGTATGAATAAAACAACCTGAGTGCGCTGAATGCGATGCTCATGATTTAACTTTATTTTGTTGATGTTGAAATACAAAGATTATGTGTGTAAGGGCCTCACAGTTAAAAAAAAAAAGAAAGATAGATTATATTAGATTAAAGGAAAGATTAACTAAAGGGGTCCAAGCAGTTTGGATGAAGGATCGGCTTATTTGTGTGGACCCCTAAATATACCAACATGCTAGATAAGTTGTGTATAAATATGCTGGTAGTAGTAATAACCTGAATACATTTGCAGGATGTGTATAGTAAGTTGACATCAATGAATGCGTTCCACAGTAGATCTTGGCTTGATGGGGAAAGCTTTTTCAGCAGTCAGCTGGTGGGAACATTCAGCATCTCTAGCTCGCTCTGGGGTCCTTCATGCCGGGACAAATGTAATTCATACTGTAAGTTTTCTTTTCTGTCTCTTGTTTGTCAAGGCATCAAAATATTTGTCTCGTGGTTATTTAGGATTATGTCCTTACTGTATTGTGACACTAAATTCATTCTTCATTCTTCAGTTCTTTCTTCTTCTTCTTGTGCTGAGTTCTTTCAAGCACATCCATCCGTAGATTTGCAAAATCCTGGCAGAATGTTTCCAGGTTGTTAGCTTGCCCTGACAAACAAATAGTTGTGACACTTGGGGTAGATCCTTTGTATCTGGTGGTCACCTGCACAGACAGGTTATGTGTTGGACTCCCTGCTGTAAGGACTTTTACCCATTCGTCCACGGCATCAGACGGATCAAATAGCAACAAATGAAGCTTCTTCACTCTCATTATTTTGAAGAGAATGTTTGGGTTATTGCGTAGTTTCCTTTCTCTTGTTGCTTTGGTTCTTTTTTTTTCGTCAGGGTTATACATATCCCTAACCACATTCTCATTGATGTCCGTTAAGTCAGTCATTTTTTAAGTTCGGAGAGGAACAAGTTACACAAAAACAAGGTTTTTTTTTTTTTTTTTTTTTTTACAGACTCCCCACATTCTCTGACGTGCTGTGTTGCTATTTGTTGATCTCTGAAAGTATGCACCAGTGAAGGCATCACAAGGCGTGTCCACCACATATTCATGCACAGACAACTTTAATTAAATTCTTTCTGGGTGAGTCATAGTCCAAGGGCCAGATGTTGAAACTCCTCCACTATTGGGTTTTTCCTAACTTCTGTTTTTGACCAGATTTGGCCATAACGAGTTGAAATCCACCCTGTGCCAACTGCAGTGCCCATGCTACCTTTATCCTATGGCAGACCATTATATGGACCATTTTCAGGTGTGGGCCATTTCAGATTTGAAGCTAGATATTTATAGTACAGTGCTACACTTATGAGCATGCCCCCAGAGTGTAGCTGTTGGCTGCAGCAACTCAAGCTAGGTTAAACTGATTGTGTTTGTTTTTATTCGTACCGACAGTACTCGGTGACCTCAAGAAACAGAACTATGTGAAAAATCGCCGGAATTCCCCTTTAACTTCAGCCACAGAAATGTCCTTGTTTCAATTCCTGTATGGGTCTTTATTCAACCTTGACAATTGTGAGGATTGGATTCCAGAGTCATAGACTACAGATGTAGAATTTACTCTCATAATGGTCACTTGAGTTCATTGCACAACATTGCACAACAGTTAAATCCTTACTATTGATAACTATTAATTCTGATTGGGGCGAGAGACATTCCATGAGCCTCACATAAAAGAATACTTCCTAATTCCAACACAGCTTGTCATGATGTGCCAATGTGGCTACATGACTTGGAGATTCACATTTGCTTTGTGTAAGGCAAGAATATCCTAGTTTTGTAACATTTCCTTCTCTCTCAGATGTTCACCATAGCTTTATCTGGACCAGCTGTCTGTTCATTAATACATGACTGGTGCCTATTGATGGTAGGGGTTTAACGGTACACAAAAATCACGATTCGGTACATACCTCGGTGTTGAAGTCACGGTTCGGTTAATTTTCGGTACAGTAAGCCTGAAAGTACTGCTAGCCTAACATTCACTAACAATATTGCTGATGCTCAACTCATAAGCTGGAATAGTATTTTGAAATGGTGTCATGCTTTTTTAGCCTGATGAGCCAGACCCACATTAAAATGTAGGGTCTGGGCACTCACCGTTCGCAGTGCTCAGTCCGAGGGGCGGGATAATCTTGTTGTCTTTCAAATTTCCTCTGCACGCAATAGGACAGCGGCAGCGCTATGAGTCCCATGCGTTTCCCACCAGCGGAGCTAGTTGGCTAGTTCAAACATTTGCCAACTTAATAAAAGCTTAACTCGTGTCACACTGTTCGCCAACAGCAACATTCATCTTATTTGTTTTCAAGTAGCAGGAAATTCAAACCAAACCGTTGCAACTCTGCCATCAATCATTATGTTAAGCCCACCTAACGACTCTATACACGATTTCATTGGCCTGATTGAGTTTCGATTTCTGGAGCTCACAAGCCAAAGGAGAGTTGCTAGACTAGCCCTGGCAGCAAATGTAATTTGCTGCCGCTAGGGGCGCGTCTAGATTTCTAGGCTAATGCTTTTTGGCATTAATTAACTAAACTGACATAAGGTATATTTGTATTGGAACTCGAATTTTAAATGTGGTCCACACACTGAAAAAGCGTACTCTTGATTACTGTTTAAGATTGGATTTCATACATTCGGGACACATCTGTATTGAACTTAACATCCTGTACCTAAACGGTCCGGTACGAAAACGTGTACCTTTACTCCTCTAATTGGTGATGTAGTTGTCCATATCATTCTGTGAAATGTTTTCTTTCTTCACGGGACGTTCTGGTTTGGACCACAGAACTATAAAGTGCATATCCGGGACTGCCAGTGGGAACAACAGGTGTCTATCGGTGCTTCATACCACCACGCACTATCAACATGAGTTTGTACATGTAGAGGATGTCAAAGTAGAAGAATTGCGTTGTGAGAAGCATTGTGTTGTGATGAGCGAGCTGAGCTGAGCGCTCTGAATGCGCTGCGTTTGGAGGGGAGTGCTTGGAGGGACTGACAGGTGAGCTGATGGGAGATGAGTCTGGCAGTTAGTCGGTGATGGGGCCATGAGTGATGACATCAACAGTGATCTGATGGAACAGTCATCTAATGGCCAGCTTATTTGCCTTACTTGGCTGATGTGTTATATAAAAGATATTTGTTTGCTTGCGTGCGTGTGTGTGGACAGCTGGGTGGACCATTATGCACTGAAATATTCATTATTTGGCTACTTCCCTTCAGAAGGCCACTTAAGATGACAGGCTGTCAATATTGCAGTGTGTGTGTGCGTGCATGCATGTATTTTGTTTTAACTATGCACCTGATGATGATAGGTTTTACGTTTTTAAAACTTGAAATGAAGCTGTTAATAGTCATTTTCAGTGACATTTCCTTTTTCCTAAGCCACATCACCTTGAGTGATAATTTTTCCACTCTTCAAGGCTGTATAGCACAATGGACTGTAATGGACTTGGAAGTAATAAAGATCTGTGACTTTGTCCATTTGTGAGATTGTGTAAATGTGTCTGTCTTTCCAGGAAAGCTCACCCCTCCTCTCTATGAGGTCGGGGGCTGTGACATGTCCCTGGTGAACTTTGAACCTGCCACCCGTAGAGCCTCCAACAACATTTGGTAAGTGACCCCGTCCAGACCACCTCAAGAGGCCCCTGTCCCCTGCCTAGCCTGATACCGCAGAGTGTGTCCTAAACTAGTTAACGAACGCAACGCAGTGTCTCATGCAGCTTACATAAACTACCCACAAATCCATTGTCCAAAATAAATAAATTTGATGTTCTGTCTGTGATCTTAATTCACCTGACCTTAACAAAGGCTGCAACAAACAAAGTTAATGTTTGGAAAGCTAGCAGAAGAGCAGATAAAGAGGAGGGAAGGTGAGAAAGTTAATGGTTAAATACAATAAAGGTGGGGCTAGTAATGAGATGCTAACATGTAGGAGTCAACATGGGGGCAAATGTGCCATTTTATGTACGAACACATTGGGTGATATGTTTATATGTTTTCTTTTAAACAATAATGTCAAATAATACTGTTTTTCTCATTTCCGTGTGCCATTCTATCTTATGCCATTGAGGGTTGAATAAATTAACATAACTATAATCATATGAACATAAATCTGTGCATTGGTAAAGAACATAAGTCCAGATATTGTGGTCAAAGTAGCAAATATTCAAAAACTTGTGCATGAAAAATCTGCATACAGTATATGGTTTCTGGGTATGCCTTTGTGAGGCTATATTACCATGGTTCCCTGTGATCATGTGATGCATTCAGAGCAGCCTAGAGAGGTGGGAGGGGGTTGTGATGATTTTTGACAATTGAGCAGGGATAGAAGGTGGCATGGGGTGAGTAAAGGAGAAAAAACTGACTGGTTTGAATATTATTGTCAGACACCAAACAGATCCACAAAAGCGTCCGCGTAAGAATGTTTATTTAAGGGTTGGGGTTACAGGGGTTTCAGGAGTTCCAAGAGTCTAGTGTGTGTGTTCCCCCAATAGCCGAGCCAGGAGTGATCAAGTCCTGGGGAAACACACAGCACAACAGATTGAAATGCAGCAGTACAGTCAAGGGCTAGGCTGTATTCGAGAAGAGAGACGGAAGGCAGGTCAAGATTACCGGGCTGGAGATCAAAGAAGTCTCAATCTGGGTTCATCAAAGAGTCAGAGTCTTTTCCAAGACAGGCAGGTAACTGGTGCGGGTTTGCAGACGATCTGACAAGTGTGGACTGAAAAGCAAGGCTTTATATACATGATGAGTGGTGAATGCAGTGCAGCTGGTAGGTAAACGAGGGTGAGGCAAGAGAGCAGGAACAGGTGGAGGTCATCAGACTTTAATCAAGCGTGTGTTACCAGGCAGAGAGAGAGCTCATGACAATTATTTACATGATCACATAAGTTAACAATAGTTTGTAGTAGCCTCGCTAGTTAAGCACTACCCTAGTTCAACTTAAAATGAGCACTGATGAAATGCTACAGGAGAGGAAGGATGGACTACTCAATCTGTTCATCTGTTTTAGAATTCAGATATTCTGCTATTTTACCCATTTAACTCATTTAGCAAGTCACCAGTGTTCTCTGTAATCAGTTTCCTTCAATTAACTGGGATAATCATCTCACCTTTGCACTACCTTTTTCTGTCAGATATTTAGTATACCATTTAACCATTTAGCATACCATTTCCCAGTTTGTAATAAGGGATTATTTGGCACAGCAATGAGTAATGGCCAACTACTGTAGCCTAACAATTTATGCCTGGATATCGGGGGACACATTTTGAGCATTTTTGAAAATTCACTACTCTGATGAGGAGAAGTAGAACATTCTTAGTAACAGATGGAGCAGGGACCAGTGTAAATATCCCTAAAGCCAATTTGGGAAAAGGCTCTTGAGATATACAGGTGCTGCATCTAAAAAAGGTAGAATATTGTGGAAAAGTGTGTTGGTTTAAGTTATAAACAAAACATGCTATAAACTTTGCAAATCCGGTTCTACTGCCTTCAGCCCTCTACGGTTTTAGTCTTGCGTAGGCCTATATAGGCTACTTTGCTCTTCTATAAATGAGCCTTACGTCTAATAGGCTGAAGTGTGATTTATGCTATAATATATGAAATTGTATCAATTAGTTTCCGCAAAAAAATCACCATAAGTCATCATTTAGGGGGTTATTTTTCAAAATTGTCTTCTGGAGGGGGCATGCTCCCAAAATGTTTTGGGGAGCAACATTTCTTCTCAGTACCTACCTCTGCAACTGGCTACTGGACTTCCTCTGTCAGAGGCCCCAAGTAAATGCGTGTTGGCAACAATACCTCAAGCAGCATCACACTGAGCACAGGGGCCCCAAGGCTGGAGTGCTCAGTCCGCTGCTCTTCACCCTGCTGACGATGACTGCACTGCAACCTACAGCAACAATCACATAGTGAAATTTGCTGACGACACAAACTCTGGTGGGTCTCATCACCAAGGGCTTAATTTGTGACTCAATACAGGTTGGAGGTCGACCATCTGACCAATCGCGGGTGCAGGGACAACAACCTGCTGAACGTCAGCAAGACCAAAGAGATTGTTGTTGACTTCCGGAGAGGTCACACCCAACACCTGCCACTGACCATCGACGGTGCTGTGGTGGAGAGAGCGAGCAGCACCAAATTCCTGGGGTGCACATCAGCGAAGACCTCTCCTGGACCACCAACACTGCATCACTGGCTAAGAGAGCTCAGCGCCGCCTGTACTTCCTCTGGGAAACTCAGGCGAGCAAGTGCTCCACCAGCCATCATGACCACATTCTACCGAGGCACCATTGAGAGCATCCTCTCCAACTGTATCGCTGTGTGGGCGGAAGCTGCACTGAATACAACAGGAAAGCCCTGCAGCATAGTGAACACAGCTGGAAGGATCATTGGTGCTTCACTCCCCTCCCTGAAGGACATTTACACCACCCACCTCACCCGCCAGGCGACCAAAATTGTGAGTGATGCAAGTCACCCCGCCACAATCTGTTTGATCTACTGCCCTCTGGGAAGAGGTACAGAAGCCTGCGCCCCCGCACTACCAGACTCACCAACAGCTTCATACACACCAAGCTGTAAGGATGCTGAACTCTCTCCCTCCTCTCCCCCCCACCCTCAGCTACATAACATCCTGGACATTGGACCCACAATGGCGCCTGCACTACTCCACTTGCACACTTGAACACTTGCACACTTGTACACTTTACAACTTGGTGTTGTTGTCCTGAAAACACAACACTTCTGCTGCTCTTACATAACTTGCACCACTATGCCACTTTCTTCATTACTCAGGTCAAACAGAACTACCCAAGCCTCTTATTGGCCTGACTTTGCACTAGTTTTTTATTGACTGTCTATGCACAATTTCAACAAAATTTTGCTGCTCTTATTTTTTCATTATTATATGTGCCCTCTTATTTACTTATTTACTTACTTTTTTGTTTACTTGAATGTTATGTTTGTCTGTGGACTTAAAATTGGTAAAATATGTCTTGTCTTCACCGTGGGATAGTGAGAAACGTAATTTCGATCTCTTTGTATGTCTGGAACATGTGAAGAAATTGACAATAAAGCTGACTTTGACTTTGACTTTGACTTTTCTAGCGACGCCCTTGCCTCAGTATTTGAAAAATCCTGACTACGGCCAAAATCATGTCTCAAGCTCAGTTTTGTGGTTTAATGTTTTAATTAAAGGCCCTACAAGTGGAAAGAACAATAAAACACCATGCGAATGTGCATATTGGGCCATTTGGCAAGAAGTTAAATTTAGCCAATTATACAGTATGACAGCTCAGTCACCTTCATGTCACCCAACTTCACATCTCTGCATTGCAAGCCTACTGGCCGGTAGCTCGCGATAACCGACCTGTCTGCATGCCATTGTAGGCAAGAAAGAGGCATAATCAGTCTTGAATGTGATAAAAGAGCGAGCCTTAACAGTAGTTTGAGTTCACATTTTCAGCAAATAATAGTTATTTCTCAAGTGATTTATTATGACCGCCCGGCGGCCGCGGTCATATAGGTTTAATCAGATTTTTTTTTTTTTTTTTTTTCCATGCCCAAATTTCCGTCAATGATTCCCGGGACACTGAAAGACCGGGTACCGCAAACTTGGTGGGCATGTAACCCCACATGGATAGCATGGAACCATCGTTTTTCGTTTTGATCTGTAGCCCCCCCCCGCTGGACTGGACCCCCGAAAGGAGGGTAGGGCAGACACAGTTTTCTGTGAATATCTCGAAAACCGTAGGGTTTAGGAGGACCATTTTTTTTTTGTATGTTGATCTCAAGGGGCCATGTCAACCTATTCCATAACCACTCATTTCGTGTATAGCCACCTAGTTAAACACAAAAAAGTAAAATGAGGTGTTGTAATTGAAGGTATCTGTGACCTAACATAGTCAAAACTGCACGAAATTGTAAGTGTAGGATCATTATGACACCCTCTGTATGCACGCCAAGTTTTGTGGAATTCCGTTCATGGGGGCCACACAATAAATTAATTTATGTTACTATACACCAACTGGCCTGTAGGTGGCCGGAGACAGTTTTCTGTGAATATCTCGAGTTTTCTGACAGTTTTCTGTGAATACCTTTTTATGTATGTTGGTCTTAAGGGGCATGTCAACCCATCCCATTACCACTTATTTCATGTATAAGCCACCTAGTTAAAAAAATAAAAAGCAAAAAATTAGGTGTTTTCATCACAATATCTCTGGCTGACAAGGTCAAAACTGCACGAAATTAAAAGTGTAGGATCATTATGACACCCTCGAATGCATGCCAAGTTTTGTGTACTTTTCGTTCATGGGGGGCCTTACAATAAAATAATTTATGTGTACATTTAGTGACGTACACCAACAAAGATTCCCGGGACACTGAAAGACCGGGGTACACAAAACTTGGTGGGCATGTACCCCACATGGATAGCATGGAACCGTCATTCTTCGTTTTGATCTGTAGCCCCCCCGCTGGACTGTACCCCGAAGGAAGGTAGGGCAGACACAGTTCTCTGTGAATATCTTGAGAACTGTAGGGCCTAGGATGACCAATTTTTTCCATATGTTTGCCTCCAGGGGGGTCATGTTAACCCATTCCATGTGCACACATGTGCATAAACAGATACACACGCTTTACACACATACATTTACAGTAATCATAATGTTATGACACATACTCACACAGTAGACATATGTAATGCGCATGCATGCACATGCACAAACACACATACGCAGGCAAACACACAAGCACATTACACACACACACACACACACACCCACACACATAAACATAAATTTGTACACGCACACATGCACACAATTCAAGAATTTTTCCGTCATCTACTCCCTGAATTTTTGGTCATTGATACCTGGGACACCCAACCACCGGGTACATGAAATTTGGTGGGTATGTAGCCCCACTAGACTTTTCTGGGAAAAATTTAATTTCGACCACCACCAACACCACCACCCCGTGCTTGGCCCCTGAACCGCAAAAAAAAAAACAGTTTTTCCTAAATAACTACCTGAACCGTGGCACTGAGGATGAAGAATCTTTTTATGGTATGTTGGTCTCAAGGGCCCACATCAACCTGGCTCATAATCACTCATTTGTGATTTGCACCCCCACCCCGTAAAAAAATGAAAATGCAATATTATTCTGCTTTAATCGCCCATATCTTCAGTTAAGATGTTCAGAACTGCACCAAATTTTATGTGTATGATTGACCTGGCATTCTCGGGGGTATGCCAAGTTTAAGTAGAATTTCATCCATGGGGGGTCTAAAAAAATTAGGTTATGTGTACATTTAGTGACTGTACACTCATTGGCCTGTAAATGGCGGTGCACACATATACACATGCACACACACAGGCACCCACATACTATCGGTATTAGAATGGCCGATACATAATTACAAATTCAGTAGGATTAAAAAGAAAGCCAAAATAAATATTCATCATCATCATCATGGCTGCATTTTCAGTATTGGCGAAAGTAGTCGTTTGTCCACTAGATGGCTTATCGTTGCAGTGAGACGTAATTTTGTTGGAAGTTAAAAGTGGGTTGGAAAAACAATGGGCGCTTCATACAAGGACTGTAATTTACCGCAGCGAACATCTAATAAGGATAGGGCGATGTTCACATGAAGTGTAATTCCCATTTCTTCTTGAAGCCTAAATAAATCTGAGGATGTTTATCGGACATGCTTGGTTTTACTGCAGGTACATTAATCTTGTAATATCAATAAGGACCTAGGTAATGTTACCGTTAGCGTTGGTTGAGTGATGGAGGCATTTGATTTATTGCATTTGTAGAAAACTATAAATGCGGTTATACCAAGCAAATGTATAGCAGCACTGTTTGTATCTTTCGACTGTCATTTATTGCACGTGCTACAAAATCATTCTGTGCAATGGAAGATTTACCAACGTTACACCGGTCTGATACAGTTTTGCCTATACATGCGTGAGACTGAGGGCGCCTGTTTATTTTGTTTTAAGTGTGTGCAGGGTGTGAGAGGGGAATCGATGTGCTTTGATTACAGCTTGGTAGTTGTAGTCTGTGAAATTAAAAAGCACGTGTGTGTGAAGTATCCAAACAATGACACCTTCATTTCATTATGGCTGCTTTAGCAAAACACCTTAAGCTACTGTGTAGTGGGTCCCATTTAGAAGTGGCTACTTCATTCGCGCTTTCCTTGACTCATGGAGCTGCGTGAATGTTATTACAACTTTTCGCCACGATATGACAGTTTAAGTCCGCTTGATACTGTAAGGCGAAGCCATTGGTTTCAAAGGAGATTTTATTTGTGTGCGCCAGCATAGCCTATTGACAATTTATGTTGTAAATAGGCCTACCTTATAATCCTACCTGTAGCTTAGGGAAGCTAACAGCTTTCTATTAGGATCTAGTTTGTTAGTTACCGTTTTGTCATAACTCCCTGATGCATTTTTTATTTTAGCCAGAGCGTGTATATCTCAATCGGAAAATTAAACAATATCGGGTGCCTATGGACTAGGCTGGGTGAACCCAGCCTGATCTGCCCGCTATTTATTTTTTTGATTTCTTAAAAGATTGAGCTTGGTCTGATGAAAGCCAGACTAGCCATGGACCTCAGTTAAACAATGCAAGGGAACATGAATCAGCCTATATTTGCACTAACAATAACGGACAAAAGCTCTTCAACTTTGGCCCGTTAAAATGTGTATGAACAGTCTAGCGACGCATTTCATCAAGGCCCATTTGGACATGTCAGTTATTTGCACCACTGGTTAGATGTAAAACAGCATTTCGTTTCAGACTAGGCTACTGTTACTTAATTTGTGCATTAACAATAAAGTATTACATGAACTAAAGATGACTAAAATCTTATGTAGAAGAAGAAACATTCACAAAAAATCCATCCATCCAAAAAATGACCTTTGTTTTGATAGCTGTTGAAAATGGCATGGAACTGACAGAGATGTTTTTGTTTAAAAATACATAAAAAATAAATAAATAAATAAATAAATAACATTATGCTGATACCTTTTGCTTTTCCCAAATACAATGTAGCCTACAGGTGTAAGTGACCTTTCATCAATCCAGTTGCAATGGATGAACTGTGATGAACTGCCCTACTTGTGATTGTTTAGAGATTTTAAAGGTTTTATAACAATGCTACATCTTCTTTGGCTATTCTACAATCTATTCACCTTTTCAGCACCAGTAGGCTACTTTCTGTGCAGCCGCACACACACACACTCAGGCATGCCAAACAAGCATACACAAAAGTTTCAAGAGTGGGGATGGAGTAAAATATGGAGACAATTGAAGTGTGATTTATTTTCGCGGAACGGATGTACAGGACTGAGCGGCGGTCATATTTTGTACCGCTATGCGGTACATCTAGTTATTAGTTTATTTTATTTATTTAAAAAGAAATTGACTATTATTATTGACTCAGCCAGGTTAGATAGCAAGCAAAGTCTTCTTCCAGACAGGTGACACATTTTTAAACACAAAACGTATAGTATGTGTTTTCCTATAATTTCTTATCCTATTACGAAACACAATTTTGGTTGTTAATACCATCTCTTAATGTGATAAAAAAAAAAGTGTTCATATAATATGTAATTTGCCACTGCTGCATTGACCTTGAAAGTGCTTGAAAAGTGCTTGAATTTGATCTCGGAATAGGTGTACAAACCCTGAAGAAACACATTCCAAATGCAGTTGCACCTAAAGCAGAGCGTTTTTGTGTTGGATGAATGTTTGTTTGGTGGTGACCTAGATTAGGTTGAATTGGAAGAGAAGTTAATCAAACACTCTTGTCCACAGGGAAACAGATTCTCACCTCTCTAGTTCTACCTCAGTGCGCTTCTACCCCCATGACCTGGTAAGTGTGTGTGTGTGTGTGTGTGTGTGTGTGTGTGTGTGTGAGAGAGTGTGTTCTGTTCTGTTCTATGGAGAGTAGAGTTGTAGACTTCCCCAGTGATGAGTCATGGCATTGTTTTCATATTCATCACTCTGTCTGAAATGGCATATTTTCAACAGGACACTTTAATGCAGAGCACTGTGTGCACTAAGTACACTTTAATGCAGAGCATTGTGTGCACTAAGTACACTTTAATGCAGAGCACTGTGTGCACTAAGTACACTTTAATGCAGAGCACTGTGTGCACTAAGTACACTTTAATGCAGAGCACTGTGGGCACTAAGTGTGTGAATTCCAACAGTACACTTTAATGCAGAGCACTGTGGGCACTAAGTGTGTGAGTTCCAACAGTACACTTTAATGCAGAGCACTGTGGGCACTAAGTGTGTGAGTTCCAACAGAATAGTGTAGTCTCATATCCAACACCAACTCCGTGCACTTAATGGAAATGATGATCGCACCATTTAAATATAACTTTATTGGTGTCCTCTATTACTGTATCAAAACATGAACAGTTTATGTTATAGCTTGCTTGTACCTCTGTAAAGTGTGTTTTCCATTGCTGCTGCTTCAGCTTTCTCAATCACGTGTTTGAAAATGCCACCCCCCCTTCCGCTATGTAGCCAAGACGGTGTCCGTTGAAGGCGAAAAGTGTCCAGCGTTCCACACTCAGCTTTTTGACCGTTATGACCGTTTGATCTGGTATTTTAAGTACAGCAGTATGCCATTTGAGACACCGTGAATGTGTATGTAAGACATATTTCCTTCATCAGTCCATGTGTGGGTGTGTGTATATGTTACCGTGTGCCGTGTTCTGACATGCTGTGTGTGTGCATGTGCGTGCGTGTGTGTGCGTGCGTGTGTGTGTGTGTGTGTTCAGATCCGTCTGAACCGGCTGCTAACGATGGACCCAGAGCTGCTGGAGCAGCAGGATGTTGACCTGAGTCCTGAGCTGCAGGAGGCCCCTCTGGGCACGCTCGACCCGGCTACGGCAGCCCATAAGGCCAAACAGTACTACCGCTTCTGGCTGCTGCCACACCTGTGGGTCGGCCTGCATTTCGACCGCCTCACACTGCTCGCGCTGTTTGACAGGTACACCACATACACACCACATACACACATTAGGTACAGCACACACACCACATACACACATTAGGTACACACCACATACACACATTAGGTACACATGCACACACCACATACACACATTAGGTACAGCACACACACCACATACACACATTAGGTACACACCACATACCCACATTAGGTACACATGCACACACCACATACACACCACATACACACATGGCACGGCACACACCCCACATTTTATTTAACTTTAAAAGGAAAACTGTGGCAATTTCTTACATAGATCCCTGTTTCTTGAGGTCACAGTAATGTCAGTACAAAAAAATCAATTGTAAACAATCATTGCTACCTAGCTCAAGTTTCTGCAGCGAACAGCTAGAGTAGCCAGGCAGCTACAGTGCTACACATGGTCGCATGATGCCCCCAGAGTGTAGCACTGTAGCTACCTGGCTACTCTAGCTGTTGGCTGCAGCAACTCAAGCTAGGTAGTTTTGTTTCGTACCCACAGTACTCATGACCTCGAGAATGAGAGATCTATGTGAAAAATGCTGGAGTTCTCCTTTAGGGTGAACTATATAAATGAACCATAGATACAGTACTTTAAGGTGATATAAATGAACCAGTAGTTTGTTCTACTGTAGTGCTTACACTGTTTGTTCATTCCTTTTCTTTCTTCTTTTTTTCTTTTTTCTTTTATATTTGTTTATATTTGTTTAAAATTGTTTTGATACTTTTGTTGTGGCTCTTGTTGTTATGTTACTTTTTTAGTTGGAGGCCTCATATAAGCCAGTCTGGGTTTACTACCTCTTCCTGCACTGATTTCTTTTCTTTGTGACTTCTTTGACTCTGACTTTTTACAAGTGCTAAATAAAAAAAATAAACCATAGATACAGTACTTTAAGGGAGCCAATTTGCATGCTTTTATTGTGCATTGGAGCATTCTGATTGTTTGCTTTTTGTATCAGGAACCGAGAGGTCCTGGAGAACATTCTAGCGGTGGTGCTGGCGGTTCTTGTGGCCTTTCTGGGTTCTCTGCTTCTGGTCCAGGGGTTCTTCACAGACATTTGGGTTTTTCAGTTCTGCCTCGTCATTGCTAGCTGCCAGTACTCTCTGCTGAAGGTATATGTGCACACACACACACTCCCACACTCTCCCACACAAACACGCACACACAAACACATACACACTCTCCCACTCTCACAAGCACACACACAAAGACGCATAGAAATACTCTTGCACACAACTGTCCAATATGCTGTTGGTTTTATGCAGTAGTAACAGATGTGCAGACACTTTTGTAATGGGCACACACACACTGAACACACTCTCCCCTGCATCTGCTATCTTGGGCTTCCCACTGTGAAATTCAACACATGAGTAAAGAAAACACACACACACAAACACACACACACAATTAGTCCTACTTATGCGGACTCTGCTCTTTCTCTCGTCCTGTCACACTGCCTGTTCTCCGTAGTCTGTGTGTGTGTGGGGCTTTTCATTTTGCCAGCTAAGGTTTCTTTTGTAACAGAGTGAGTTCTTCCAGATTGCTAACAATCTGTGGATATGTCAGTCTGTATGTTTTCTATATTTGATGTTGTAATGTTATGTGTTTTAAATGGTGCAGTAATGGATGGGTTGAATATTATCTCTTGCACACACATACACGGGTCCATAACAGTCTTCTTTCTGCATTCTCTCTGTCTCAGAGTGTTCAGCCAGATTCTTCCTCACCTCGCCATGTAAGTACCACACCCAGACCTCCTCTGGTATCTCTCCTCTCTTTCTCTCACTCTCTCAGTACCCTCCCCCCTCCCCCTTTCACTCTGTTTTGCCGCCTTATGAGTCCTGCTGCAGTAATCAGCA
This sequence comes from Alosa alosa, assembly GCF_017589495.1. NCBI lineage: Eukaryota > Metazoa > Chordata > Actinopteri > Clupeiformes > Clupeidae > Alosa > Alosa alosa. Next base: position 20,850,552 of record NC_063207.1, on the reverse strand, counting down.
GACGACTGGGTTGAACTGATGGTGAACTCTTTGAGATGGGAAGAGAGAGAGTCTGTTCTCAATACCAAACAGGGAATGGTTTTGTGATTTAAAGTTTCTCCTGCAGACTCCTGCAAATGAGGGGGCCAATCTGTGATCTACTGCCTTCATTTGAGTGTGAAAACACACCCACACTCAGACACACACACACACACACACACATACACACGCGCGCGCGCACTTGGGACTGTAAGCTGAAATGATGTCTTTTATTAATGCGGTTCCTGCCCTCCCTCAGGCTTCCACCTAAAATAGCAAGAAGGCTTTCTCTCTCTTTCTTTATCTCTTTCTTTCTCTCTCTCTCTCTCTCACTTTCTTTCTTCATCTCTCTCTCCTTCTCTCTCTCTTTCTCTCTTTCCCTCTCTCACTTTCTCCCCATCTATTTCCTTCTCTCTCTCTCTCTCTCTCTCTCTCCCTCTCTCCCTCTCCCCTCTTTCTTTCTCTCACTTTTTGCCTTCCCTTCTGTTTCTCTCTTTCTTTCCTCCTCCTCCTCCTCCCCTCTTCTCCCCTTATCCTCCTTCTTATCTGCTCATGTTCCTGCTCTGCTCCCCTGTCTTCTTTTTTATTCCTCTCTTCATTCACTCTTTCCTGGCCCTGTGAACACGTATCAAGGTATTTTTTTTTTTTTTTTAAACCGATACATTTTTTAATTTTACATTTAGTTGTTGTTCCTGTTGTCATGGTTACCATTGTTGATCTTCCTCTTTTCATGTCACGTCCACATGGATCCGCAAAAATAAGAATTTAAAAAAGCGTAAAAACACTGTCTACGTGTGGACAAAAGGCCCAAACCCCTAAAAAATATTACATTAGATTAAATTAAATTAGATTAGCTTCAACTCTATTGTCATTGTGCAGAGTACAAGTACAGAGACAACGTAATGCACTTAGTGCCTAACCAGAACTGCAAAAAAGCGGAAAAGTGCAATGTGAACAGTAAATAAACAAGTAGATTACCACTAATTTGCCAAATCTGGAGAGAGGCTTTGCGATGCCTCTGCACCGCCATCTTGGATCATATAATACATAGTACATATAAAGGGCCTCAATTTTCAATTGAAATGAGCTTAATTGGCAGGCCTCTTTCAAAGCAGTTTTGCAACAATGCAAATGAAACAAATTAATTAGATACAAAAATGATACAAATACTTATATATGAATAACAAAAATGTATTTTCTCCCTCTCCCTCTCTCCCTCTCTGTCTGTCTGTCTGTGTGTCTGCAGGGCCATAACCGCATCATAGCGTACAGCCGGCCCGTGTACTTCTGCATGTGCTGCGCCCTCATCTGGCTGCTGCACTACGGGAGCGAGTGGTGGGGTCCCTCACGCTTTACCCTCTACGGCGTGGTCATCACCAGCTCCCTGCTGCTCGCCTCTGCACGAGACCTCGTCATAGGTACACACACACACACACACACACACGTGGTAATCATGTGCTTCCTGATGCTTGCTCACTTTCATACACACATGTGCACACACTCACATACATATACACTCTGTAACACACACACACACACACACACACACACATACGTGTGTGGTATGTGTTTATATGTGGCGATTAAACACTCTCCTCCTGTTGCCCCTTTGTCTCCCTCCTCCAGTCTTCACGTTGTGTTTTCCCGTCATCTTCTTTGTGGGGCTGCTACCACAGGTCAACACTTTTGTCATGTACCTGTTTGAGCAGCTGGACATCCACATCTTCGGTGGAAATGGTAAGACACACACACAAAAACACACACACATTTTAACCATTTATTTATGTCCACATGAAGAAAATGGTACAGGGACACAAATATTAAGAATGCAGTACAATACATATGCAAACCTATGGACCAGTAGCATGCACCAGGTCTTCACAATATCACTTAACTTAAGTGATATATAACTTAAGCACAATACTCTGTTCTTAAGGGTATAAGTAGCAACGTCTCCGCCATATGTGGCGGCTGCCAATAATAGATGGCACAGTACTTTGCCCTCCCTTTGGCCATCCCAAGTAGTTGCAGCCCTCTTACTACCAACCTGTGTACGTGTCCTAGGCTACCAAATATAAATACGAGTAGTCTGCACCTATAGCCTAGCTCTGAGATGGTGTTTAGGAGTGGTTGGTATTTAACTACCTTGGTGCAGAAAGCCTCCTCCATCCTTGAATCAAAGGTGCAGCCTACCTCCAAAATGTACACCTCACTGAACTCATTGATAATAACAACATCTGGCGTATTGGCAACCAGGTGTGAGAAAGTATTAGAGTTACTATTGCAGTGCTGAAACATGGATAGTTTTACCTGGGAATGTTTGTACATTCTTACTGAGGGTGGAACATGTTTGATATGTCTTTCACTATGAGGTCTACTATTCTGTCATGACGTGCTATGTACATTCCTTTGTAGGCATGGCAGCCATTAACGATGTGTGACAGTGTTTCAGTGATATGTTCTGAGGTGTGATGCAAGCAATGAGGGACCTGAGTTGTGGGAAACCAGATAGAGAGGTTGAGTCTAGTAGGGAGGACTTGTAAAGGGCTTTACATATGACCATATATGATGCATGTCTCTGGTACATCCATGATCATTATACAACTTTATATTTATATATGCATTAATGCTTATGTATAGCCCTATCCTTACCTAAACTTTATTTTCTTTGTCTCTCTCTCTCTCTCTCTGTTCTGTCTCGTCTTCGTCTCTCCCAGCATGCACCAGTCTGCTGTCTTCTCTCTACAGTGTTCTGCGAAGCCTCCTCACTGTAGCGATGCTCTATGGCCTCTGCTATGGTGCTCTGAAGGTGACCCACTCACAAAAACAAAGCAGATTAATTTCTGCCACTTTCACACTGAATTCATTTACATGGCATTAGAGCAAGTATAGAGGGCAGTTATATGGCATTAGAGCAGGTGTAGAGGGCATTTAACATGGCATTAGAGCAAGTAAAGGGGCAGTTATATGGCATTAGAGCAAGTATAGAGGGCATTTACATGGCATTAGAGCAAGTATAGAGGGCATTTTTAGGGCAAGATGAGTTTTTTTGTTGTTGCTGCTTATTTGAGCCATGCTCTTCCTAACATAAATGTCATAGTGTCTGTACTGCAAAACGTATAACACTTTTTTTGTGTATTTGTTTGAGGTTATGCTTTTTCTAATGTGTGTGTGTGTGCGCGCGTGCTTGTGCGCGTGCTTGTGTGCGTACGTGTGTGTGTGTTTGTGTGTGTGTTTTGCAGGAGTCGTGGGATGCGGAGCACATCCCTGTGCTGTTTTCTGTGTTCTGTGGCCTGATGGTGGCCGTGTCCTACCACCTGAGTCGCCAGAGCAGCGACCCCTGCGTCCTCATGTGAGTGTGTGTGTGTGTGTGTGTGTGTGTGTGTGTGTGTGTTGAGGGGTGTGTGTATGGGAACCAGATTAGCATAAATGTGTATCCACATCCAAACAAAAGCATAGGTTGTAAGTAACTACTATAATATTTATTTTTTGTACATGGAAACATTTACACTATCAATTAACTTAACTAATTGCCCCCCCTCCCCCCCCCCTTCTCCCCCCTGGTCTAGATCTCTGGTCCAGTCTAAGGTCTTCCCCAACCTAAAGGAGAAGAACCCAGAGGACCCTCTGTCCGAGGTGCACGACCCACTGCCTGAGAAACTACGCAACTCAGTGGTACACTGCTCTCCCTCTTTCACACACACACACACACACACACACACACACACACACACACACACACACACACACACACATGTATGTCCATGCGTTTTTAAAGACGTACTCAGAAAACTGAAGTGGCCAGAGGTCATGTGTATGTGTCTTTGTTGTCGATCAGAATGAGCGTCTACAGTCGGATCTGATTGTGTGCATCCTCATCGCTGTGCTCTACTTTGCCATCCACGTCAGCACGGTGTTCATCGCCCTGCAGGTGAGCGCCGCCAGTCAGGGCTGCTTATTCACACACACTCCTACACACGGAGGAATGCAATTTACACCTGCACCATACTGATCAATGGCCTTCACACATTTAAACTCACATTCTCACTCTACAATCTCCCTTTTCCCTCCCTCATGTTTATACTCTCTCTCTTTCTCTATCTCTCTCTCTCTCTCTCACTTTCTCTCTATCTCTCCTTCTCTCTCTCTATCCATCCCTCTCTCCCTCCCTCTCTGCAGCCCTTTCTGAGTTATGTGTTGTATGGGCTACTGGGGGCGGTGGGGGTGTTGACCCACTACCTGCTGCCGCAGCTCCGCAAGCAGCTGCCCTGGTACTGCTTCTCCCACCCACTGCTCAAGACCCGCGAGTACTACCAGTTTGAAGTCAGAGGTATGCCGTGTGTGTGTGTGTGTGGGTGTGTGTGTTACTACTTTCACCCACTGCTCAAGACTCACAAGCACTACCAGTTTCTAGTCAGAGGTATGCTGTGTGTGTGTGTTTCTGGGTGTGTCTGTGTGTGTTTCTGGGTGTGTCTGTGTGTGTTTCTGTGTGTGGGTGTGTCTGTGTGAGTGTCTGTGTGTGTGTGTGTGTGTGTGTGTGTGTGTGTCTGTCTGCCTTTGTGTACACAGGAGAAAAAGCTGTACAAAGTATTGTGTGTGTGAATTCAAAAGAATTCCAATCAATCCTGTAAAAATCTGTGTGTGTGTTAGGTGCAGCCCATGTGATGTGGTTCGAGCGTCTGCACGTGTGGCTGCTGTTTGTAGAGAAGAACGTGCTTTACCCCCTTGTCATCCTCAACGAGCTCAGTGGCAGTGCCAAGCAGCTGGCCAAGAAACTCAACACCGAGTCAGTACACCTCTCTCTCTCTCTCTCTCTCTCTCTCTCTCTCTCTCTCTCTGTGTGTGTGAGAGAGACAGAGTGGTCTCATAGTGTCCTGTGTTGCTGTTGGCCCCTTAAGGTGTCTTGTTTTTGCTTCTTTGTTTTGTGTTTATATGTGCTTTTGTAAAATATATTTTATTGCTGACTTGCCATCTGGGAACAACTGGCCAAGTCAACTGATGGTTCTCATAACATCTTGCCAAAGGACTACAGTTGAAAATTAGCTGGCTGGTTAATTGGCACATTTTACAGAAATGTTAATTATTGTGTGTTGCCCTTGAAAGAAATGAATGAATGAATGAATTAATGAATGGTAACTGTTTTATTGGAAAAGCAAAGGTGTGAATAAGAGATGCCATGTGCAACATGGCCAATGTTGTTTTTGCAGGAGGTGTGTGTGTGTGTGTGTGTGTGTGTGTGTGTGTGTGTGTGTGTGTGTGTGTGTGTGTGTGTGTGTGTGTGACTGGCACACAATGACACACACCACTCTCTTTGTCTCTCTATCTTTGTTTCTTCTCTCTATTGAGGTTATTGAGATGACAAGAGTTATCAACAATAATAAAACAATAATAAAAGTAGTTATCAGTCAATAAATAATAATAAAACAAAAAATCAAATAAATGGATGTTCTACATCATAAATACTCTAAGTAAACACTGAATGCTCCCCTATCTCTCAGGCTGGCTGCTCTGGTGTGGTGCTACTGTGGCAGGCCTACATGACCTTCTCTCTTTCCTTCAGGCTGGCTGCTCTGGTCATCACAGTGGCGGGCCTGAAGCTTCTGCGCTCGTCCTTCAGCAGCCCCACGCACCAGTACGTCACCGTGCTCTTCACCGTCCTCTTCTTCACCTTTGACTACCAGCACCTGTCCGAGACCCTGTTGCTTGACCTCTTCCTCATGTCCATCATCTTCAGCAAGGTGCACAACACGCACACTCACACACACACACACTCAGTGCTTGTATCGACTAGCTTTAGCTTGTCAGAGTCCACTCCCCCTGGTTCCATTCTGGTTCCAGAATGCCATTTGTCATTGTAGAACTGCTCTGGAAAAGAAAGGTTCTAGAATGATGACCTTGTTCTCTTTCTAATGTCTCATGGTGTACGTCAATGGTGTGGCAGCGCTAGTGTAGCGTAGCGTAGCGGCGCCAGCCCAGACCCTTGGTCCAGCTCCAGCGGGCAGAATGGGCAGCCAGATTGACCAACGGCCAAGCAGCAATTTGATTATTTGGGCCTGGGTAGTGACCTCCAAATGTGATTATCCCTCTTAAATACAGGAGAGCAGGGCGGGCTGTGGCCATAATGCTGCATGTGAGGCAACAAGATTACTGATGCTAGCGCTTCAGCCTGCCTGTGGATGATGCTGGAGTGATGTGTCTGGCGTACTGATGGGTGGAGGGGGTGGCCTCAGATTTGTTTGTGCTGTTCACATGTGGGTGGTTGATCATTAAACCTTGTTGTCCGTTTTTTTTCTCTCCATCTCCCTGTCTTTCTTTCTTTCTTTCTTTCTTTCTTTCTTTCTTTCTTTCTCTCTTTTTCCCAGCTGTGGGAGTTGTTTTATAAGCTGAGGTTTGTGTACACCTACATCGCTCCGTGGCAGATCACATGGGGTTCAGCCTTCCACGCCTTCGCTCAGCCTTTCGCTGTTCCACGTATCCTTGAAATCTCTGTAACACACACACACACACACGCACACACACGGATTTCACTCATTACCAACTTTTTTACATTTCTTTTGCACAAAAGGTGGTGTGTGTGCGCGTCTACGTGTGAGTGTGTGTGTGTGCGCGCGCTTGCTTGTGGTCTGTGTATCACCTGTGTGGTGTCTCAGTGCCCTCCTTAACCAGCTGTGCCCAGACTCTGCCATGCTGTTTGTGCAGGCCATTGTGTCGGCCATCTTCTCCACTCCCCTCAACCCCTTCCTGGGCAGCGCCATCTTCATCACCTCTTATGTCCGACCTGTCAAGTTCTGGGAGAGGGATTACAAGTAGGTCCATTTGATTCCTCTTCCCTTTCTCTCTCTCTCTCTCTCTCTCTCATTCTCTCACTCTGTCTCTCTCTCTCTGTCTTTCTTTTGTTTCTGTTGTTCCAGTTGTTCATGTTGATGAAATCCTGACAGCTCTCTTCTGTGTTAAGGTGGTGGAGATGTCAAACACACACAGGGGTTCACACTGTTAAATGTACATGCTGAAGTTGGAAATGCATAGTTTCTGAATGTATATATCCTTATGATCCTTATAATCCTTTGTTATATGCCTTTGCATTGCATTGACATCCATCCATCTTCTTCAAATAATAATGTGAATGTAAAGCACTTGAAGGATGTGCAAAAGAAATATACATGTGATATATCTGTCAAGATGACTAAATTTAACACTAGAGGCCACATCACAAACCCATGTACTGCACAGAAGCTGATGCACAATGGTGTTGCTGTAGATTGTTCTCTTCAAGAGTGAGTGTGTGTGTGTGTGTGTGTGTGTGTGTGTGTGTGTGTGTAAGCTGTTGTTGATGTGTGTTGTAATTTATTTCAGCACGAAGAGAGTTGACCACTCTAACACACGCTTGGCCTCCCAGCTGGATAGGAACCCAGGTGAGCGCTCTTCTTCTTCCATGACCTCCTCTCTTGACCTCCTCTCTTGACCTCCTCCTCATGACCTCCTCTCTTGACCTCCTCCTCATGACCTCCTCTCTTGACCTCCTCCTCATGACCTCCTCCTCATGACCTCCTCTCTTGACCTCCTCCTCATAACCTCCTCTCTTGACCTCCTCCTCTTGACCTCCTCCTCTTGACCTCCTCTCTTGACCTCCTCTCTTGACCTCCTCTCTTGCTCGCTCCTGTGTTTCCCAGGCTCGGACGACAACAACCTGAACTCCATCTTCTACGAGCACCTGACGCGCTCGCTGCAGCACTCACTGTGCGGAGACCTGCTGCTGGGCCGCTGGGGCAGCTACACCACGGGCGACTGCTTCATCCTGGCCTCCGACTACCTCAACGCCCTGGTGCACCTGGTGGAGATCGGCAACGGCCTCGTCACCTTCCAGCTCCGCGGCCTGGAGTTCAGAGGTCAGAGGATAGGGGGTGGGAAATGGGCGCCGGAGCAGGAACGCTCAACTCCACAAATGAATCCCTCTTTGAGTTCCATTTAGAAAACCGCACTCTCAAGCGTTTGCTCTTATTAAGTCTTTATCACATCTCGCTTGGCCGTGGGCCCAAACACGTACATTTACTGAGACACAGTCCACTGAACGACTTGTTAAGCGCAAACGCTTGAGAGTGCGGAGTGGGAAATGAGTCCAATTCTGTGCTGGTGTGTGGGAGGGGTGTGTGGGTGTGGACATGCAGATCTTTGTTTCTTTCTGTACACACACACACACACACACACACACACATGTGTGCTTATGCATGAGACTCACTGTGTCTATATACAACCACACACACACACACACACACACACACACATGCTTATGTATGAGACTTATCGACTATATTTGATAATAGGTTAACGTGATGATACATGGGGCAACCTTTTGAGCAATGTTGCTGGGCAACCATATAACTATATTTCATTTATTCTGATTGGATGATCATGACTATTTGCCTACTGATGATTAAAATTCTTCAGAGAGGAAAGCATGAGTGGGGAGTGAGATGTGTGTTTCGAAACAGTCAGACAAGCACATAGACAGTAGCCCTTACTAGACTAGATCTGACTGGAACTGACACCTGACTGTATAAAAACAGCACTCACCGATGCACTTCTTTTTGTACTCTACGTTTGAATAGTTTTAAATTGTTCTAGAAATGTTGGGAGAATTGTTTTAAAAAGCTTTAAACTGTTTGCCATGTTGTAAGTCGCTTTGATTAAAAATGTCGTCAGCCAAATGTAATGTAATGTTACATCACACCCTCTTCTGAATAGACTGTTATAGATGATAGGATTGGTTGGTGAGTGTGATGCGCAATTCTTTTCATGTTGTTACTGAGAGGGAGGGAGAGAGGGACCCGAAACGCCAAAGCAAGTGTTGCCGCTTGAAAAATGACGACAGTGAAATACTCTATTTGCGATATAACACTGCAGTATATTGAGTATATTCTGTATATCGCCCAGCCCCAATGGGAACATGCAGAACCACAATAATGAGGAACATTGCCCAGCCCTAATGGGAACATGCAGAACCACAATAATGAGGAACATTGCCTAGCCCTAATGGGAACATGCAGAACCACAATAATGAGGAACATTGCCCAGCCCTAATGGGAACATGCAGATCCACAATAATGAGGAACATTGCCTAGCCCTAATCGGAACATGCAGAACCACAATAATGAGGAACATTGCCCAGCAACATTGCTCAGCCCAGTCATAAGAGATCAGAATTATAGTGGCTTCCAAAGAATCCAGACACAGAATTTTCATGCTTTAAGGCCTGCATCTGTCCTTTCGTCTGTGTGTGTGTGTGTGTGTGTGTGTGTGTGTGTGTGTGTGTGTTACTTGTCCATGTCTGTGTGTGTTGACCGACGTGCGCGTCTCCCCGTCCGCCAGGTACGTATTGCCAGCAGCGTGAGGTGGAGGCCATCACAGAGGGCGTGGAGGAGGACGAGGGCTGCTGCTGCTGTGAGCCGGGCCACCTGCCGCACCTGCTGTCCTTCAACACGGCGTTCGGTCAGCGCTGGCTGGCCTGGGAGGTGCTGCTCACCAAGTACGTGCTGGAGGGCTACAGCATCACTGACAACAGCGCCGCCTCCATGCTGCAGGTGTTCGACCTGCGCCGCATCCTCACCACCTACTACGTCAAGGTGAGAGGGCCCATGAGTGTGTGTGTATGTGTACATTCTCATTCTATCCCATGGGGAGAGAAAGGAGAGATGTCATCACAACATCCCATCAGAGAGATAGAAAGAGAGAGAGAGATAGAAAGAGAGAGAGATAGAAAGAGAGAGAGAGCGGAGGTGTACTGGAGGGGAGGGGACTGTAAAGGGAAAGAAAAGGTGAAATGTTCGTATGAACAGAGAGAAGTGCTATTTCTAGAGGTGTGACATGGCTCATTGAGCAGCAGTGCAGGCCAGGAAGAACAATCCAAAATAGAAAGCAGAGGCCCTGGGGCTTTACACACACACACACACACACTCTCACACACACACTGTGTATAAGTATATATACTCTTTTGATCCCGTATTTCTTTGGTCTCTGTATTTATCCCAATCCGTGAATTAGTGAAACACACTCAGCACACACTAATCCCGGCGCAGCTGCAACAACAGCGGCGCTCAGGGAGCAGTGAGGGGTTAGGTGCCTTGCTCAAGGGCACTTCAGCCAGTGCCTACTGGTCGGGGTTTGAACCGGCAATCTTCCGGTTACAAGTCCGAAGCGCTAACCAGTAGGCCACGGCTGCCCCTTAAGGTGTGTGATGCGTCTGTTTGATTTGACATCTCCTATGGGATATCATATGCCACATGACGCAGCACAATTGAGAGATGTTGATGAGCATTTGCCCATTCAAGTCTCTTTTTAATTGTTGCCTGTTAGCCTGTTGGATGTGTGTGTGCGCTAGTGTGTATGGATGTGTGTGCGCTAGTGTGTTTGGATGTGTGTGTGCGCTTCTGTGTGTGGATATGTGTGTGCGCTACCCCCACCTGTGTCCTGTGACCTGATGCCCCCACCTGTGTCTTGTAGGGCATCATCTACTACGTGATGGCCTCTCCTAAGCTGGAGGACTGGCTGGCCAACGAGGCCATGCGTGAGGGCCTGCGCGCCTGCGGAGAGCGCCACTATGTGGACCTGGACCCCACCTTCAACCCCAACATCGATGAGGACTACGACCACCGGCTGGCCGGCATCTCACGCGACAGCTTCTGCGGGACCTACCTCAGCTGGATCCAGTACTGCAACTCACGCAGGACCAAGGTGCAACACACACACACACACACACACACATACATATGCATGCAGTGGACAGATGGGCACTAGTGCACCGGTACAGGGCTGCTAGGGTTGTCCACATCCTTTTCTGTTTGAAGACGAGTGCTGTCAACATTGTTTGAAATAGAACAGTTCATTCCTGGCTGTGTGTGGTATCTCTTCCATGTGCTGTTCTAGTGTATTTTAGTAAATGGTACGCCTCTGTGTTGTATAACATGGTCCCCATGGCTTTGTCTCTAAACACGGGTCTCTCTCTGTAGCCTCTGGAGAGTGAGAAGGACTCGTCTCTGGTGCTGCTTTGTTTTGGCTTGTGTGTGCTGGGCCGTAGAGCACTGGGTACTGCAGCTCACCATATGTCCAGGTGAGGGCGCCACAAACATGTCAAACTCACCTCCTGTGCGAGAAAGCTGCTGGTTCCCCTCCTACAGGTCAACACAAGTAACCTTATGGGGCCTTCTAGGAAAAAATAAGCTCCTTATACACAACAGAAGATATGATGGTGCAATTAGCATTTTGTAGCACTTGTACAAAATAAGATTTGCTCTAGTTTTGTTCCAGGTATAAGCCCCTTATTCCTCAATTAACTGGAGTTTTCACCCCCACTGTCCTTAACCCTGGGTCTGTTGTTGTCCTTGTCTTGGACAGTAACTTGGAGTCGTTTCTGTACGGGCTGCACGCCCTGTTTAAGGGCGACTTCCGCATCTCTTCGGTGAGGGACGAGTGGATCTTTGCAGACATGGAGCTCCTCAGGAAGGTGGTGGTCCCGGCCATCCGCATGTCACTCAAACTACACCAGGTGAGGGCTTTGTGTGTGTGTGTGTGGGGGGGGTGCGTTTGTGTGTCTTCTACAAGTCTACTGTACCTCAGCTTCAGGGTCATCAAGGTGTGTGTGTGTGTGACACCAAGAGCACCAAAGAATACAAGATCATCATTCTTCTACAAGTCTACTGTACCTCAGCTTCAGGGTCATCAAGGTGTGTGTGTGTGTGACACCAAGAGCACCAAAGAATACAAGATCATCATTCTTCTACAAGTCTACTGTACCTCAGCTTCAGGGTCATCAAGGTGTGTGTGTGTGTGACACCAAGAGCACCAAAGAATACAAGATCATCATTCTTCTACAAGTCTACTGTACCTCAGCTTCAGGGTCATCAAGAGCACTGTGTTCTTTTATGGAATAATGATTACTTGTCACTCTGCCCCCTGAGATCTAAGCCCTGACCCTCAGTGACTGAGTTTAACAGGCTCTGTGTTTCATTTTTATATGTTTTGTTCTGTTGAAGGTGACTAACGTGTGTGTGTGTGTGACACCAAGAGCACCAAAGAATACAAGATCATCATTCTTCTACAAGTCTACTGTACCTCAGCTTCAGGGTCATCAAGAGCACTGTGTTCTTTTATGGAATAATGATTACTTGTCACTCTGCCCCCTGAGATCTAAGCCCTGACCCTCAGTGACTGAGTTTAACAGGCTCTGTGTTTCATTTTTATATGTTTTGTTCTGTTGAAGGTGACTAACGTGTGTGTGTGTGTGACACCAAGAGCACCAAAGAATACAAGATCATCATTCTTCTACAAGTCTACTGTACCTCAGCTTCAGGGTCATCAAGGTGTGTGTGTGTGTGACACCAAGAGCACCAAAGAATACAAGATCATCATTCTTCTACAAGTCTACTGTACCTCAGCTTCAGGGTCATCAAGAGCACTGTGTTCTTTTATGGAATAATGATTACTTGTCACTCTGCCCCCTGAGATCTAAGCCCTGACCCTCAGTGACTGAGTTTAACAGGCTCTGTGTTTCATTTTTATATGTTTTGTTCTGTTGAAGGTGACTAACGTGTGGCACCAACGAGTACAAGATCATCATGCTCAATCGCCGATATCTCAGCTTCAGGGTCATCAAGGTGTGTGTGTGTGTGTGTGTGTGTGTGTGTGGACACCAAGAGCACCAAAGAATACAAGATCATCATTCTTCTACAAGTCTACTGTACCTCAGCTTCAGGGTCATCAAGAGCACTGTGTTCTTTTTATGGAATAATGATTACTTGTCACTCTGCCCCCTGAGATCTAAGCCCTGACCCCTCAGTGACTGAGTTTAACAGGCTCTGTGTTTCATTTTTTTTTATATGTTTTGTTCTGTTGAAGGTGACTAACGTGTGTGTGTGTGTGTGTTTTTTCCAGGTCAATAAGGAGTGTGTGCGTGGGCTGTGGGCAGGGCAACAGCAGGAGCTGGTGTTCTTGCGGAACCGCAACCCAGAGCGCGGAAGCATCCAGAACGCCAAGCAGGCTCTACGCAACATGATCAACTCGTCCTGCGATCAGCCAATCGGATACCCCATCTACGTGTCGCCCCTGACAACCTCCTACTGCAACAGCCACGCCCAGCTGGGCCACATCCTGGGCGGACCCATCAGCTTCGGCAACATCCGCAACTTCATCGTCAGCACATGGCACAGGTGTGTGTTTGTGTGTGGGCATAAGTGAATATGACTTGCCTATTTCATCATCCCATTATGTTGTATTAACAAAGATAAAGTAAATGGTGTTAGTCACGTGGAGTGAGCTGCAGCAGCAGACTCTGTTGGGATGACAACATACACGTGCAGGTGCTTGATCTGTAACTGCAGAGGGAGTGTGGGAGAGCTGCTGCAGTGAGAAGGACTCAATAACACTCCTCTCCCTTTCCCCCTTTTCTGTGTGCGCGTGTGTGTGCGCGTGTGTGTGCGCGTGTGTGTGTGTGTGTGTGTGTGTGCGCGTGTGTGTGTGTGTGCGTGCATGTGTGTGTGGGGCTGTATTAGGCTGCGTAAGGGCTGCGGTGCTGGCTGTAATAGCGGGGGGAACATTGAGGACTCGGACGCGGGGGGGTTATCATGTGGCAGTGGGAATGGGGGAGTCAGTGACTCGCAGCAGAGCTCCGTCTCTCAGGGGGGACTCTCGGGTCGGCCCCCCCCCTCCTACCAGCCCCACTCCATTGGTGAGCATGACATGGACACACACACACACACACACACACACACACACACACACACACACACACACACACACATGCCGTCTCCTTCTCCTAATGGTATCTTTAAATTTGATAGTTAGTAATTAGTGAATGATGTACAATGTAAGAAGTGCCTCTCTGTCTCGACCTCACCTGTGCAGTGACCACATATTGGTTTCCATGACTTCTTGTTTTCAATGTCTAATGTGTGGTCACTTAGCCTGTATTTAGTTAGGGTCAGTCTCGGTTTTCTATCTCTGATAGTAAAGAGATATTCTGCCAATTTATTTTCTTTGTTTAGGGCCAGATAACATTCTAATCTACTTTTGATTTTTAGTTTCTTCTTTCCAGTGTTCTAAATAGGCTTCTCTACATACATACATCCTCTTTCTCTCTCTCTCTCTCTCGCACGCTCTCTCCCTGTCTGTTTTAAATAAGCTTCTCTACATTTGGGTAACTTTGTTTTCTCTCTCTCTCTCTCTTTCTCTCTAGGCACCAGTCACAGTTCCCAGTCAGTCCAGTCCGGTCTGGTGCGCCACTCCCCGGCTCGCGCCTCCGTGGCCAGCCAGTCGTCGTCCTGTCGCTACGGCAGCAGCCGGCACTCATCGTTGCGCACGTCGGCCACGGGCCTGGAGCCATGCCGGCGCTCGTCCAGCAGCCAGCTCTCGCTGCGCACGCTGCCCACCTCCCTGCAGCTGCGGCTGGGCAGCGGCGGCCCTGCAGGCCCCTGCGTGGAGCCCCTTCCGCCCGGAGGGCCCTCGGGGTCCCTGTCCAGCCACAGCATCCCGGCCTGCAAGCGGCACACGCTGGTGGGGCTCCTGGGCAGCGAGGGGCTGGGCGCCGCCCTGGGGGAGCCTCCCACCACCAACACCACCACCACCACCGCCACCATGCTGAGCGCCGTGGGCCACACACACTACCACCCGCACATGATGCACGCGCCACACACACACCACCCCACGCTCGGGTGCCTGCGGCGGGAGGACATCTCCTACCGAGTGCAGGTGAAATGAAACACGCGTGGGTGTGTGTGTGCGTTGTGTGTATGTGTGTGCGTGCATACCTACATAAATATAAATCACACACAGCCTGTGATGAATATCATTTGTATTGTTCATGTGTATATAGATGTGTGTGTGTGTAGATAGTGGATGTGAGTCAGGTGCTGGAGGTGATTAACATGTCCAAGCGGAAGGAGCTGCAGTGGCCAGATGAGTGTGTGAGGCTGCGCTCGGGACGTAACTACTGGAGAGACTGGAGCCCCCGCGAGGGTATGGAGGGACATGTGAGTTGACCACAAAGCTAAAGGACTACTTTACCCACAATTCCTCTGCAAACACACAACCCTGCCAAATTGGGGTAACCAAATAATAATAATAATAATAATAATAATGTTTATCTGGTCCAGGTAATACACCGGTGGGTGCCTTGCAGCCGCGACTTGGCCACGCGCTCCCACATGGACAGGGCCATCCTGCTGGTTCAGGTGGAGGATAAACTGGTTCCCATTATAGAGATGGGGGTCATCGAGCTGGGTGCCGAGGTCTGACCTTTGACCTCTCCACAGAGGGCAAAGTTCAACTTGGGTCCTTACCCTAACAACAAACCCTTTCAACAGTCCCCACAGTGGGACCAGAAGCCAGGGAAAAGTGCAAGTTCAAAGGCAGATCATGTGTACACACACACACACACACACACACACACACACACACACACACACACACATATGCGTTAACACACACAGACGGAAACCTGCCTTCTTGCGTGTGTCACACCAATATGCTGCATGAGGGATTGACTCCCATCAGAACTTTCCTTAAGTTGAACATTGCTGGGTTTTCTTTTTTCTATGCATCAAATTATGATTATGGCAACGATGTTGACGACAGTGACAATAATGATGTTTAGCGCAAGTCACTCAAAGATTCATGCCTTCATACATGCACATACACACACACACACACACATACATACACATACACATACATACATACATACATATATACACACACATATTTATGCATACATTTATACACACATACAAGTACATGCACAATATGCACAAACTGTTCATACACAAGCACAACTCAAAGATCCGTAATCTGGTATAGGCACACACTCAAAAACAGACCTTCAAGTGTATAGTATGAACACGTCCACATACGTACACTTACACACTCAAAAACAGACCTTCAAGTGTATAGTATGGACACGTCCACACACATACACCTACACACTCAAAAACAGACCTTCAAGTGTATATTATGGACACGTCCACACACATACACTTACACACTCAAAAACAGACCTTCAAGTGTATAGTATGGACACGTCCACAGATGTACACTTACACACTCAAAAACAGACCTTCAAGTGTATATTATGGACACGTCCACATACGTACACTTACACAAACAAAGACTCTATTAGTGGTGGTTAGGAATGGGCAAACCGTTAAGGGTTACACAAGACCTAAGTGTTTGTTTGTTTTGTTCTTTTTGTTTGTTTGTTTGTTTATTTGTTTTTGTATAATTTGTAAGAAATCTTTTGCCAAAAAAGCCTGGCATTCGCCACATGTGTGAGGCTTGCTGCCAAGAGGGAGGACACTAACGGCCCTTAGCCAATCAGACCACTGAATGGGCTACAGCCTATCAGGACTCAGAACACAGAACAAGCTGTGGTCAGTCAGTAGACTGACAGAGCCTTCAACCAATCAGGACACTGAAGTGGCCATTGAAGTCAAAGGGCCGTAGCCAATCCAGAGACCAGGAACAACCCCTTCAGTGCACTGATTGGATGGGTTTGGAGGCCTGTAGCCAGACTGAGAGGCTACAGCAAGTCAAGAGCCTGAGCAGTAGTGGCTCTTTGCCGTCTGACAAGTTACAGCCAACCGGGTCACCAAAGAGCTGTAGCCAATCAGGAACCTGAAGGGACTCTAGCCAATCAGAGGTTCAGGATCAGTAGGTGCTGCACTCTATTTTTTTCCACTACACCTCTCTGGTCTAACTCCACTCCTGGGGCAGCTTGCCCTGCACGTCACCCTTCATGGCAAAACCCTTCTAAGAGGGCGTTAGGTGCATTTATATGATGCAGGGCCAGCACAGTAAAGGCCCTGACTCTGCAGAGGGCAGAACAGATTTCCCAGGGCCCACTACTGAGGGGGAGTCACTCATAGGCACGTCCGTTTATGCGGCGTCAAGTCAGGTGGGTAGGGTCACTGAAGCGTCATGTCAGGTGGGGAGGGTCACTAGTGCCATGTCAGGTCGGTAGAGTCACTGAAGACACAGCACGTTTCTCAGCTGTTTTGCAGTGTTTAACAATGCAGTGCAAATCGCTTTATTGTCAGGAGGCTAGTCTAGCTGCGATGGGCGGCACCCCAGGTAGTCTAGCATGAGTGACACAGCTGTGCAACGGGGCAAAATCCCAGGAGTGGCCTCAGACCAGGTCAGCTATTTCAGTGATTTTCATGGTCATTCCATTTTTTTTTTCTTCATTTATTCACAGTTTATGAAATAGTACATTGTTTCATAGAAAACAAAAAAGGCTTGCACTATAGTTTTTTGTTTTTGTTTGATTTACAGTAATGCACTACAATCTTGAAGATATATCAAGCTATTTATTACTCACCATCTTGAATCGCCATGGTAACCGTTGCCTTGGGAATGAAAAATGCAATCATCATTCTGCTCATCAGCCGTTTTTGTTTTATCCTTTTGCATTTTTCTTTAACTTGAAAGAATAAAGTTTTTACCATATATAGTTATATAAATATATGAATATATATTATATGTGAAAAAATGATTTTGTTTTGAATATTTATTACTGTGAACATTGTATTTACATTTTGTTACAACTTCATTTATGGGACAAAGGTATATAGTTCAATGTATCAAGGACCATCGGTTTGAAACAGAAGGCCGAACTTTTTGATGGACTGTTCCATTATTTAACTTGATTCTTTTGTAAGAGGGGTAAATAAAGGGTGTTTGATTTAACTTTGTGCTTGGTTGTCTTAGTAACATGTTGCTCTACATATCATTGGCTGAATGGACAGTGGCTGAAATGAGTCAGGCATGGTCAGAATAGGGGCAGCCGTGGTCTACTGGTTAGGACTTCGCACCTGTAACCAGAGGGTTGCTGGTTCGAACCCCGACCAGTAGGCACGGCTGAAGTGCCCTTGAGCAAGGCACCTAACCCCTCACTGCTCCCCGAGCGCCGCTGTTGATGCAGGCAACTCACTGCGCTGGGATTAGTGTGTGCTTCGCCTCACTGTGTGTACACTGTGTGCTGTGTGTGTGTTTCACTAATTCACGGATTGGGATAAATGCAGAAACCAAATTTCCCTCACAAGTCAAAAGAGTATACATACTTATATTTATACTTAGAATGCACTCTTGTACTGTACATTACCTGAGCATCAGCCGTAGTGCTCTATGCTTAGCAAAAGCATTGCTGTTCCAAATGTTAATTCATTATGCTTGCAGCTGACTTGGCTGATCCCATTTGATTTATTTTGGAATAGACTTTATTTGCAATGTAGCCTAGTCTTTAATGTGGGGATGACCCCACAAAACATGACAAAGACCTGGTGGTACGAAACAGAACCATTTTACTTGATATTGTGCAGACACTAAATTTGAACATTGTATGATACAATGACTGTCATGATACTCTAGTGGAGGGCTGAGCAATTAAACAGAAATTTTTCATATAATAGTTACTGTAGTTGAGTGCTCTGTAGCAGGGCTGATGTGCACTTGGCACTGTTTTCAGATCTCTATGTGCCTTCCCTACAGCCTAACAACAGGCTACTACAACGAACTGAAATTACAGTTACTTTGTAACGAGCTTAATTACTTTCTAATGCGTTACCCCCAACACTGCCTACAGCCTACAACAGCGCTGTGCTGAGAGTGAAAAAGGGGGACATTGCATTCCAGGCCCCGGGGTGGGAAATCGGGAGAATTCCCGGTGGGCCGGTCGAGGAAAAAAAATATTGACATTTGTCACGTTAGTCTAACTTCTCTTAAAGTAGGCTAGGCTACACGTTCCGCATTCTGTGCATGGCACCGTTGCCTCTGCATGGGTTGTAGCCTACCGTGTGAGGGAGTTCTCCCCTCCCAAAAAGAGTTGGTTGCGTCCATATAGCCCGTCTTTTCCAAAAAGTTTTCTCAGATACGATAGCCGGGCCGGCCCGTACAGTGGCCATAAGCGTCGAAGGATGGATGGTAGAAAGAGGCCAGGAGGGACTGAAACGGCTAGGTAGATGCTGCTAAATGTGCCAAGCTTCTAGATTAGGCCTACAGACAAAAGTGGCAACTGGTAAAGAGAGATAGCCTATAGGCAATGATTATTAGCAGTTATTGGGCTAATATTGGACGTTTGTAACGTTGTCAAGCTATTTGCAAGCAACATATTACATTTCTTAAAATATTAGCCTTTTGTATCCGAGTCATAGACTTTGCAGTATGCAGATATTAATAACAAAACTGAAGTTTGATCTGTGTAGGCTTATGCGGTAAAAATGGTAGCCTGAGCAGCAGATCAACCAGTCGACCACTGAAAATGATGAGCCCGAAATTAGTGAGGAGGCCATGACTACAGGGACAAGTAGAGAGGATAAATTAGTTATTTAATGTAAGAATGAGCAAAAAAATTATGCTACATGATGAACCTATATGCCTTTGCTTAGAAGAGTGTGTAGTAAATGAGTGGGCTAAATCACCAAACAACAATATAGCATGCAAAAAACATGTAGCCTAAACATTAGTTAAATATGCCTCTTTGTGGAAGCGTGGAATAGGCTACATTTGAAAGGCTTTCTTTCTTTCTGTCTTTCTTTCTTTCTTTCTGTTGTTGTTAACTTGTGGAAGATTTGAATATTTTTGTTAACTTCTCAGTTGAAGTGAATTAATATAACCTTTACACATTTGTTGAAGGTACTAATAAAAACTACAGGATAGTAAGAGCTGAAATGTTGCTTAATTTATCCAATTTCCACCACTATGGAAAACGTGGACCGGTCTTGGGCCTGAAACTCCCGGGCTGAAAAGTGGCCCCACTCCGGCCCTGCCACTCGCTGACATGTGGACACTACGGCAAAGCCTATGATCAATAATTCCTGTCTCAGACCTACACGCAATAAACAGCCCTGTAGGTACCCGATTAGAATGTACAGAGCACATTGTAAACTGCATAGCGCAATGGAGAAGCCGTCGCACTGTCAGACACAAGCTTAATTATGGCAGTAAAACTGCCGGTTTAAATCCCGTGATACGCTTTAAAGCAGGCGCTGTTTTTCTTCTCCACCCCCTTTAGGCCTATTCGCTGTGTGCAATGTGCGCAATATTTCCCGTTACGCGATCACTGTGGGTGGGCTTTCGCACAACCCCAATATGTCAGGATGAGATACTTAAATAAAGATGACCGATGAAACGACTGCATTTCCATACAGAAAATGAAAAGTGTGCTTGCTCAACTATCGTACATCAATATGATCAGATATTGGAAATATAGCTGCAAGCGACAATGGCGGGCCCGAGCACCTGCGGTCCATATCTGACGTGTGTGCTATTTGTTTGTGCATGTTTTCTACAGCGGAAGCACCCGCTCACTTCCTGTTGGGTGTGACATTTTACACCGATGGTAGTCACTAGGTGGCACTGCACCATTAATATGTAGGGTACAATGATGCGCTTCCAAGTTATTACAGTGCATGAAAATGCACTGTACTGTTCTTCCTAGGCATTTTATTATTCTTCTTCTAACGCAGTTAATGCAGCTTCAACCGTTTAACGTAGAAACTTCATTCAAACTATGTTACGTCGGTATTAATTAAAAACTACTCAAAATTTCCCCATAGACTTAACATGGGCTGATGACATCACAATAGAGTCGTTAAGCAATTAGAATCCTATGGCAGGTGTTCAGGCCACCTGGATCAACTGCCAGTCTCAGGCTTTAAGCATACGTCTTTGACCGAAGGATGCAAGTAGCCTAACGTTAAACTCCATCACAGTAGCCTAAGCCAACAGCGCTCTAGGACTAGGCTTACCCACAACAAATTCCTGCATCGGCTACATCTGCTGGAGTAAGGATGAGGAAATATTTAATAAGTGAACTTTACCGGCTATGGGGGAACTATGCACCTTCTGCGGAGCTTCTGTGTCAACGCGACATTCTCCGACGTCCAAAGTATGTCCACCGAGGATCGCGTCGCAACAAAATCTGCATGGCTCGCAAAGATGACAAAATAATCCCCTGTCTCTGGACTGTTGATCGTGGTCATTTGAAGCCTGATCAACAAGTTGACCATACTGTGCTTGCCTGTCTGCCCAGATCGGATGTGCACAGTCAGTCAAACCGATTGAAAGCTGGATTGTTCAACATAAGATCCCTCACCAACAAAGATTCTCTCGTCAGCGACTTCATTGTGGACCACAAACTGGACTTTCTATGCCTGACGGAAACGTGGCAGCAAAGCAATGATTTCTTCCACCTGAACCAAGCAGTCCCACATGGATTTGTTTACATCTGTAAAGCCCGCTCATCCGAGAAGGGAGGTGGTCTCGCACTGCTCTATCGCGAGAATGTGAAACTGACACCGCTATCTGTGCCTGATCACACCTCTTTTGAACTGCTGGCTGTTAAACTCAGAGGACCCATACCCACCATTATTGCGGTATTGTACAGACCACCTAAACCATCAAATATGTTTATTCCTGAACTTTCAACTGTTCTTACTGCTTTGAATGCAATGTCTCCTAATGTCATCCTGATGGGGGATTTTAATATACATATGGACAAATGTTCTAATGCATTCACAAAAGACTTTATGGATATGCTTGACTCCTTTGGGATCACACAATATGTTGACTTTCCAACCCACAACAAAGGACATATTTTAGATCTGGTCTGTTGCTCTGGTATCAAGCCTGTCAATATTAGTACTGCTGAACTACCCATCTCTGACCACAAAGCTGTACTGTTTGACACCCATCTGCCTGTCATGAAGTCCAAGGTTCAGCGTGTGATGTCAAATCGCAACATTAAAAAGGTGGACCCAGAGGAACTCACTTCTCTAATTGCCACTTATCCCTCCCCTGCTTTTAATGCTTCATTGGGGGATTTAGTTGCCTTTAGATGCCTGCATGTCTACAGCACTTGACAGACTTGCTCCTATGAAGACGCAAACTGTTTCATTTGTGCACTCTGCTCCTTGGTTTACACCTGAACCCGGCATATGAAATCCTTGGGCCCTGGAGCGGCTGTCAAAAAGACTGGTCTTAATGTACACAAAGACATGTATTCTGAACACCTGCATCAGTATAAAACGCACTCTGTGTTGCAAAACATCATACTATGCAAAGATAATCAGTGAAGGACAAGGAAACACCAGGGCTCTCTTTTCTACTGTTAATGGTCTCCTTAAGCCACCTGATAACATCTCCCACCAGGAACTCGCTGATGAATGCTGCTCCGCCTTCCTGAACTTTTTCAATACCAAAATTGAGGCAATCCACCAACAATTAGAATGTTCCATTACTCAGTTGAAACAATCATACTCACTGAGCACTCTGGGCTCACCTTCCATCAATGAACTCCGTGAATTCAGTCTCCCTGCTGAAAGTACCATCTGTGGCCTCATCAAAAAGTGCAATTCCTCCACCTGTCAGCTGGACCCTCTTCCAACAAGCCTGGTTAAGAGCTGCCTGCCATCTATTGCTCGATGATTACATCAATATTTCACACCTCTCTTCTCTGGCACTGTACCACCATCCTTTAAAACTGCTATTGTCAGACCAACACTGAAAAAAAAACTTGGATTGGATTCTGACAACTTCAACAATTACAGGCCTATTTCCAACTTGCCTTTTCTCTCCAAAGTTCTTGAGAAGATAGTGGCAACTCAACTCCAGGATCACCTGAAGGACAATGACCTCTTCGAGCCATTCCAGTCTGGATTTAGATCCTATGCACAGTACTGAAAACGCCATGATTAAGATTACTAATGACCTCCTCTGTGCAGCTGATGATGGACTTATTTCCATTCTGATTCTCCTTGATCTCAGTGCAGCCTTTGACACCATCTCCCACCATCTTCTCCTGGAACGTTTAGCCAATATCGGAGTGCGGGGCAGCATTCACCAGTGGTTCACCTCCTATCTCTCTGGAAGGACACAGTTTGTACAAATGAGTTGCAAGTCTGAGAGCAGTGTTGTGACAAGAGGGGTACCCCAGGGGTCTGTGTTGGGCCCTCTGTTGTTTATTATCTACCTCCTCCCACTTGGCACTATCCTCAGGCAACATGGTGTACAATTTCACTGCTATGCTGACGACACCCAGCTCTACTTATCTACAAAACCTACTGCCACTCTTCCTCCAGCTGCAATTACTGCCTGCCTGCATGACATAAACTTGTGGATGACACAAAACTACCTGAAGCTGAATAGCAGGAAGACTGAGCTCTTAGTGGTTGGCTCCAAATCAGCTCTTGCTAAGATGGAACCTTTCACCCTTTGTATAGATGGCAGCACCATCCCTTGCTCCAACCAGGTCAAGAGCCTTGGTGTCATACTGGACAACACACTTTCATTTAGTGCGCACATAAACAGTATGTCTCGAAGTGCTTTTTTCCATCTAAGGAACATTGCACGGCTTCGCCCAGCGCTCACCCAGCAGAGTGCAGAAGTCCTTGTAAATGCGTATGTGACATCGCGCCTTGACTACTGTAATTCCATCTTGTCCGGAATCCCTAACAAGCTACTCCATCGGCTCCAACTAATTCAGAATTCTGCAGCAAGGATTATTATAGGCTCCAAATCCACTAGTCATGTAACACCATTACTGATGCAACTGCACTGGCTTCCAGTTGCCTACAGAATACATTTCAAAGTCCTACTCATGGCATACATGGCCCTACACAATTATACCCCCACCTACCTCACTGACCTCCTAGAAGTCTACACTCCTGCCCGCTCACTGAGGTCCTCCTCAGCAGGCCTACTGCATGTCCCTAATGTGAACCTCAGCACCCAGGGAGAGAGGGCTTTCAGCTACATAGCCCCCAAGCTGTGGAATTCACTGCCAGACTACATGAGACATTGTGACTCAATTACTGACTTTAAAAGCACACTTAAAACATATCTCTTCAAGATGGCTTATGGACTGACTGACTGACTGACTGATTTTTACTTTTTTATTTTTACTTTTAATTTATTTTTTTGAGATGACTATAATTTTACAACCTTTTTGTTTTGTTTATTTGTGAAGTGACCTTGGGTGACATGAAAGGCGCTCTAAATAAAATGTATTATTATTATTATTATTATTATTATTATTATTATTATACAAACTGGCCCTATTAAGACTACACATCCTGTTCAACTGCTTCCTCTGCCAAAAACTGTTTCAAAATAAAAGTCCTCACTACAATATTTCACTGTTAAACAATTTAACCCTTTAAACTACTGAACTTTTTAACTGTTCAGCCATTGTAACTGTTACTTGTCATCAACTATGACTCCTACCCACTGTAGCTAGTTAGCATTGCTAACATTGTTAGCATGTTTAGCAAAACTGCTAAAAATGATTAGCTAAGTTAGCTAAGTAACATAGTTAGCATGTTAGTTAGCATTTTTAGCAAAACTGTTAAAAATGATTAGCTAAGTTAGCTAAGTAACATAGTTAGCATGTTAGTTAGCATGTTTAGCAAAACTGCTAAAAATGATTAGCTAAGTTAGTTAAGTAACATGGTTAGCATAGTTAGCATGTTAGCATGCTAGTTAGCTAGTTAGCATAACTGCTAAAAATGATTAGCTAGGTTAGCTAAGTAACATGGTTAACATAGTTAGCATGTTAGCATGCTAGTTAGCATTTTTAGCAAAACTGTTAAAAATGATTAGCTAAGTTAGCTAAGTAATATGGTTAGCACAATTAGCATGCTAGCATGTTAGCATGCTAGTTAGCATAGTTAGCATGACTACTAAAAATGATTAGCTAGGTTAGCTAAGTCACATGGTTAGCATAGTTAGCATGCTAGTTAGCATAACTGCTAAAAATAATTAGCTAGGTTAGCTAAGTAACATGGTTAACATAGTTAGCATGTTACAATGTTAGTTAGCATAGTTAGCATACCCACTAAAAATTATTAGCTAGGTTAGCTAAGTCACATGGTTAACATAGTTAACCGTGTGACCATGTAAGCTAGTTAGCATAACTACTAAAAATGAAAACATTAGCTAAGTTAAGTAACTTGGTTAACATTATTATCTTTGATAACATAGTTAGCATAACTACTAGCAAACATTAGCCATTCCAACGGTCAGTTATCGTCAATTATCTACCTAAATAATTTAACCATTTAAATTATCCACCTATTTAACCGTTCAATCATTCCAACTATATTAAACCTTATCTACCAAGTAAATCATTTAACTATATAAACTATCCACCTATTTAACTGTTCAGTCATTCCAACTATATTAAACCTCATCTACTTAGCAACCAATATAGTTTGTTTTTACTCTGTATGATATTTTACATCATATTTTTTGCATTTTCATGCACTGTATTTCCTTCAGGAAATGCTTTTCTAGTTAGTTTATGACATACACATGTGTGATATGCTGTGCAATGCAATGCAACAGTGGACTAGTTATCCTAAAAAAAC
The DNA here is from genome assembly GCF_017589495.1 of Alosa alosa. Taxonomy (NCBI): domain Eukaryota; kingdom Metazoa; phylum Chordata; class Actinopteri; order Clupeiformes; family Clupeidae; genus Alosa; species Alosa alosa. The sequence goes on along the minus strand of NC_063207.1, from coordinate 20,825,131 downwards.
TGCTTTCAGCATACCCACTTGAAGGGGGTGGGGGCATGACTCCATCCCCTTGTGTTCGTCTTAGGGAGGTCCACATCCCTTCCAACTTTTGTGTGTGGGGGTAAGGTTATTTGCTGACTACAAGACTCAATGAGCCCACAATATAAAATTAGGACGCCTGCAAATTCATACGCCAAATCTGAAACGAATCTGATTAAATTTCTAGGAATGGTAGAGGTAAGACCAGTGAAATAGCCATTTTTTCTGTTGCCAGATGGTGGTGTGCTAGATGGATAGTTGAGAGCGCTCTGGCTACAGCCTGCAGGACGGGCTCTGGAGAGTATAAAAGTAACTCCTATGCGGAAGGTGGCAGTAATGCACCAAAATCGGTTTACCAACCGACAAAATAAGCGGAAGAAGAAGAATACTCGCAAGGGTATCTGGGATATCACGGAAGAGCGGTTTTGTGTCCTTGTGTCAGAGACGGTTGATAAAGCAAAGAAAATGTCCATGTACAGGCACTTTATGGTGGGTGTATGTATTATTTTTATCTTTGCAATATTAACTTTTGAAATGTTGCTGTTGTGAATATGAATCCCTTTTTGTGGAAGTCTTATATTCGTGTGAATTAACATTAGTGGGTCAATGTTACCTCACTATGCTAAGTTAGCTAACGTTGAGGTACTGTAACCCCTATGGTTTCTTTTACTGTCTATGGGTTTACCTATAGACAGTACGTTAACGTTACAAAGTTAACATGTCCCAGGGAAGTTATGTGTCGATGGCATCGCGACTTTTTTGTATTTTCAAGAATTAGCGAAAAACTAACGTAAGTTAAACCTTATCGACAAGGTAATGCCCGAACCTATTTTTTGTCATTTGTAGCAGCTCTACGTTAATGGTCGCAAACCTGAACTTCGCACTAGAAATCAGCAGTAACGTTGTATTAGCCAACACCAGTGTTACTTTGTTTTGGTTTTAAGTAGAGGCTGTTCTTAGCCACATTTGTGATGCCCTTACGAAAATTGCATATTTCAAAGAAAGTGTTATTTTGAGACCAGTATTCTAACTTTATATAGAACGTGTTGTTTTCCTGCTGCGATAATTTGTGGCGTAATCGTCATTGCCCCGTGTTTAACTTGATATGTTTTTAAATACTGCTTAGTTGTTTAGGTTGATCCTGTCACAGACCCTATAGCTTATATAATATATGTACAATTAGAAATGGTTATGTCAATAGACATAGGAATTCATTTGAAATAATCTTTTCACATAGTTATGTGGGGAGTTATTAATAGGCCTCTTGACGTAGCTAATTTACGTTTATGTATGCTCCATATGGGGATAGCAGAGCTCGGCTACGTGCTCCCTCACGACACATCCCGATAAGTGATAAGTCACTCACTGAATTAATGTTACTGTTTTCCACACTGTTTTAGGGTCTGTATTAAGCATATTGTTGTATTTTAAACACAATAGTCATCTGAATGCATAGCAAGTTCTTTTTTTCATGCATCTTGTGTTTATAGGCCCTCAGGCACATTTCCAGGAGGAGTATTGGCACTAGTGTCTGTAGGCAAGTTGAAAATAAAGTCCCATTGAAGCAGAAGATGTTTCAGGTGAGTCTGAGGAAACTTGATGTTGCCTGATTTTTTTTTTTTTTTTTTTTTTGGCATTCGTTAATGTAATGGGATTGTTCGTACTTATGTGCATCCCTTGTTGAGGTTCATGTATTATTTCTATTTGTCAGAACAAAATTAGTCCTGTTGATGTTATAATATAATTGTAATGATAATGTTATGGTTAAGTCTTCATTTTATCCCCAGGCTCTGGAGTGATTATTTTTTTCTGCCTTTATAGAAAACCAGATAAGTACAGTTATGCTAACCAGGGTTTCACTGGTAGTGAAGGCTGTGATGACTAATGCATGTTTGCAGTGTGATTTGCCAGTACCCTCAGCAGAACATGCAAACAATATCAGATTCAAGGCTTTGCTTGAGCAGCTGTTTTACTGTGGTAGATGCTGACACACGCTCTTGAGTCTGCAGTCCAAAACATATTACAGACTAGACTGCTTTGATATTACCTGCCACTTAATTGCAATTGATAAGCGATAACATCTTGTTTCCTTTTATGTTTATTTTAACATGGTCTAGTCACATAAGTTGAGTTCTGGATGTTGAAATTGAGTAATTCTGCCTTTAGTATCACACTGGTCTGATTGTCATTTCTATTGGGAGCTTAAAAATAATAATAATTACCAGCTGTATGCCAAAACGGAGACATGCCTGGAAAAAAAAAAACCCTATTAACTTATAGTTTATTAAAACTATTCTCACTATTAAGATTTAAGAATCTTATTAATTTTGGCTGTAGGCTATGTATGAACATTAAGCTCTACACTCGCGCCTCCATCTCTCCTGACCTCGGCTAACCTACCTTCACCTATTTCTTGAGGCAAACATTTGCACTGTACATTTAAATCTAATAATCTCGCAAGCAAGTCTCAAGCCTTAACCTTCAAGTCTCAAGCAAGTCCAAGTCATTTTTTGTGACAAAAGTCAAGTCATAGCATGGGTCAAGCAAGGCAAGTCATAGCCAAATCATACACATTCATGATTTACCCACTTTTTCAGTTTAAAATAAGCTACAGTTGGCTAGTTATGAACTGCTGGAGTTTTATTTGCAACAATCAAATAGACATTGCATTCATTCAAGCCACATACATCTGAATGATTTATAGAATAAGATTAAATATATACGAATAAAAATAAATGTAGGCTATTTAAAGTAGACCTATTACAAAATAGCCTATTATTGTTTCAATATGCCTCAACTATTAGGTAAGCTATCACAAAAATATATTCAAACAGTTCAAGTTACACCTGTCATCTCCAAGGACCCAATAATGTTGAAAAAGTGAACTAATCAATTATATAAACGCTGCCGCTGACATCACTGCCAAACTTTGACAAGCGCGACAGCGCAATGGGTTTTAGGAGGTTTTAGGACAGTCAATCACTCATTATACAAGCCTAACATGTGAAGTAAACTTACTTTACTCTATGCTGATTTCTGGCAGTTAGCTAGGCCTACTGACAGTTGTTACTACTAGGCTGTAACGTATGGAACAGGGACGTGTTTAAAAGGGAGGGAGAAAGAGAGGCGCTTACTTTAGTTTACATTGGCAACATTTTCGCTAGCATATCAAGATTAAACTTAGACAAGAAAATGTTTCACTTTGCCATTTCACACATTTTAACCTAATATCTTGTTACTAAAAAGCATAATAGAAAGAGGAAAAAATAAATAAAGTCAAGTCATTTCAAGTCATTTGCCTCAAGTCTAAGACAAGTCTCAAGTCATGAATAGCATGTCCAAGTCAAGTCTTTTATACATGTTGATCAAGCAAGTCTCAAGTCCTACAAAATATCATGTGACACATTTTTACTACAATATGGCTTCTTAAGGGATTTATCCTATGTTCTTATGTTAGCATTTGCAACCTACATCTGTATAGTAACTTACCTGCAATATGATCCAGAGGTGGTGCAATTTCAAAGATTTGGGCCATATTGCAGTGTCATTATTGGCTTATTTCTATGAAGGATGGGGGTTAGCCCAAGGCTTTTCTTGTTTCCCCAGTGTGAGCATACAGTAATTCCCTGCTTTTATCACAGTGCACATGCATATCAGCTCATCTGTAGTCATAGCTGCTCATACACTACAGATCTCATAAACACTCGGATCTCCATAATAATATGTATTTTTATATGTGTCTAGGAGGACAATGGTATACCCATTCATTTGAAGGGAGGCCCCAAAGATGCTCTTCTGTACAGGGCAACCATGACCTTGACTATTGGGGGTGGGTGAACTTTAATTTTAGGGCTGTTTAAATTTAATTAACCTCACTGTTTATGAAAATCTGTTTTGTTGTATTTTTTGGTAGATTTACCAGTTTGACATGAATGGGAAAAAAAATCTTATGCATGATTTCCCCCTCTTTTTGAACAGGTACTGCATACCTTTTATATGAGCTGTTCAACGCTGCTTGCCCAAAGAAGAAGGACTGATTCATTTGACTTACCCCTGTGTACAACAACTTTTTGCCAGTGTACATATTCGTAATCAGGGAGTCTTTTGTCTCGTCAATGAGTGTTATTTAATGTGAATGGGATCAATACTTGATTGGTGTTGCAATCAACAAATAGTAAATAAAATCTCTACAGTGTTTGTTTGTTGTTTGTTTAACATGAGCAAGGACAAGAGACAGAAATTCTCAAAAGAGGTGTTCAAATTGTTGGTATACCTTTTCGACACATCTTCTCCCACAATATGTAATCATGAGATATTTTACTTAGCTTGTTTTCATCTGAGCTGGTACAATCCTGATACACTAGAGGGCAGCATTTACCATAACGTTCTCTGCCCATGATCGTGAAACTCGTAACACGAATTCATAACAAACATAAAAATATGAGAAATGCTGCAGATGGGAGACATCGTATTTTATTTTTATGATCATCATTATTCAACAATGTGTTGGCTACAGAATTGCGATGTGAAAATCATCTCACTAATGATGAGAAATGACACGTTTGGGCAAACGCCTGACATCTTTGGCACTGAGAATTAACTTCGCCTAATCAGAGCCAATAAGTCACAAAAATGTGTGAATAAGTAAGTCAGTGGGATAAAATATCGAAGCAAAATGGCCCAATTGTTAAATCCAGTTAGGCTATTATTAGCAGTGAACGCGCTTTTTATTGACAGCGACTTGAAGGCTGTTTGTGAAAAATCAACAAAAAAAATACAGCAATAGCTACAGTAGACTATATAGTTTATAGCCAACCCTTGTTGCATCCATCGAAATGACGAAGCATAGGCCTACTTAATTACATCTTAGAAATAAATACCTCAGACGTGAGGGAGGGAGTGTCTGAGAGGCTACCATGTTCTTGGGCATTTTGCCCAATTTGTGGCAGCACTCTGTTGAGTTAAGCAGAGTTTCCCTTAGTTTCTTAAAGTGAGAGGCAGGAACTCCCCCCTATTAAGTCGCATATAGGCGACTAAGGAAAGCTCCGTCCCACTTGAAAAGAGGCTGTCCCTCAAGAAGCTCCCATCTGCAGACTGAGCTTCAAGCAGTCAACTAGAGAAGTCTTCTCTAGGCACCCAGTAGGAGCTTCACCGGTTTTCTGAGGGGGGCATCTCCGCAAACGCATAGTTCTTAAACTTTCCCAACCTTAATCAGGTAAGTCTAAAATAATGTAGCCTTTTAGACTATTTTAATCTGTCCAATTAGACTAAATCAGTGTTCTATGTGTGAGAGATTTTAGGCAAATTTAGCCTAGTTCAGATATCTTCTCTATTTTTTTTTTAACAAATTCAGTGCTCCACTGTAGGCTAGCTTATATTTGTTTCTTTTTACAGTCTAGGAAATGTCACAGGATCGCCACAGATTATAATTACGCCAATATTTATGTTTTATGTATCTAGCCAGCCCAATTATTTATTTGTTTACTTATTTTCTTACTTAGCCTAGTTGTTTATTTATTTATTTATTAGCCTTATTTAGGCTACACTATTTATTCTAATAGCCTTACACTGTCCAACATTCACCAGGCTGCAGGCAGTTTCGATTAGACGGGAGGTTTAGATTTTGTTTTTTAACAGGCCATTTTTAGATTTAGATGAGTATTTTTTGTTTTGTTTATTTTCCGTTCCCAACCATTTTCGACCTCTAGTAAGATTTTGTTGTCTAGAACTATGCGTGCTTTAGGCTAAACATCACCTCAGTATTGGCAATCGACGTCTAATTAGATAACCACTCGGGGGCGCTCAATAACCATACGAATTCAGATATCAATTTGAACTCTCCTCGAGCTGCCAGAGTGCCAACCTTTCTTTAATTAGAATAGCCTACTGTCACTCATGGCTAATTAGAATTGTCAGTGGAGGCCTTTGCAAGACACAATTCCAGTGGTATAATGTATTCAAGAGTATGGATACATTTCTTGTGAGGGATATGCTAACCTTTTTTTTACTTTTTTAGGTTGCAAAGGGTATCTTACATAATAATATAGGCTGGCCTATGCGCATTTTTTTGTGCCACACGGTCTAAATTTAACTTACTTTAATTAACCTCGTTATTTAGCTTATTTAGCCACAAAGTCTTCAATGCAATATAGGCTTAATAAATGATTGATGTGTCTTCTATAGATTTATTCATGTTCTGCTGACCTCCTGCTTGAAAATGAAGACAAGACTATTGGTGGCTACAGCCGCCCTCCTTGCATTGCTCTTGAATTCAGTAGATGCACAAGGTAATGGTCCCTCCTTTCTTCCCTCACTCTTTACTCCCCCTTCCTCTATGATTAGGCGTATCATTCCAAACAGCTTTCTCTTCAGTGATTCATCACCCAGAAATATGGTCAACATTTCACTAAACTTATAATATGCATATTATTATGATTGGTTATTGTGCATTCGTGAGGGGTATTCTCAGCTAAACAAGCAAAGTGTTGAACAAATTAACTGAAACCCTTGATTATCTTTAACATTAATTATTTGTTAATAACGGATGTCGGGACATAAACTAATGTAACAATTTGTATAATTGGATGAGGTAATAAACTCAAAGCAGTGTAACATTTGAAGCAGTATGATTTTTCACATTTCCTGATATCATTTTATAGTCAGTAGCCTAATGCAGTCCCAACATACCTAAGGGTATGAGGTCATCAATATGAGTTGGTAGCCTAGTCAATTTCTCTCAACTTGAGGCTGTCAGACCTATCCAACGAAAACAAAACGTCAGGCCCTTTAATCAGGTAAAAATCACAAACTTTTAGAGCTATAGTGAACTTTTTTCAACTTTTGTTATATTTCACTTGTCAGAAATTTCTTCAACAGATTGTTCATCGTTAATTTACATTCGGACAACATGCCAAATTAAGCAGTAACATTTTAAGCTTTTACCAACTGTCATCATTCTCTTCAAAAAAAAAATGTTTGATCTGTATAGGCTCTACAGTAAATTGGAAGACAAAATGGAAACTTCTGTTTCTTTCCCCTCAAACTTTTTTGGGGTATCAGATGTCTTCCCCCATATATCTTCAGCAACAGAATGGAAAGATGTAATATGAGAGAGGCAAATTAGTCCTCAGACAGCACAAAGACAAAGAGCCTTTTAGCCTTCTTTCAGACATTTTCAAAAATGCTGAGTTGCAATTCATATGGAAAGTTAATATGCAGTAATGTTTAATGTCAGCACATGTTGTGGAATTACTTTGGCATCTGCTCTCCTTCTCTGGGAGACTCCAGCCTTTTCTGCTAGCTGCCTGGCAGTTGCACAGGCCAAAATGAATGCCTGGCTGCCTGGAGGCAGAGGTTATTGACACTGGCCAGGCGAGCTCTCTTGAGAGAGGGAGAGGTGTTCTTCATAAGTCGGTGGGTCCCTCTGGCACACCAGTGGCAATGAAGAAAAGAAATTGGTGGATGTCAACAAACAATAATAACATTTCCATACAACAAGTGTATTTCTATTTGTTTATCCGGTACTTTAAATTAATGAAGACTGTGCACTATGCGGATCATTTAAAAGCTGGACAAAAACATTTGAGCAAAGTCAATTGTGTCATCACGTGTGCAAGTCATTTGTCACATGGTATACACATTTTATGGTTCGGTGGCAATGGTGTGCTCAGTTCACTATTTGGGAATTGGTGAAGACTACTCCCATGCAGCACAATGTGTGTGGGTCCAGCAAAGGGCCCCTTTGGACACAGGAAAGCAACATACAGTTGAACGTGCCAGGTTGGTGAGCCTCTTTTTTTGAGTGGTCTCCATGGCCTAAGCTTCTTGCTCAGGTCATGTGTGTCGTCTGCCTGTGCACCTGATGTGTCATGGCTTCCTCTTCTAAGTATTTTAAAATGATATTCTCACACTCTCATCATCTAACCCCGATATTCTTAAGGCTAACGTCGAGGCTAACTTCGACGCGTGTCAGGCACCACCAGTGGGCTTTGTTCCATTAAAAGTAAAGGAGTTCTAAACTTTGGCATCACTTGACGCTCGTCAGATGCCGCCAGTGGCCGCCAGTGGCCGTTAGCCTTTCCGCTGTTATCATCAAACCACCCCCACCCTCACCCACCACCCCCCGGCCACAACTCACCTGTACACATAGCTCATTCCACTGACGAAAATGTATTCTTAATCCAAAATGCATGCTCATTGCACTATAACAAACTAGGCTTTGCATGCGTCAACAAAGACAGTCGCATGTTGTCTTTCGCACCACTATGTTAAGTCTGAAGTAGATGCTATTATTCCTTCATAATTTATAACTAAATGCAATTTGTAGATTTACTTAATAGGTAATTCCTGTAATGGAAATGTCACTCATAAAATACAGGACAATACACCTTCACAAGCACTTTCCCTAAAACACATTCCTGAAACAATCATTCCTTATAATACTAATGTATATACTCATAATACTGACAGTAATACGCATTCCATATACTATCAAGCATTATTATTATTATAATGCTTTTCTCATTATGGCATGGTATTTAACCCCCTCTGGTATTGCTGGCATGCAAGCAGTCTCCTGAGAATATCATTTTAAAATATATTTATGGTCTCTCTGTGTGGTTCCTGTCGTACATGGAAATGTTTGTCCGTTTTTTTTTTTTTTTTTCAGTTTGGTCTGCACACCTTTTATATGTACATGTGCATGATGCAGTGACGGCAACCTCAGTATGGACATGTGCATAGTATTTTTATTCCCCAGAATGCATCTGTCATATTTTTTTTATTTTTATGTGCAGTTCATTTTAAACTTTCCTTTCATTTTTTGAGTAGTATCCTGTTATCTCATGGCATCTTGTGTATACATTCTGAATGAAAAGGAAGTACACAAAAGTCTTCTATGACGAATGTGTATTCTTTTTAAGAGGTTTGCAATGGATGTGTGCCATTGGCATGTTTAAAGTTTAAGCATAGAAAGATTTCACCTTACATATGAAATATATGTATATATACTCTGTATATATATCATATAGTACTCTATATAATATAATGTCAGTTCCACTTCTACTGTGATCTGGCATCTTGGATTCCATTGTATAATCAATGACTTGGGAATGAAAACATTGTATTGTCATGTTGTACTGATGCAACTTTATTTGTAAATAGTTAATGTGTTGGGGCTGGTTGGGCATGCTTTGAATTGATTGCATACAGCATGTTATGTATGGTCACCTCAATGTTTGCATTGGGTTCTATATTTGTGTGGAGGTAGTCTGTACTTCATGTTTTGAGTCTTGACTTTCTGTGCTTGAGCTGCATACCATGAGTTACCTGGTTTTTGCAACTCAAACAAAAGCCATTTTACCATAAAATGGCTCACTACGATATATATGTCACTTTATGTTACCTTTTCGTCACCTCGTCCTTTGTTGGCTCTTTTTGTCCTGCCCAACAACAAAACGATCAGCTTCAATCGTGAAGTGTTTGTCGTTGGGAAAAATATTTTGCCTAAAGTATTAAATAATTACAAATTTAGTACATATTTCACTTGTACTAGAGAAGCTAACATCGATAACTTCTTTGTTCACAGTGGAGCCTCCCTCAGACTTGAAATTTAAAATCCTAAATGAAAACACAGTAGAGATGACCTGGAGGCTCCCTACATCACCAGTACATGGGTTCAGGATTCAAGTTATTTCAGACACAGGTGAGTCTTCCTCTATCATTCTAATGCTGTACCACAGCTTTCATGCGTTGTGTTTTACAAAATATGTTCTGAATATGAACTTTTTTTTAATGAAAATGCATGTATTTCCATTAATGGGTATGATTCTTTTCTTGCAGATGAACCATCCAAAGATTTCAGTCTTACAGCCTCAGCCTCAACTATGTCCATTACTGACCTTACACCAGACCTAGACTACTCAGTGTCTATAAACTCTTATCTTGGGGCAGAGGAGAGTATACCCATTTTTGGCCAACTGACAAGTAAGTAATAATGTTCAGGAATAAAACATTAAGAGTCCCTTCCTATTTTCAACATATTTCATAAATACATATAACAACAATATGTAACATATCCTATAATATTCTAACATATTCCAATCCCCCCCAATTCCAATCCTCCCTCACCTTTCTTATGCAGCCCTTGCCACTTAATCTACTAAACCCCCACACTTTGCACAAATAGGCTGACACCAGACATAATTTCACTGCATTTCTTACTTCCAGTAACTATATGCATGTGACAATAAACTTCCTTGTATCCTTGTATCCTTGTAACATATCCATATGAGCAGTTACTATCTTATATCTGTATATCTGAACTCAACATGATCGACCAAAGAAAGATCAACAATGCTTGGAATAACTTAAAATGTTTCTTTCAGTTCAATCAAGTAACACAAGTGGAATTCCAAAGAAGCCGTCTGATGCAGTTAGTGAGTATTTCAGCCCCGACTTCCCTATTTCTTCACTGAAATATTTTCCTTCTCCAAAAAAAAAAAAAAAAAAAAACTGAGAACACATAATTTTCCTCAACCACTTAGCAGATGTTATGGGATTTTTTGTTTGCTTTTTCCAGGGGACAGCAGTATGTATTTCCCATAAATGATTCAGCCCCTTTGACTGAATAGATTCATCCTTGCCCAAACAGAAAGAGTAGCAGGGAGGCAAAGACAGTGGTTGGAAACACACATATAAGTCTGTAATTGAAAGCAGTTATGGCGTCAAAATGGAGGGAGAGTTTGAAAAGAACCCTGTCCACTTCAGCGTTGTTGAATGAAGAGGTCCTTGTATTCCCACAATACATAGAGTGAGCTGAGGTCACTTCTTTGCCAGTTCCAAACATGGCATACTTTTTGAAAGAAATGGAAAACATTACAGTTTTGGCCTTGAGTTTTTGTCAGTTGAGTATTGTGCATAGTTCTGACACTGCATTAAACAAATCTCAAAAGGTAAGAATGTATTCATTCACCAAAAATGCATCCAAATTTGGTTAAAAACATTTTCTTTACAGATTTCTAGATTACATAATTTGGGAATAGAAGAAAACCAGTGCAGTTTACCCCAGTGCACATGCAGATGTTAGGTGGAATGTTTCCAGAGGATCAAAATGATTAGACAATCATTTATTCCAATTTTAATCGTGCGTTTCTGTCTGGCCATACAGTACGTCCATTAGAACATTCAAGGGAATGAACATTTTGTGTTTATCCAAATGCAAAAGGCAGTTTTCACTGTCACAAGGGAAATGGTCTAATAATGAAAGCATCCTGTTTTAATCCAGCTCTCTCTTGCTTTCTACTTGTCTCTAGAGTGCTCGGTCAGTGCCATTGCAGATCTGGTCTTCCTTGTGGATGGCTCATGGAGTGTTGGGCGGGATAACTTTAAGCATATCCGCAGCTTTATTGGTGCCATGGCTGGAGCGTTTGACATTGGAGAGGATAAGACCAGGGTGGGAATTGTGCAATACAGTACCGACACTCGCACTGAGTTCGACCTGAACAAGCACTTCAGGCGTGGAGACCTTTTGCGAGCCATCAAAAATTTGCCATACAAAGGAGGCAACACAATGACGGGTATATAATGTGTATAGTTAATAGTCTAAGTATTCAGTTTAGTCTTGCCAACTGCCGCGCTAAATGAAATGATTTGCAGAGTTGGAAATTTGTTACAAGGGTTTTACAAGTGGTGGCAATAGATTTCTTTATTGTAACTGTTACTATACAGAGGAACATTCATCGTGTTCATCAATACTGTTATGTTGTATACTCTGTTCTCCAAGGTGATGCATTGGATTATTTGGTGAAAAATAGTTTCACTGAGGCAGCTGGATCAAGAAAAGATTTCCCCAAAGTAGCCATGGTCATCACAGATGGTAAATCCCAGGATCCTGTGGAGGAGTATGCGAAGAGACTGAGAAATATTGGAGTGGAGATCTTTGTCTTGGGTGAGTAATGAGAGTAACACCCTGTAGCATTATCCAATGTATGCCAAATGAATTATAATTCATAAATGCATAAATTTCTCGTTTGTCTTTGTAGGCATCAAGGGAGCAGACGAGGAAGAGCTGAGAGAAATGGCTTCCACTCCTCATATCAAACATGTCTACAATGTCCCCAACTTTGACGTGATCAAAGATGTTCAGCGACAGCTTATCAATGAAGTCTGCTCAGGAGTTGAGGACCAGCTAAGTTCACTCGTGAGTGGGGATGAACGTAAGTAGAATCTAACTAAACACACCATTGAGAACATTTACCATATTTGATGGATCAGTTGTTTGAGAACTAATCACTAGTCGTTGTATGAATCTGTCTGATATTGCATGTGTATTGACACTTTTTCTTGATAGCCCCATGATACCTCAAAGGGAAGGACTAAGGTACCTCTAAAGACTTGAGACTTACTCATATTTGTTCTTTGTTTTTCCGCAGTTATTGAACCAGCCTCAAACTTGGAAGTCACTGAGATCTCCTCCAAGTCAATGCGGGTGACATGGGACCCATCCCCTGGTGACATCACAGGTTACAAACTCCAGCTGATCCCCATGATCGCAGGCAGCAAGAGGCAAGAGCTCTACACAGGGCCCACACACACGTCCGTCAACGTCCGGGACCTGTCACCTGAGACCGAGTACGAGATCAGCCTGTTTGCTCTGAAGGGCTTGAGCCCCAGTGAGCCTGTCAACGCCATGGAGAAGACCCAGCCTATCAAAGTCTCCATGGGTGAGCCTGAGGCTATTCTTATCTGCTAATTATACAGTAAATATATATATACATATACATACAGTATATATATATAAGAACTAGGCACATTTTTTTCTCCTTCACAGATTGTTCTCTTGGAGTGGATGTGCAGGCAGATTTGGTCCTTCTGGTGGATGGATCTTACAGCATAGGACTGGCTAACTTTGCCAAAGTCAGAGCTTTCCTTGAAGTGCTGGTCAACTCCTTTGACATTGGTCCCAACAAGGTCCAGATCAGCTTGGTCCAGTACAGCAGGGACCCCCACACTGAGTTTACCCTAAGCAAGCACCATGACATCGCCTCGATGGTGAAGGCTGTGAAGACCTTCCCATACAGGGGTGGCTCCACCAACACTGGGAAGGCCATGACCTACGTGCGAGAGAAGATCTTTTTGCCAGTCAGGGGGGCTCGTGATAACGTACCGCGGGTCATGGTCCTCATCACCGATGGCAAATCCTCCGACTCCTTCAAAATCCCAGCCACCAATCTGCGTAATGCGGATGTGGAGATCTTCGCCGTGGGCGTGAAAGATGCTGTGCGTTCTGAGCTGGAGGCCATTGCCAACCACCCAGCCGATACGCACGTGTACGAGGTGGAGGACTTTGATGCATTCGAGAGGATTTCAAAGGAGCTCACCCAGTCCATCTGCCTCAGGATTGAGCAGGAGCTGCTAAACATCAAAAGAAAAAGTAAGTGAATTCAAAATGAATGCTTTGCCATGGCATGTATTGACATCCATGGTTATCACAGGTATTAGGTTATTATTCTGTTGTGAGTGAATGTCTTCACTACTCAGAAAGTTGAGAAGTTGTCTGGACAATATAGTAAAAGATGGAGAAGTTTTCCGGACTGTTGTAGAATAGAAAAACAACTCTGCTTCAACTGACAAAGCACGGAATAAATATTGTGCTTGTGAAGTGTATGTGAGCAGACCTGATCTGTTTCATGTCAATTTTGGAGATCACTTGTTTTGTCCAGCTGGGCTTTCGTCCGGCAAACACAAAGTGTGGCTTTGATTGTTTTAAGTCTAGCCGAGCATGCCCCTAAATACTGAAGATCCAGATGCCTAAATGTCGAAGGATATTGTTACAGCATGTGTTATCGCTAAGTTTCTCAACACTATGACAACAGTACACTCACTGTTAGTTTGACCTAATTACTATCCAAATTGGGATTGGGACATTGGGATTGCTTTCTAAAATCACAATGAAGGATGCGTTTCATTGCCTCAGTAGCAACACGTTAGCAATACTGACTTAATCTGTTTGTAATGGACTGTATGGACAAGGGAATTTAAATCACCAGAAGGGAGGTTTCAACAACATTCTGTATCTGTCACTGCTTTGGCCCAATCTGTTGCTCTTTAATTTGATATATTGTACTTGTAATTGTGTCGAAAGATTTGCTAAACAGATCTATTAGGGCTCCGATTTTTTTCATTTTTTTTTTCATCTTTCTATCATTAAGCAGGTATCAATATGAAAGTGAAGAGTTGGCTTTAATCTAACCCCCACAGGCCTGGTTCCTCCAAGAGACCTGGCATTTTCTGAGATTACCTCAAGGAGCTTCCGTGCCACCTGGATCTCCGATGTCACCAGAGATGTCATGTCTTTCCTGGTGCGCTTCCGGCCTGCCGCTGACACCACTGGTGACTACATCTCCTTGGTAGTGCCAGGGGACACCACCACAGCCATCCTGCCACACCTCATTCCTCTGACCAGATACGAGGTCATTGTCATTGCCCAGTATGACAAGGGAGACAGCTTTCCTCTAACAGGCGAAGAAACTACACTAGAAGGTAAGAAGCCAACATCTGAGCCCTCACAAACCGCTAAGAGAAGAAGGCCTTTGTGTTGGTTCTTGCACTGATCTGTTCTGGCATTCAAATAGTAAAAATGTTAAGTAGGGCTAAATAATCACACCATTGCCTGCACGGTTTGACAAGAGCCATGTCTGTTTCAGAACAAGGAACTGTTCGAGACCTCAGGGTGTCAGAGGAGACTACCAGTAGCTTCCGAGTGTCATGGCAAGCAGCGCCTGGATCAGTGCTGAGGTATCGGCTTTTCTACTATGCCATCTCGGACCCTGGGCAGCAGCTGGAGGCGGAGACGGATGGTAAAACCACCACTATTGTGCTGCAGGAGTTGTTTCCCATCACCACCTACCGGGTCTCAGTAATCGCAGAGTACACATCTGGCCAGGGAGAAGCCATGGAAATTGACGGCACCACTAAGGAAGGTCAGTAACACTCTCACTCGTAGGGAGAGTGAACATCTGTCCTGTGGACTTACCAATCAAGTTAATGGCGTTGAGTGAGGGATTTTGGCAGCTGAGTCAAGGATTGAGTTGAGCTTTGATATTTACAAAAGCTGTTTTTTTTTTTTTAATTAAAAGCATCTAAACTTTTGTGATCAAGGTTGTTGGGGTATTGCTAGGTGATCATTAGTGTATGGTACACCTTATGGATAGTGATGTGAATTGGAGAGAGAGAGAAAGACAGACGAGTTGATACCCCCTGAAAAGCTGTGGGTTCAATTCCCAGCTTCCACTGTTGTGCCCTTGAGCAAAGCACTTAAGGCACCCGAGTTGCTCTGGGGACAATGGCTGTAACATAATTGACATATGTAAGTCGCCTTGGATAAAAGCATCTGCCGAATGAGTAAATGTTAATGTAATGTAAATCCCTTGTATCCCCTACAGCTACCGGTTCTCCACGCAACCTGCGCGTGTTTGACGAGACCATCTCTACCATGCGCCTCTCCTGGGAGGCAGCGCCCGGGAACGTGGTGCAGTACAGAGTGGCCTACAAGTCAGCCGAGGGCGGAGAGAGGAAAGAGGAGGCCGTAAAGGGCGACACCACCACGGTCCAGCTGAAGAATCTCGATCCGGCCACCGAGTACGAGTTGTTTGTGAGTGCGCGGTACTCCTCTGGAATCGGCGACCCGCTTCTGGGCAAAGGCACCACTTTGGAAGGTAAGGGGGGAAAATGTTGCTGTTGAGTCTTGCAGCTTTAACTATCTGTCAGTGGGTTTTTGGTGTGATGTCGAAGTTTTAGAAGCTTGCTCTAGGCACAACTGGTGCCGGGAAGCAGACCCACTGAGGATTTTGTGGCGGTATTGTGGTCTGACTCTTTTTTTTTCGTCCTTCCTGCTGCCGTGCTGTGAGGCTGAAACCATCGGATGGATAGTGTCTGACATGGTGGCCTCGGGGTGGGCTGAAGGTTTTGGTTTTGTTACTTTCAAGGCTACTTAGGAGGCTGCTTTCTGTTTGATCACCTTTTATCTCAGAGTAAAGATGACAGGCGCTGCTGTGCTGTTTTTGGGAAAAACTTCCTGGCCCCTGCTAGATTACTCCAGCCTCCATTCCACTGATCCCAGGCAAACATTCAACATGGCCTGGCCATGTGCACACCACATTTTGTGCGTCTCTCCATTTCCTCACCTCCCACTTTAACAGAGCAACAGATTTGAGCCGTTTTTTTTTGGGGGGGGGCTGAGTTTTCAAAGCTTCCTCCTTCCTAACATGTTGCTTCAGTAACATGGCTTTTGTGTGCTCCATATGTCGGAGTGAGGTCTAACTCCCACCCAGCACGCTGAGGTGCGGAAATAGGGTGGGGGCAACAGCAGACCCCATAAAGCAACGCAAGCCTTCCCATTGCCATCAGGCTGCTGAAAAAGAGGGCTCCTAACTGTGGCTCCTCCTGAATTACAAACTATTCTTTAATTCCACACACACACACACACACACACACACACAGGTGTCACTAGTTAAAGTAGTGTTTTTTTCCCCCATTGCTTTGACTGAGGCAGACTCCAGTGTGTTGACCCTTAAGAATAACAAATAGTGGAGCCATCTGTTCCAGGTTGGCCACTGCAAAAGTAAAGTCCTCTGTGATGGACAGGGGCCACTGGCCAGGGGTCAGGAAGGACTAACATCCTGGGGCAGTCGGAGGCCACATGGTCATTGGGCTCCGTTCACCTGGAACTGACAGGCCACTGATTCGTCACGTTGATGTCGGCTTAGCATCAAAGAGGTCATCCCAGGGGTTTGTTTCTGGAGGAGATCTGGACGCTTATGCCACAATCACAGCCAAAGCAGCTTTGACCATCAGGGACAGATCTAGATCTACATCTCTCATCTCGACTTGTCAGCAGCATAGATGTGTAATGTGATTGTCAAGTGTGGACTCAGGGTCACGAGAAGAATTAGCGGAGCTGGTTTATGTTACAGACTCAGAGTCGACGGGTCGCGTAAAGGCCCCAGGCAGTAGGACCTGAGCGGGTAGATGTGTGATTTGCGGTGAAGGCTGCAAGGGAGTGAATTTGCCAAAGTTGCTACAAGCAGACTAACTGCCGTGGTGTCTGTTACACATTCTTTCTGCATGCGCCTAATCATGCACTCTTCGTTCAAGTTCCTGAAAGGTCAAATTAATAAGAAAGACTTAGGCCACTAACCTTCATAGTCAATTTTCTAATTCCTGGTTAGTTTGACAGGTAGACTCATGAGCTTGGATGTCATATTTGGATGAATGAAAGTAGCTAAAGCCAGAATGAAGACATTTTACCTCAAAGCAAAAGGCCTACAAAGGCATTGAAGTGATCTCCCATTCCAAGGAAACCGAGCGAACTCCTTGTCTCTCAGTGCCTTCGCTTTTCTGTTGGCAGCAGCCTGGTCATTAGAGATGACATTAAGCCCTGGGCACTTTGTACTCTGCAGAGGCATTTTGGGAACAACAGCGAAGTGTTCCACCATGAAAAGTCACCATGGCTTAAACTTTAACTCCCTCCCTATGAGGTGAAACCATGAGCAGTAGCCATAAAAATTCCTCAGGAGAACCCACCCCCCGCCCCCACCCTCCGCTCCACTGCTCACCCCACTCCCCTCTCTCCCATTTGACTGAAAGCGGTAGCCCCGTGGAGATTTAGAGCCTGTTTAGAGACTTGTGGACTTGCTGACTCACCACAGTGACTGTCTCAGGGAATGACGCAAAGCCTCCCTGACTTGACCCACGCCGGGCTCACTGTCGTCGCGAGAAACAAGGTCGCCCTTTGTGTTCTGGTGCCGCCAGCCTCTGGGCACGCTCAGTAGGAGGCATATCCGTCCAGTCAGCGCAATGGCCAAGCAACAGTCTGAGGGAACCGGGCCTGTGGTGGGAGTGGATTATGACATATGCCCGACTGGACCGCTATCCCCGCTGGTGGGAAGACATAATTACAGTTCGGGAATTCTGCATGATCCGAGCAGAATTCTATGCACTCTTGCTTGTTACTCCATGTCGTCAGTGCTTGTGGTACAGTGTGGGATGATCTGATAAAAAAACAGTGGTTTGTTGGCCAGCGTTTTCTTCCTACTCAGCATCAAACTCTCACTGTGTGTCAGAGTGAGTACAGTTGGGCCCCATCCATTGCATTCAAGCCCTTTTTCATGTTTAATTATCAAGAACTATTCTTCTTTATGTGAGAGTGAAGTCATCAGGTGACTGCAGTAGAACTAGTGAATTGTATTTCATCTCTCATCAAAGGGTCTTTTGGAAAATTGGCCGTGCAGACTGAGCATGTGCCAGCCCTTTGAGTTACCCAGAGCCAGCTCCTTTTTAATGATGAGGTCGTCTGAGGAGAGGGGGGCAGAAAAGGGCATCCTCTGGCCTCCGGTGAAGTTGGAGGCGGCCTGGCCAAACGAACACCCAGGTGGACCAAGAACAGGCACCATAAAACAGTGGAAGTCGTGAAACTCAAAAGAGCCCTCGGCATTAGAGTGGCATGGTTGGGCTCATCAGGGTCTCTCGATGGGGAAACTGTCCTGAAATAACTTACAGCTGACCACATATTCAAATTAAAAAGGTTGCATGAACAAAGATGTTGTCTTTCTCTCTAAGAGGGCTGTTTGTCTTGTAAGATGTTGGCCTTTGTCCACTCTAAATTGCAGGGTTGCATCAACAACCAATATCACGGGCAGACAGAATGAGAGAGATGTTGGCCCACTCTCTGTAACATCAGGTACTTATTTAAGAAGATTAAGGCTGTCCTACTGGGTAGGATGCCCATGTTATATGTCATTGGCTCTCCCACAAGCCACTTTGACCAAACATAACTCAATGCTTATATGGACTGCTCCCTGTGGAATTTGCTGAAGGGCCTTCTTTTCACAGATAGGACATGTTTTGAATCTCAGACATTTTACAGATTTGCTAAAACATGCCAAAAGATACAAGGCACAAGCCACATCGTAGTCTAGTTTGGGATTGATTTCCTTATGGGCCATTAAAATTAGGATTAATTAATTGTTGTCCAAAAAGGAGGAGTGCTTTTATGGGGGGGCTACCAAGATTGATGGTCCTTGTGGAATGTGGAGCTTAGTTAATAATTACTATATATCAAACTGACATGCTTTGAACTAAAAAGACAAAGCACCCATTGGCAGCAAAACAATCATAATCTACTAATGGATATTATATCTTTAAGACAATTTGCCTGATCCATTGAAGGAACTCTCACTTCAGTGTCCACTGATGGAAATGTAATAGTTTTACGTGACAGGTTTGGATATCTTTAGTACCTAATCTTTCTTGGCTTTTATGTGTTTGAAAAGAGAATGCATAATCTTAGTAAACAAACATCACAATGCATGAGTTGAGCCACTGGCTCTCTCTCCATTTGAATGGTGGAAAAGTGTCTTTTTGTCTGCAGAAGTCATTATCATATGAGCTTGTCCCTGTTGTGCATCGTCGGTAAATTCAGTTCGTGGAGCTTGGCAGGGTAGGCGTTCCCTGGATCAGAGCCACTTGGCATCTACTGTTACCACGGCACAATATATTAGACAGGCACTCGAAAGACTGGAATTCCTCATAGAGTTTATTTTTTCAAATCTGGATCTTTTCTTAAAGTAATTCATTCCCCTTGCAAGGGGGTTTGTCACATACTGAATCCTTGAATAAACATCCACTTCCACATCTGTGTTACATAGAAAAATATAGATGTACAACTCATATAAACTAGTTAGGTAACTGAAACGCACAGTGTAGTTAGCAGGGTGCTCAAAACTTAATGATGAAACTTAATTTCATAAGCTTCTTGTATGTTGTTATATATCAAGTAAGACAGCCATTTTATCTGATTTGTAGTTGAGAACTGAGAACTTCAGACTCAATAACCGAGTCGGAAAGAAAATGTGTGCACTCGGTAACTCCTGGGTCTTGTGGTCTCCTCTGACTACTTTTTGGAGTCACACTCACTGGCATTGTGGCTACTGCAACTTAGATCCAACATTTCATCTACAAGTGGAAAAGTGGAGTGAGGGCGCCAGACCACATCCGAGGGCTAGGGGCTGGAGACAGGTAGCCGTCGTGTGGCCTGATCTGCATACTTGGATGAAGTGTTGAGAGAGAGAGGGAGCTGGCCTGCCGCTGCCAGAGCTCTGCCTCAGTGGGCGTCATCAGCGCCGCCGCAAAGACCCGTTGCCCATCATTTCACATCCCATTATTCCTCCTCCTCCTCCTCCTCCTCTGCTGCCTCCTTTCCCTCGAGGGAACACGCGCACGAGAGGGAGAGAGAGAGAGAGAGAGGGCGCACCATCTGCAATTTTTGAAAATAGCATTTAGTAGGTCGGGTTCACGTGCCTGATGGAAAAAAGAAAGAAATGATGCCTGATGGATTGATGGATTTTGCAGCTCTCTCTCTCTCACTCGCCCAGGGGCAGCCCGATTATAGACAGAGTAAATCTGTACAAGCCCAAAAGGGCCCAAAGGGTTAAGCAGGATGAGAAGCCCGCCTGTCAGGGGCTTTGGTGCAGTTTTGTCTGGACCAGGACGAATCTTTGCTTTGCCGCAGAGAAATTAAGGGATTGAGCCTTTGGTGTTTGATTGCTGCAAATATCAGCCAAGACTGCTTCCTTGGCGTCCTTATCCTAGCTGTCATGTGATATTTATCTATGTGTGTCTGTGTCTGTGTGAGTTAATTCTTCCATTCTAACCCCCGCTTCATTCTCCCATGCAGAACTTGGCTCCCCAAAGGACCTGGTCACGAAAGACGTCACCGACACCAGCTTCGCTGTCCTCTGGACGGCGGCTCCTGGCAACGTGCGCCGCTACCGGGTCACCTGGAAATCCCTCTTCACTGATGAGGCGGGTGAGAAGACTGTCCCCGGAGGCGTGACCACCACGGTGCTAGACGGTCTCACGCCAGAGACTCGCTACAAGGTTTCCGTCTACGCAGCTTATGGCCATGGAGAGGGGGAGCCTCTAGTGGGAGAGGAGACCACAGATGGTAAGCTCATTCCACCCTCGTAATGTCTCCACCAGGTGCCGGGACCCCTCTCCCCCTTGTTGCTTGAGATGGGTTTTTCTCGTCCCCAGGTTACCTCAGGCCTGAAAAGGAAGACTAAAAAAAAAAACAGAAATGTGTGATGTGAAAATGCTTAACAGCATCTAAATGGGATATAGACATTTAGTTGGAAATTGGGGAAAAATATCAGTGTATCAGAAACATGTTCTCATAGTAATGAGGCAAAGTAGTTATGAGGCGAGGCAATTTTGTGTGGTGTTTGGACATCATCCCTAGTTGGTTTCATTGGCCAGAGCAACAATGTTTAAAAAATGTTTTTTATAGTTTATCTGCACCTTTGTGTGCAAAAGATTCGAGACACTAATTATCTGTGACAATAAACACTGAGGAGAAATAATACGGAATAAATACATCATTACACAAGCACGATGGTGTGCTCAGACATATACTAGAGTCCAAAGGCCTATATCCTAGCCCACTTTAAAGTTTCACTTTAAAAACATAGTCTCGAGACTTAGAGGAATGTCAAAAACACAGACCTTTAAGACAGAAACGTCAGCCTCAGCGTCCAGTGCCTAGCTTTATGTGGAAAAAGTGAAAAAAGGTGACAGTTATAACTTCTTTCTTTTAAGCATGGTGTTGGCGTCATCTCTGTTGGCGGGGTATTTTTCTGTTCATTTAGAAATGCCAGGGTAAGGTCCTGTCCTTTTTTAGTTTCTCTGTCTGCGTGTTAGAATGTGTGATGTTTGTGTGAAAGAAAAACATTGCAGGGCCAATGACGTACTGTGTCACACCTGTTCTGTGTTATCAGGGGGGCTGTGGGACTCAGACATGTTTAAGGGTAGTGGGGGCAGAGTGTGTTATTTCTCTGCTTCACTTCACGTGGGGATCGAGATGAGAAAAGCATACACTGTGCTAAAACGGACTCGGATTTGGGAATTTATGCACTGGTTGCTAGGACAAAATGTGCTAACGGAAAAAAGTGTCGCCCGCTTTATTTATTGATTTTGGCCACCAGACAGAGTACAATTTGAACAGAAAAACAACCTGAGTGCACCTCAAAAGTACTGTATGTTTTATGTTTGTGGTCTCTGCACTCTTGACAGTCTGAAACCAGCAGTCGTGTGTTGGGTCCATAGCATTCAGGATGAAAACTTGGGAGCCATGTTTAAAAAAAAACATCCAGATTTGGAATCATGTTCCAAGGATCTTCATGAGCCTTGAGTATTCTTCCTTGATCTTCCCATGCCAATACCATAGCGTGGCTCGTGATATGGAAAGAGAACATGTGATGTGGGCAGGCGTAGAATGTCTGCGTATGGCTTGGAAACCCACTGTCTCAACATGACTGGTTTTCACATCCGGCCATGGAATCAGATAGATCTATCTTGGCGGATGCGTGCACACCAAAATGTGGAAAAGGTATTCAGCATGAGCTCAGGGGATTTAGATTTTCCAATTGCTTAAAGATGCAATTTCACACCGTTTAGGGAGACATGGTGCTTTCCTCTTTACACGGGCTAAATGAACTAATCCCTGAGAGGATGTAATTTCTGTGCCTAATAGTGGTGCTTTTCCTCACATTCACAGTGTCCGCAGCTGCTAGGGCGCTGACCGTCACCGAGGAAACGGAACGGAGCATGCGTGTGACGTGGAAGCCGGCCCCTGGCCCTGTCGTCAACTACCGGGTGACATACAAGCCACAGGTCGGGGGTCGGCAGCTGGCCACCAAGACGCCAGGGGGCAACATCACGACCGTCCTGCGACGCCTGCAGCCCATGACCACCTATGACATCACAGTGATACCCGTCTACAGGCAAGGAGAAGGAAAAGCAAGGCAAGGAGTAGGAACGACACGTACGTTGGTCCATAATTAAACACTTGGGTTGCTGATCAGTGCCAATAGACCTTTGATTGGCATGAGTGTGGTAGGGAGGGGAGTGTGTGGTCAGATCGTGGAATAATTTCAATTTCTGTGTAATGCTTTACATAGTATTTAGTTTATTGGTTTTACTCAATACATCAGAAACATACAATAAATCCATGACGAACCACACAGGTGCTAAGGCATTACTTGCTTTTTTGACAAAAAAATCACATATATTGCACTTATGTGATCATGTTTTTTCCCTCCAGTGTCACCGTATAAAGCTCCTAGAAACCTGCAGACATCTGAGCCCACTAGGACGAGTTTCAGGGTGACTTGGGACCCCGCCCCTGGGGAAGTGAAAGGGTACAAAGTCACCTTCCATCCCTTAGGTGATGATATAGACCTTGGAGAGCTTCTTGTAGGACCATATGACAACACAGTTGTTCTGGAAGAACTGAGGTACTTCATATATCAAGATTATAATGTAGATTATAGTCATGCACTGGATTGTAGCAGATTGGTCACTGAATTATTCCTACACGTTTTCTCAGGGCTGGAACCAAATACAGTGTAAATGTCATTGGCATGTTCGATGGAGGAATGAGCATGCCATTGGCTGGAGAGGAGAAGACCACTCTGTCTGATGCACCTGAGATACCGTTTTACACTCCAGGTACTGCACCATGCTGCTTGGTCCTGCTCACACCCACTTAGATCCTGTGGCCCAAGTTTATGCTCCTCCTCTAATGCTATGATCATGCTCTGTGTAGTGCAGCCACAGTGAAGTTCCCATGTGAGTTCTTCTCTGTCACATTGTTAAACATATTAGTCTACACTTTACTTGAAGGTATCTACATAAGAGTGACATGACACTGTCATGAATGTGTCATAAACATTCTAAACAAGTCATAAACGTTTATAACATGCGCTTCTGTGATTAAGTGTCATTCGGGTTTTGTCATGACAAGTTAGGGTTAGTGTCATTTGGTTTTTGTCATGACAAGTTAGGATTAGGGTTAGTGTTAGGGTTATGTGTTGTATCATGCCACTCTTATGTAGATACCTTCAAGTAAAGTGTTACCACATATTTCATAACTCAAACCAGTTTTGAACCAGGTAATTGTGTTCCTACACAGATAAACAGACGAGTATTTGAAAGGCTTTCCTTAGAGCTGGCGATGTCATGAACAAGTGGACCTAATGGGCAATCCACATGACAAGTGCAACATCTAATCACGCATGACTTGAGACGTGAGACTTTTAGTCTAAAGAGCTCAATGGTCTGCTCACAATTACTAACTGGTGAGTTCGAGGACACAGAAGAGACTTAGCGCGAGGAAGGGAAAATGTGACATGTCCGATGGAGGAGAGCAAAGGGATCGTGGGGTAGGAATTCCATCGCTAATTGGGAACAGATTCAGTGGCCAGACTTGTCTGCCCTGGACAGTCGTGAGTAGGCGGTCTAGAGCTTCAAACAGAAGGTTTTGTTAGTAATATTTCTCAATTTAATTACAGAACACTTTAATGGGACTTTGTTAGAGTATTGTTTATGCAACTGCTGGCACACATATAATATCTGCTGACTTTACAGTAGCTCCCATAAAGAAGTCTTTGTTTCATCTGACATCTATTTGTTATGGTTGAGGGTAGCTCTCTACGAGAATGAATATTTGGAAAGATGTCAACACCTCAGTGCTAGAACAGGTGTTTCATGATTCTTTATGGGTCGTGTAAATCATTACTTCAGGTTACTGAAATACCTTAGTAATGTTCCTCTCCTACTCCTGTTCATAGCAGCCAAGCAGCGTTCAAACCCAAAAATTATTGGAGCCTGGATGGGAGCTTTGCTTATTAAAAAACATGGCCAGTCTTGATTTGTGGGACTCCATTAATCACCAGACTACTGTATTAGCAGACTCAGTCACAAGAATACCTCATCTTAGCCATATAATGCTAGTGAAAGCAATGGACTGAACCAGTGCCACAGTTTACAGGAACTATTACTGTAAACACACATGAGCAAGCCTAGCGTTTGAAAAGGCTACATGCTGTTGCATGGGACAAGCATCTGTTTTGCTCCATAAATCTTCCTCTGCGTCTAAAATAGCCTTAGTGCTTTACAGCATCTCAGCAGTTCAATCAGGAGCCTGTCTGACAAACATATGTTTTACACACTTCAAGGACTTGACAGGGGTTGTTGTGTTGTGTTTTTCTTTGCTCTCCATATGTTTATAATTCGTGTTTGCCTCTCTTTTCTCAAACCAGTGAGAGGCGGTAAATCAAATGTCATGTAACCCTGTTTTCAGTTACAGTACAGCGACAGGTTATGCAACGTCTGCATGACTGCACATCTGCTGCCTTATTGCTGGGTGCTGTTTGCCCTCCCCCCTCCCCCTTTCTCTTCGTGCAGGTGTCTGGAAAAACTGGGGCAAGCGTTGGATGAAGGAATGCTCTATAATTCGCATAAAGACCCTCATATATCACATGTCATGGGGGCTTCTTTTATCATGCAACAGAGCTGGAAGAGGGCTCATTCAGAGGGATCAGACAAAAGCCTAATTAAATATTTGACGCCATGCCGAAAAATTAATACACTGTGGATTTTGTAGGAAAATTTATGTGAACTGAACTGAAACTGTCTAAATCTTGCAATAAAATGGCGCCTGAAGTGTCGTGTGTCAAAGTGTTTGATGCTATGCCTTGACTTTTCTCCTCAAAAAAAATCTCTGGGTCTTCAACCCAGTCTTTTCTCAGACCCTTTTCATATTCCTCTACTTCCTCTAAATTCCGTTGGTCATATTTCATCAATCAATTTCTTACATGCTGTCTAATAGATCCCTCTGTTTGCCTCCGATTCTAATTGAATATCCTCTGGCCGCACAGATGTTACATGCAAGACCACTGCTCAGGCTGACATCCTCTTGTTGGTGGATGGTTCCTGGAGTATTGGACGCCTGAACTTCAAAACTATCCGTGCCTTCATCGCTCGTATGGTTGGTGTCTTTGACATTGGCCCAGACCGTGTCCAGATTGGTAAGGTTCTCACATATAATTAGATTTACTGAAGGCCTCCACATTCTGTGATTGACTGCCATTGATGAATCCATGCATTTTAGGCTAACTACTTACCCTTTGTGCGTTCCTAGGTCTGGTTCAGTATAGCGGAGACCCAAAAACCGAGTGGCACCTGAACACACACAAGACCCGAACTGAGCTTCTGGATGCTGTGGCCAACCTGCCATACAAGGGAGGCAACACTCTGACAGGTACACTGAGGCTCAACAACGTAAAGATGTTATAGAAGCTTGGTAGAATTCACCTGAAATGCATTCTGACATTTATGGCTATTACAACCACAGAGGCGAATTCCATGGCATAAAAATGTCCTGGTCCAGAGATGATGAATCACTGTAGACATATATCTTCTGTCTCCTCACAGGCCTGGCCTTGAACTACATCCTCCAGAACAATTTCAAAGCCAGCGTTGGAATGCGTGAAACTTCCCGTAAAATTGGGGTTCTGGTCACTGACGGCAAGTCCCAGGACGATATCATTGTCAACTCTCAGAATCTGCGTGATCAGAACATTGAGTTATATGCTATTGGTAAGCATTTTTTTGTAATGACAATAAAACTATGTTTCTTAAATTAAAAACTCACTGAAATAAACCCATGGAATGCGATTTGTAGTTAAGAATGATGGGTTATTACTATAAGCAATGATGCATTGCTGATGTATGTGTGCTGTCCTGGTTTAAAGGTGTGAAGAATGCTGATGAGAATGAGCTGCGGTCCATCGCCTCAGATCCTGATGAGATCCACATGTACAATGTGAATGACTTCTCATTCCTGCTTGACATTGTTGATGACCTTTCCGTCAATCTTTGCAACAGCGTGAAAGGTCCAGGTAAACTATCCAAAGTCTACAGTACATCACCATTTTTTCTGCTTTTCTACTTTTTTTTCAAACCTGTTCACCTGATTCTTTACTGGTTGGACTTGTTTAATAATGATGAATAATGATTTTGTAATGTCTGCAAGTCAGCTCACCCACTTTGTTTTCTTGCAGATGTTCATCAGATATTAAGTGCTGCTATATCTGTATGTAGAGTATGCAAACATGCTATGGGATGAGATGGGCATCTCAGGCAGTTAGATAGTACCCTCATCCATCAGATATTCTTCATATGCTGGTCTGATTGAATAAAAATATGAAAAGTAATCAGTAGTACTAGGGAGGTAACCATGTTGATGTCAACCACTGAAATATGTTACTAAGACATTTAGATGTCAACCACTGAACCGAGCCTTTATTTCTGTCTTGTACTTTCGTGATGATTGAAGGTTCCTTCCTCACAGAGACGTAATGGTTTCACTTTAAGTGAAGTGTAAACCCTGCATCTTAAGCCTGCAGGACAAGTTTTGGCATGCAACCTCTCACTTACCTCATGATCCCCCCTCAGGAGGGCTGGCGGGGCCTACTGACCTGGTGACCTCGGAGGTGACACACTACTCCTTCCGCGCCACCTGGACCGCCCCAGACGGCCCCGTGGAGAAGTACCGCGTGGAGTACATGACTGTGGCTGGAACACAAGCGCAGCAGGTAGGCACGTCAAGCAGGCTGCACGCCGCTGTCGGTTTCCAAGGATGTGAGAACACAGTCGTCTTTCATTTTTGTGTTTGCTGTGCACGGCCCACCTGGGCCAAAGCAATCATTTCGAGCTGCTATGAGCAGATTTATTAGGGATTTCCAACTGTTTGGTGGAATGTGGAACTCCACCAATGGTTAGCCGACCACCAAAATTGAAACAAGCACAAGCCTTTTGGATTTGAACCTTCCTGGCTTTGTCAATGTTATAACTAAAGGAGGCCAAGATGTAGCTTTCTTTATTAAGTGTGTAGGTTCTATGCGGTTTGTATGCCGTTTCATCCTTGTTTAAACACAAGAAAAGGAAAGGAAACTTATTGGAGTATGCTGTACTTGATTAGTGTTCACTGTAAGCACAAATGAAAAACACTTGTAAATGATTAAAAGGCTTGCTTTGTGCTGGATTTGCATTTCGGTGAGGAATGGACAGGAAATCCATCCCACAGCGGTCAGTGAAGAGAAAATTCTCAACTGTGGCCTCAGTGCGGTCTCACCCATAGTTAAAACGAATGACTCATCTGCCCTCATCTGCCATCTGTAGGTGTTTGTGGACGGTGCGGTGACCACACTTGTTCTTGAGAACCTGGACCCACTGACTGAGTATGTGGTCATGGTCTATGCCGTCGTCGGGGACGAAAGCAGCGAACCTCTCAAAGGCACAGAGACCACTCGTAAGTAATCTCCTCCATTCTCACTCCGCTTCAAAGCAGTTTTTAGTCTTCCAGTGCATTGCATCCAGCTCCTTTCCACACAGGAGTAGAAAGACGAGAACTTCCAACCTAATACAAGCCGCTTACGCATGTTCTTAAATGGACTGAAGTGCAGTGTTCAGATATACATGTGATTGTTCAGTTCGGTATTACAGATCCTCATTACTGTTGCCAACTTTTGGAGGAAAAATAGAACATATGGTAGCATGACTAGAGTTGGATCACCAGAAAATATAGTTTTTGTCATGCAGAGTAATGGCAGCAAACTTTGGGCTGGGCATTTATTGGATGCATAACTGTAACAATCACTGGCATTGACTCAAGACCCAGTGATTTCCAAATGAACACTGTAGTTTCCTTGCAGTGTAGTCTTACTCCATAGGATTTTTAGCCGTTCCCAAAACACTTCTGTCGTGTTGTGTAAATGTCTGTGAAATTGAATTGAATAATAACCTGTGTTGTCGTTTGGCAGTATGTTATGTGTGTGTGTGTGTGTGCTCGAGCTTTTAATTTGTGCTTTTGTCAACATGAATATTTGTCCCAAACCTAACATGACGTCTTGCAGCTTTTTTTGATTATAACAGAAAAAGAAAAATACATTTGTCGAAATGTGTTTGTGTTGTGCATGACACTACTGCATGGACATTGCAGTCTGTCACTAGGGCATGACATTCATGCCCAGGGATGGTCTGCATTGATGTGATGTGATGCTCAATGTGGTGCACAATGTCTGCAGTCCTAACAGGACAGAGTCATGGCGAGCTTCTCCATCCATTCATCAATTCATCCATTCATCCATCCATTCATTCATTCATCCATCCATTTATTCATTCAGTTATTCATTCACTGGACATGGATGTGATGCATGACAAAAGCCAGGTGCTCTGGACAAGCGCCACCCCATCCACTGTCCCTGTGCTTGTTCATCATCATGCTTTTCATCTGTCCCCCACCCCCATGTCGTTCATCACGCTGTTTGTTCATCAACTCCCACCATGCTTTCCACGTCCTCCATTTTGCATTTGCTCCATCACTGTGGCGTCCCTGGTGTCCCACCACCGCGTGCCATCCATTGACCGCGTGGCCGTCACCCGTCCTGTGAATGGCACAGCCTCTTGTCCCTCGATGCCTGCGCTCTTTCCCGAGGGTGTCCAGCTAGAGTGTCCGTGGAGAACGAGCACGAGAGAAAAAGACTGTCCCCCCCCCCCTCTGCAGTGCCTCTTAGCGCCGTGCGTAAGATGACCATCTACGACGAGCGCACCACCACCATGAGGGTGAAGTGGGAGACGGCCCCCGGTGCCACGGGCTACATGCTGCTCTACAGCGCCCTGAACGCCACCAGACCAACGCGCGAGGCAGAGGTACGTACGTACATGCATGCCACGCATCCTCAGGGAACAGAGGGCGGGAGTAGGCAGAAGGGGTGGGGGTGGACACTGAGATCATACTCTCAAGATCATATACTGAGATCATACTCTCAAGGTGGTATACTGAGATCATACTCTCAAGGGTATGATCTCAGTATACGATCTTGAGAGTTATTAATGCTGTTAAGAGGTTTGCTGACATATCTGGACCAAGATCCTCAAAGTAAAAGTATGCTAGTCACTGCTAGTCAATGTTTAGTTGCTATTTGGAGTTTGATCTTAATCTCTATTTAGTTTACCAGTTGTCTGCTGTTGTTGTTGTTACATGTCATGTCATGTCACTGCCAAACATTTTTGTGCATGTTTATGTGTAGTGTCTTGATTTGGAAGCTCTTCTCAAGGCCACCCCAAAAGGGACCATAGTAATTAGCTCATTCTAGCCTGCTGGTGTCCTATTTTTCCACACAAAATCATGTCTTATGTTAAAACAGAGACATGAGATACACTATTTCAGCGTGTCAGAGCCAGCGCTGGCAGACGACTCCTGTTCACTGGACACGGGCCGAGGGGTTCATTAGCCTTGGGAAAACAGGTGTTTGAGAACAGCCTCCATGTCTGTCCACTGCGCCTGCCGTTGCCCACCCACTGTTATGGAAAATACTGCGCTGTGGAACAAAAACTGAGCATGCTGCTTGCTTCCTGACATGGCTGACATCCGGCATCCGCCTAATGCACTTTCTCCTGGTTGCCTCCCCAGATCCGGACCAAAAAGACGGACATCCAACTCAAGAAGCTGATCCCCAACACGGCCTACACGTTGTCGGTCTTCGCCCTACACGGCGAAGCAGCCAGCGACCCCCTGACAGATACGGGTGTAACTCGTGGAGATAGGTCATGTGCGTGGAGATAGGTCATGTGACGTAACGTCCCGCCGAGACTGGGCTCCCTCCTCCACTTGTCGATCCTAATCTCTCTTGCATCGTCCTGTCTTGTCTTTCTCTTTCCTCCCTCCCTCGCTCTCTCGCTCTATCTCTTTCTATCTCTTTCTGCTCCGCAGTGCCCATGCCGCCGGCTGGAGAGCTTAGGATCACCGACGTCACCCACAGCACCATGCTCCTGGACTGGGACGCGGCCCCTGCCCCTGTGCGCAAGTACATCATCAGCTACAAGCACGAGGACGCTGACGCCAAAGAGGTAAGACCGCCCAGCAGCCGCTGTGCTTTCAGTGCCCTCTCCAAATTCACAGCAGGGAGGGCGAGACCTTTTTTTTTTTTCGGTGGGAGATATTCCGGAAATGCGGCGCGTCTAGTGCGTGTAACACGCTGGGCCACCTTCCAAGGCAGAGACCATGCACCACCCATGCACCGCAGCTTCTGCGGTGAGTGGCTGGATCGGAAGAGCATCTGGTGGGGAGACTGTGCCGGCAGCACTCCGAGACTCCTGTGCTGGGAGACAGACAGAGGGGCTGGTGGGAAACGATTGAGATGGAGATGGAGACAGCAGACATGACCTGAACGTGTGCGCCGAAGATATTTTTCCGAGTGTTGTTCAAAGGATATGCGCTAGCCGCGTCGTCCCCTTTCCATCCCAAAAGCCATTTTGCGTGGACATATATCTTGTGTTTTGAGAGCTTCGGCCATTTTTGCTGGCGATGGCAGACTTGGCTCAGGCCCTGTATCACATCCTGAGGTATAAATCATGGCGTGGTTGTGGCTGGAAGTCTTATTTGTTGAAGAGCTGGAGATGAATTAAACACACATGCGCGGGGAGGCCCGGGTGGATTGAGGCTTCAAGACAATCCTGTTTAGTCGCTGACTGCCCGAAAAGTGGCGAAGTCTCCCGTTACCTGATGGATGATTATGTGCCATTGGGCCCATGGCTCACAGCCTTCGCTTGCCATGGAAACATGAAGCTCCTCTTCAGTCCGGAGAGACCACACCTGAGGATTTACTACTTCAAGCAGATTGCATTACTATTTAGTCCAGGTTTTTGTCCAGCTCTATGTGCCTAGAGCCTTGACAGAGATTAGTATGCCATATTTACTGGGAAATATGTAGTGTTAAAAAAAAACATTGCTTATTTCCATTGCAATTTTGCATTTTAAATGGATGTTTGTTTTTGACCAAGACAATTTATTTTCCTTCTCTCAAAATCCGAATGAGCAAATACTTCCCCTTCCGTGTAATATCACTCATCAAGCTGATTGTTTTTCCTGGTGTTAATGAAAATGTCTTCGATAGTGTCAGACTATGTTACTTAGCACCAGTGGAAAGGATATTGAAGGGGTTTTGGGATTTGCGACAATATTTACTATTTCTTTCCCTTTTAGCTTGAAGTTGGAGGGGACGTCACAACGCGGGTGTTGGATAACCTGATCTCCCAGACGGAGTATGATGTTACAGTTACACCAGTGTATGACTCCAGAACTGGCAGTCCCATGCAGAACCGAGCCATCACAGGTGAGGGTTTTGTTTTCCCTCATAAAGAGCTGCCATGAGGCTTCACATTTCACATTAGCTCTGTGTGGAGATATATCTCACATCTTTCAGTCAGATACACACAGGCCTTACTTAGCAGGACTGCACATGAATGACTGGATAAAGCTTTGTGTATCAGTGTGTCTGGCGGAGGTGCTAGATGTTTCTTTATCTAGGCGGACAGATTAATCACATCACAAATTTTAATTGATGTCCTTCTCAACAGATGTTGTCCCTGCACCTAAAAACCTGCGGTTCTCTGAAGTGACCCAGACCAGCTTCAGGGCCCACTGGGAACATGGAGCACCTGATGTTGCTCTGTATCGCATTGGATGGACAAAGAAGGGCGAGACGAACTTCCAATATGTAAGCACCCGAGTTTTAAAATAGAGTGGTGACTGGCTGTCTGGCTGGCCCTGGCCCTCAGTTTGATAGGTTTGGTCACTCATCTCTCCCACTCTTGTTTCAGGAGATCCTGAATGCTGAAGACACCACCACAGTGCTGGAGGGCCTGGAGCCGGACACACTGTATGACGTGTCTGTGACGGCCATCTACCCAGACGAGTCGGAGAGCGAGGACCTGCTGGGCAGCCAGCGCACGCGTAAGAAACCCCAACATTGAACTGAACAGAGCATTGAACTGAACAGAGCAATAGAACATTTAACTGCTTAGAACATTGAACTGAATAAAACATTTAACTGCTGGGAACGTTTAGCTTGCTGAAAGAAACCCCAACACTGAACTGAATAGAGCATTTAACTGAATTAACTGAGTAGCTTGCAGTAAGAAACCCCAACATTTAACTGAATAGCTTAAACTGTGTAATCAAGCCTGTGTAAGTAAGCATCAGTAATTGTGGTCTTGTGGCCTTTTCTTTCCTCTCATTCCCCATAGTTCCCAAGATTGTCATCACCCCTGGTAAGTGTTTTCATCATAACTAGATGAGGTGTTGGATTCAGTGCAGAGAGAGTGGTAAAGATGTAACTGATCTGTCTAATTAACTGTTTCATCAAGCCCCCACTGGACCCCCTACAAACCTGTTGGTGTTCAATGAGACCACCACCACTATGACCCTAAGATGGGACCACGCCCCAGGCCGTGTTCAGAACTACAAGATCACATATGTACCAGCTGCAGGCGGCAGAACTCAAATGGTAAGTGTCAAAGGCATCTTTCACCACAAGTCACCCAGAACTTTCTAGAAGAGGTCATTTAGTCAAGGATGGATGTGTGGTTTTAAATAGAGCCTTGCGCAAGGCTGTGTTTTCTCTTTTAGCTAAATGGTAAATGGTCTGGGAGGAATCCATTTGGCCTTGCCTTTATCTCTGAGATATATTGGTCTTGGGTTGTTTCAAGAGATTTTTTTTATTCTTTTCTGTGTGGTTTTACACCAGTTACATTAAGGTTTTATGCCCCATTATCAAATTTTGATAACAGCTTTTTCCCTGTAAAAGTAGGGATGTTTTCCCTCTCATTGATATTTTCATTGCA
The DNA here is from genome assembly GCF_017589495.1 of Alosa alosa. Taxonomy (NCBI): domain Eukaryota; kingdom Metazoa; phylum Chordata; class Actinopteri; order Clupeiformes; family Clupeidae; genus Alosa; species Alosa alosa. The sequence continues at coordinate 20,791,528 of NC_063207.1, read as the reverse complement.
TGCTGTCATAGTAAAAAAGTGACTCATATAATGTTCAGTGATACGTTAGTTATTTGTTGATGCCAAATTTCCATGGTGTTTTGGAAGTGGAATGTTTTCCCATCTAAATGAGAGGAAACCCTTTTTGTCATGATAGCCATCAGCAGACTGCCTTGATGAAATTGCTTGCTAAACACTCAGACACTGCTGGAAAGCTGGAAGCTGTCTCCAAGCAGCGTGCCAAGTTCTCTGGTCTTCCTTTCATCACATATATGGGGCTTTGGGAGTTCCTGCTATCTCCAATTTGTAGGAAGAGGTCTGCCTCAGTGAGAGGACACACACACACAGACATACATACAGACACATTCTTTCACGCACACCCCTTGTGCATCAGGCGATGAAAATCCGGTTAGCGCCGACTGGAAAGATTTGACTATTGCAGAGCTTGCCAGTGTCTGCTGATAAGATTCTCACTGTCTCACCCAAGTTAAAGTCTCCACCGATTTTCAGACTGGCTGCTTCACCACAGAGTTGGCAAAGAGTCACTTCTGACTCCTAAACGCACACATGCAGGCATACCCTCATGTCTGCGTGCACACACACACACACACACACACACACACACACACACACACATACACATACACATACACACACACACACCCACACACACACAGACACACAGACACACACACTCTCTCACACACACACACACACACACACAGACACACACACTCACACACTCACACACACAGACACACACACACCCTCATAGACAGTCAGCCTATTTCTCTTTTTCTAGGCCAGACATCTGTGTATAGCAGCGACCTTGTGTTCTTTATTTTTTTAACAGTGTCTGTCCTGTAGCCAGAGGCAGGGCAGTAAATCCAGCTCTAACGTTTTTGACAATCCTTCCGACTGTTTTGGCCATTAGTGGACCGAGGTCCCCTCTCTTAATGGGACAACAAAAATGCAACAGTGTTCTTTGCATCCTTGGGAAGCAGATTATTTTTTTATTTTTAAAAAGATCTCAGAATGTTCACTGTGCTTTTTTTTTTTTTCTTCTACTTCTTTTTTGCTGCCCAATGAATTCCATTTTCAAAGAAGTCACAGTGGCAAAGCCAAGTCGGCATTCTTTAGTAATTCAAGCGTTTTTATCATCAACGGAAGCTGATCTCAAGCCCATTTGAAGTTTCCTTTGTCACATTTGTTCTTTGAGTTATATTCACTTCTGGGCCTTAGTGGAATAGGTTGAGGCCTGTACCTGTAAATCAGAATAAGACTTTCTAACACTTTTTAAACACACAGCCATTTATTTTGACATTTGTTTTTGGAACATACATTAAAGGTTGTATCAGCGATAGCAGGGATACGTCACTTCTGTTGTTCAAACAAAACAGAGAGCTAGCTCGCTACTCCCTCCCCCGGCCTGCTTATGGGGCAGACAGCTAGCGGATTGTTAGGAAAGATTAGATGAATGTGATCATTTATGTTTGGGCCTTTTTTGGGCCTGAAATCGCTGATACAACCTTTAATAGATGTTGGTATCTTCTGTGTAAAAAGTGCTTCCTGTATTACTTCCATGGGAAGATATATGGAATCACAAGATTGTGTTTTTTACCAAACATTCAATTAAATGAACATGGTGGAAAGCTTTGTGTGATGGAGCTGTTTTTCAGACAGTGGACATTTTGAAAGCAGCATGTTCATTCCAAATAGTTATACCTTACTGGTTAGTGTTTTTGTTATAAAATATGACGTGTGACATTAGGTCATCTTCAAGAGAGGGTTAAGGTTTTAATTTTCTCTCTCCCTAGACTCAAATTGGTGGCAAGAAGAACACAGTGAATCTGCAGAAACTCACTCCCGAGACCACATACTCCCTCACTGTGACGGCTGTTTATGGCACTGGAGAAGCCATGGACTTAAATGGCGAAGGCACCACAAGTGAGTGGCCAGCGAATGAGTCTTCAGAATGGCATGCTGGTTAATCAGTCTCATGATTCCTTTTATTTATCTTCCGTTTCACCACGCCTGAGTGTCTGAGTGATGGTGTTTATGTGTTGAACGGTTGCGCCGGCAGAGCCTTTGGGTGGCGTGAGAAACCTCCAGGTCACAGACCCAACCACCAGCACTCTGAAGGTGACCTGGGAGCCAGCCGAGGGCAATGTCCGCCAGTACAAGCTCTACTACGTGCCTGCCGCAGGTGGTGTGGAGGAGACGGTATGATGCTAATCATTTATTATGAAATTAAATTAACATGTGATACAATGAAACGTTCAACATAGTTATTGTAATGGTTATTCTTGATATCTGACTTGTAGAGCAGGGGTCCTGTACAGGGATTAAGCCCAGTTCTAGAATCAAACAAAACTTCAATGAAAATCTCCACTAACAAAACCTGTAGTCTAGAACTAGGCGTAATCCATGTATTTGAAACTGTCAGGTAGTGTTTTAGTGGCACAACTTTTTGATGATGCCTGTCTCTGATAGATTACTTTAAATCATTTTTACTCAGACACTGTGTAGCAGGAGACTCATGACATCGTGCTTGTTTCTTGTTTCTTCCTAAAGGCTCAGGTCGGTGGAAACACCACCACCACAGTTCTGAGGAACCTCATGTCCGACACCGTCTACACCGTCACTGTGGTCCCCGTGTACCCCCAGGGCGAGGGCAAGCGCATGTCTGAGAATGGAAAGACACGTAAGTCCACATTTGCAACACACAAATGCCATTTCATCCAGATAACATGTACAGTAATCCAGTGGACAATGGGTTTGTTAGGAGTTCCAAACATGCAGCCCATTTCCATGGTAGACTGCTGGGCTGGCCCCTGTCAGTAAGAGCTAAGTCTGTGCCTGTATCTCAGCATGAGTCAGACCCAGTGGATTGATTACTCAGGATGCCATGCCTACGCGTTAGAAACCCTATAAAAGTGTCTCCAGTCTGGAGTTAATGAGCTCCGTTTATTGGGTGTAATGACTGGTAGTGATGCCATCGCCGTCAGAGGCAGATGTGAGAAACCGGCTTCCATTTGGGGGCGGGGAGGGGGTGTCATGACAGGGGCCTTTTTTTTATTGCGTTTGACCCATTGCTCCCATTGATAGAAACAACAAAGGGCCATTTCATTTGAACACTCTTTGGCTTGGTCCGTGATGTAGTGAGGGTCACTTTTTCCCTCATTGATGTCTCTGTTAGCAATATGTCTGTGTTGTATGCGTGTCCTCTTGAATGGCCTCTCATGTAGAGAGCCCATGGGTAAAGAACAGGCCGCTGTTATTTTAACTGTTTTATGGCCTTATTATTCAACTGTGTAGGCTTTCTTCTTGGCATCTTGCCATTGTTAATGCTAGTAAACAACGAGCAATTCTGCATCACTTACACCAGAGCCTTTAAGTGCCTGATGAGGTTGAAAAAAAGCTCTCCATTGTGTACAGTATTTTATGAGTTTATTGCATGGCAGTGAACCTTAAGTTTTGCTAGTCTGTTATAGTTTAAAGGCAATTTTCACCAATGGTGGTAAAACGTTATTATATTTTGTGGTGAAAGATACAGTCTACTCAGACCAGGTAACTGTTAAGTTAGAATCCTTGCCCATTTTTATTTTCAGCTTATTGGCTCTGGGCTATAACAGTTTATTGTTGTTCTCACGAGGGTAGTATGCATGTGTGATTGATGGTGCATGACAACTCTCACTTTCCTCAACCCTCCCTCTCTCTCTCTCCCTCCCTCCCTCTCTCCCTCTCTCTCTATCTCTCTTTCTCTCTTTGTTTTTAGTGGAGCGTTACCCTCCCAGAAACCTGCAGGTTTACAACCCCACCACAAACACCCTGAATGCGCGCTGGGAGCCAGCCTCCGGCGAGGTCCTGCAATACCGCGTGGTCTATGCCCCCCTGAGAGGAGACCGTCCCTCTGAGTCGGTGAGTCACCACCCCCCTAGACCTCCCCGTACTCTCTAATTAAGCCCACCAACTGGGGTCAAAGAGCAGAGGTCAGGCTCCCTAAGACTATTGTTACAGCTCCCATTATTCAGCTCATAAATTGGCTCTAGATGCTCTGCACATATGTTGGACATCGAGAGAAAAAAAAGCCCTCTGTTTTGGGTGGACACTGTTAACGATGTTGTGCTTGTTTTAGTCAAGTTGTTTGCGGTCATTAAGGCCTCACTGGTGACATGTGACCTAAGGAGTGGGGTGTAAAGTGCTTGCGGAGGCAGACTGCCCGTCAGGCAACTATAACTGCGCAGTTTAACACTGCGTGAAAACGAACATCTGTCGGAAACATTTGGAACAAAAGGCCATTTTTTTTATTTGAAGGCGCAAGAACATTACATTATAGACCATTGGTGTGCTCTTTTTTTTACTTCGTTAATAGCCATGATGCTGCCTCTTCCAAGGCCGTAGCATTTTGCATGAGGGGAAAAGATAGACTCTGGACTTGCCTTTTTCCGACAAACCAGCCAGTTTTCCACATCTTTCGCAATGTAGCTCGAGTCTCACTTATGCATGAGGGTGTATACTGCAAGTCTGCAACACATCACTAAATGGCTGCAGACTCAAGGACACTACTAGCATTTAGGGGTTACAGATAAGGGACAAGGGGGCTTATTTGAGCCTTATGTAACAGGTTACGGGGTCAGGCTCCATGCAGGCCAGATGAGAAGTGATATTAAACTGCTTCATCTCAGCCATGACACATTGAATGCGGTAGACAAAGGCAGGATTAGAAGAAGGCAGAAGAGGTTGACTCCCTTTCACCTCCTGTCAAGGAGACTTGAATGGTCCTGTTTAGACTTGCCGATGACCGGCTGCTGGGTAAAAACCCCCCAAAATAACCATACAGAGGGCCTTTGGCAACCCCTATCTCATCACTTGTTCCTCGGCACAGCAATTTTCAGTACCGAGGCACATCAAAGGCATGCTTGGGCTCCCTTTCACTTTTGCAACGCCAACACAAGTGGCTGCTCGTGGAGGCCAAGTCGTTTGGCACGAGAGATATATCCCCGAGAGACAACACAAACAGATGTCGGCGACAGAAAGAGGTCAGATGTCAGCCGCAGAGCACAGTGGATGGTCTCAACAAGGGCCCTGCTTCCTTTAATTCACTGGTGCATTTCTCTACAGGAAACCTCCCTTGAACTCCGACATGCCAAGTCTCGTTAGATATTAGAAGTATTCAGCACAATTTTTTATCATGACGTATGACAGCCCTTCCTGATAAACAGAGTAGTCTGAACTCAACCCCAGGGTGACCTTACATAATGATGGGCAAAGTGCAAAGTCTTAAGTCTAACTAAAGCCAATTTACAAAATCTATTTGCTAGTTTAACACCATGGGCAAAACATGAAAGCGCAAACATTGCTCAATTCTCTGATATGCTACACGATAGCTGTATGTCATGCATGACTTTGCACTTTGCCTGCCAAATACATTAGGGCCCTGTGTCTAACAGGGAAGCTACACTAGGAGCGTAACTGAAGCGTTCAGTTTGCAACGCGTAAAGAACATTTTAGAAGACTGGTCTATTTTTTTCGAACGTATGCACAGCTATCACGTCTGGTGTAGCTACTTCCATTGATTATAGTGGAAGCTAATTGTTGCAGCAGACACAAAGTGAATGGAACACTTCAGTTACGCGCCTGGTGTAGCTTCCCAGTGAGTATGTTTTTGAAGGACTGTGCGGAGTGTGACGAATACTCTTAAGCCCCTGAGTGCCTTTGACTCATCCCTGGTGTTTCCTCCTAGGTGCTGGTGCCAGGGAACATCCAAACCACACTCCTGGAGCAGCTCACCCCAGACACGGCCTACTCGGTCGCCGTGGTAGCCCTGTACTCCGACGGGGAGGGCCCTTCTGTGACCGACGACGGCAAAACACGTAAGGAGCAGCCCTGTGTACAAACCACTGAGAGAGTTCATTAAAAGGCTCAGAGTGGATTAAGAGGCTTAACTAGGATTGTTGTTTTTTTTTCATGTTTTGTTTTGTTTTTACATGTATGGGTCAGTGCCACGCAGTGGGCCCAGGAATCTCCGTGTCTACGATCCCACCACCAGCAGTCTGACGGTCAGCTGGGAGCACGCCGAGGGCCCAGTGCAACAGTATCGCATTGGCTACGCACCCACCACTGGAGACCCCATTGAGGAATTTGTAAGTGGCCTCAAGTGTTAATAAACATAGCTTTCTACAGTATACATGTAGTTGCCAAGTTAAGACCAGCACACACAAAACAGTTAGACAGAATGCTGTCTTATGGTTTTCACAATAGTAGATGTGGCATGTATGTGTGTAGGTATAATTCCAGGTATATTCTTTTTTAAGAAAGTCGTCTTGTTTTTTTTTGTTTTTTTCATGTATAGACAACAGTACCTGGGAATCAGAACAGCGTAATCCTGCCCAACCTTCAGCCTGATACACCTTATAAAATCAACGTGGTTGCCATCTACCCAGATGGGCCTGGAGGAGAGCTGTCTGGGGATGGTCACACATGTACGAACTACATACATACATACATACATACATACATACATACATACATACATACATACATACATACATACATACATACAAGCATTTGACCATGCATGCCTAATGTACAGTATATACATTTGTACACACTACATACGCACATGTGGACATACTTTATGTATAGACTCTGCATTGTAAATCAGTCTATGTGTCTGTAATGTATGGAGCTCCTATTGTCTCTGTCCACTTTGTTGCCCCTGTGGGGTTTTTGCGGCTCTAACTTGACTCCCCGGTTAGACCAAAAGGCAGGCAACATCAGAGCAGATTACTGAAACAATAGCAGTCTTTGGTCTTGGCCCGTGGTCAGGAGCACTCTCTGCCAGACCCTCTGAACTGGCTGTCCTCCAGACCCAGAGACTTTCTTTAGGTGCGCCAGCACAGCCCCCCTCTCTCTTTTGCTCTATCTCTCTCTCTCTCTCTCTGCCCCCCCCTCTTCCCTCTGTATCTCATTTGCCAAGCAGGAAGACCCTGGATCTTCTCTATCAAGTCGCAGTCACTCTCAAAAAAAGTGCAGCGAAAAAAACCCAGAGCCAGAGCCATGGTAATGGCAGTGAATTGCTTGCATGCAATTTCTCAATCTGTTTTTTCCCGTCTGTTGCTCCACATGCAGTGGGTCTTCTGGCGCCCCGGAACCTGCGTGTTTCGGATGAGTGGTACACTCGCTTCAGGGTGTCCTGGGATGCTGCCCCTGCCAAGGTTAATGGATACAAACTGGTCTATCAGCCAGAAGGTTAGTGCTTTTGTAATGCTAGTCGCTTTCTGGGTATAAAAGCAGAAAATTAAAAATAATAACAGTGTGTTTGTACTAGGTATGATTACATCCACTGAGAACAGTATTACACTAAAATACCAATCTAGTCTTGCAAGAATGGTCATAAACTGATTTGATATTTTTGGTTGCTGTAGGAACTGATGAAGTTATGGAGACCAATGTGGGAGATGTGACCACCTACCACCTGCACAACCTGAAGCCTGGCACCACTTACGATCTGAAACTGTACGCTCAGTATGATGCTGGCTTGAGCGGAGTTCTGCCCGGCCAAGGAACTACTCGTATGTCCTCTTATCCAGCTCTCTTACAAACAAACCTCTCTGATTTGGAATTGATTTTAGAATTTGCTAACATATGCAATGGATCACTGATGTGCATAGAGAGCTATTTATATCAGAAGACTTCAAACTGTCCCATCTCTCTCTCTCTCTCTCTGCAGTCTATCTGAATGTGACTGATCTGACGACATACAACGTTGGTTACGACTCCTACTGTGTCAAATGGACACCTCACAGAGCAGCTACCTCTTACCGCCTCAAAATCAACCCATTCGAGCGTAAGTCCAAGGCAACACATCCTTACATATCCTCATTAAATATAGCACAGCTAATTTGTGCTATTAGATCTGTAATGCAATCTTTGATTTATGTGTTTAGCTGACTTCCTAATTAGCTCTTCCACACAGTATCTCAATTCCACACAGTGTCTCAATTCACAATTGCACAATTCATGGCCAGGCATATATAATGTTTATTGACATGTACTGTGCCCAAGGATCAGAAGTAATCCACAAATCTCAGAGTTGTTTACTGTAGTTCTTAGTTTGCATGCCCAGATAATCGAGGAGCTAATAACTTCAAGGTTCAGCTGTTATAAAGTCTAACAATAATACATTATGCTCATTTGAACTGCGCTCCGATCCCCTGTTTCTTATTAGCTAGCAGACTGGAGGAGGGTTGTAAAAAACGAGCTATCCTGGAATATTTAAGTCTGTATATGGTAGCAATTACAGATGGAAGCGCAGAAGCTTGCCAAGTCGAAGCAGTCTTGTGTGTGTTAGAGGGTGGCTGCTGCTTCAAATAAAGACCGCCATGGTCTCGGTCTCCATAGTGTACCTGTTCATCATCCGCTTGTCGATTCTGCCGAGAAGTCATTTGTAGAAAATATACACCATTTCTTTATCCATACAGTATGCCTGGTGTGATTCTTTCTAGATAAATGATCCTTAAGTTGAGCAAAACCAGAGCACTTGTGCTTTCTTAACGAATCAAACTGCAATATGAAGTGCAGCTGCTTAATTAAGGGCTCATTTTCATCAGTTGCTTTTACCTCATGAGGCGTGAGTCATCACAGTGGCATTTTCTGTCTCGTGCAAAGTGTCCTGGACTCGTCCAGTGCGTCTCGTCCACTGTGTCCTTGACTGTAGCTTCTCGGTGTCTTCTTTCTCTCACAGCTGCAAACAGCGGTGCCCAGGAGGTGACCATCACAGCAGCGGAGAGCCAGTACTGTTTCGACGGGCTGACGCCAGACGCTCTGTACAACACCACCGTCTTCACCCAAACCCCCAGCCTGGAGGGCCCTGGAGTCAGTGTCAAGGAGAGAACTCGTAAGGACTTTTCTCTTTTGGGTTGGATGAAGTGATTTGATTTTTTGACTACTACTTCTAAAATGGATGTGGTTCGGTACGACAACGTTTGTCTGTCTCTCTCCTCAGTGGTTAAGCCTACAGAGGCACCAACTGAGCCCCCGACCGCCCCCCCACCACCCACCATCCCTGGAGCCCTGGAGGGTATGTTTCAAACCACCATGTGTTTAATTAAGCTGCTCATGCATTTGTTAGTATTGACGCAGCACACTCAAAATGTGCTTCTGTCTGCCACAGTCTGCAAAGGTGCCAAGGCTGACCTGGTCTTCCTCATCGACGGCTCTTGGAGTATTGGTGACGAGAGTTTCGTTAAAGTCATCCAGTTTGTCTTCAGCATGATCGGCTCCTTTGATGTCATCAACCATGAAGGCATGCAGGTGCGTGGCAGAACCCCTCATTCGCATTTCAGCCAAAAAAAACTCCTCTCTGCGTCATTAGGCATCAGGTGTGCTGACTGTTGGTTTTGTGGAAACAGGTTTCCTTCGTACAGTACAGTGATGAGGCCAAGACCGAGTTCAAGCTAAACACGTACCAGGACAAAGGAAAGGCCTTGGCTGCTCTTCAACTGGTTCGCTACAGAGGAGGAAATACAAAAACAGGTTTGTTCCGAATTGCGACCCAGTTTAATAACTAAGGTATATGACATGCAAATAATACCTTATTAGCAATATATATATATATATATATATAATGTTGCTGTCCCATTCCCATTCCTATCCCCAGAGTGGTATATGTTTTACTGTGCAACTCCAACTAGGTTTTGTTTCATGTTCATGTCTTGATCAGGTGCTGCTCTGAAGTACGTTGGCGAGAAGGTCTTCACCTCAGACAGTGGCATGAGAAGGAATGTACCTAAGGTCCTGGTGGTGGTCACCGATGGACGTGCTCAAGATGACGTGAAGAAGAGTGCCATGAAACTCCAGCATTCTGGTAAGTCAGAGATGGTTCCTCAGGAGAGATAACATGAAGACTGAAATTGGTATAGATCCATGGTAAAGCTGACAGGAGATTGTTAAAACATTTTAATCATCAGCTTTGCTCATAAGTCTTTGATCTATTGCTGTTTGATGAGGCTTATGCACATAGAGTGCCATCATTTATGAAAAGGTTTTAGTAGTGGTGTTATTGTCTTTTCAATGATAAGTGTCTTACAGTATGTTAAAAATGTTGTCTTTGTCTCTAGGTTACAGCGTGTTCGTCATCGGAGTTGCAGATGTGGATGTTGTAGAGCTGAGAAACATTGGAAGCAAGCCAAGTGACAGACATGTCTTTGTGGTTGATGACTTTGATGCTTTCACAAAGATCCAGGATAATCTCATCACCTTTATCTGCGAAACTGCAACATCAAGTAAGACCCTATCATACGTCATTTTAGAAAGATAATTGCCACTGAAAGCATGGAATTATTTCACACCATGTTGTCCTCTGTTCTGCAGCTTGCCCATTGATTTACCTGGATGGCTTCACAACACCTGGTAAGAATGAGGACAGAAAGTACAGTATACCTGCTGATGATCAAATACCAACACCTTTGAATCTATAGGTCCTCTTTACCTGTGACCTAGAACATGTTATGCATTATTGAACATGCATATCAGATAATGTGTAAATGACAGTGAAGTAAACTATCAAGACATCTGTCCATGCTAGCATGGGTTATGGGAGTTCAACTGAATGAAATGTAATTGGCAGGTTTCAGAATGCTGGAGGCCTTCAACGTAACTGATAGGACATTTGCTGCCATGAACGGAATTTCCATGGAGCCCGGCACGTTCAACAGCTTCCTCACATACAGACTTCACAAGGATGCATTCATCTCCGCACCCACAAAGTAGGTGGTGTGTTTTCTCCCAAACTCCTGTGGTAGACCTTTGGGCTCTCCCATGTCTTGTAATGTTTGCCATTATTTTTAATGGCCTTTGAAAAGCAACAAAGACCGCAGTCCTCCTGACTCGCATTAGCAACGCGCTTGGGCAAGCGTGTTTGTTGCCGCAGTTTCACCGACCTGAAGTGTGACTGTGAGAAAAGGATTTGTTTTAGGGATAATAATGGTCCCATGATGTGCACTCCCACACATGTCATACTGAAAGCAATCCTAGCACCCCGAGGTCAGGACCTTGCCTTTACTGTAACTGTGAAAAACAATGCCCTCAGGCAATTGCAGTCTCACTAAAGAATCCTGCCGAAGCCTTCCTGCCTGGCCAAAGTGGTCTCTTATTAATTTGTCTTTAATGATTTCTGTTTTGTGCGTGCTATAGGAAACTCCACAAATGGAAACATTTCTCACACCAGAGGGGAAGGAAGGAGAGAGGAGGGAAGGGAGAAAATTCTTGTAATGTGCTGTCATTTTTTTTTGTTTTAAACCTGGGAACAATTTGGTGTCTATTTGGGTTTGTGGGGACGGTGGGATTTTGTCTGCGCCTGGTCACTCCTGTGTCTGATTCGAACGTCTTGGAAATTACTCAGTGGAGATCCTGGAATACACCGCGGTTGATGATGATACAATTGAGAAAATATCACTTACCCCAAAAAAAAAGAAAGAAGAAAGAGACCGAGGGGTGGTTGACCCCAAAGACCATACTGTATGTGAACAAGGGCTTTTCCATTGGTCTCCAGTGCTGACTGGGCAGGGGATCCCTCTCTTGACACCGCCTACCAACAGCTGTGATTATTTCTCAGCCTTTTGCTGTGGTCAACTTGTAGCTGTTATGGCGCTGCAAACTTAAAATATGTCAGTAGCATTTAGTGCAGGCCTGTAATCATGTGTAGCATGTGCCAATCATAAGTTCACATACTAGCATAAGTAGAGGACGTACTTGACCTGTGCTGGTACCCTTGAAAATAATACAGTGGTTGTCTCATTTGCTCGTTTTACGGTTAAGTTAGAGAAACTAATGGCTAACCTCACAATGCATTTTTTTATAACAGAAATGGCTCCTCATGGTCTCCTGTCTGAGTAAAGAATTTTGGAGTGGATGTTCTGCTTTGGATGTTATGTCGTGGGCTGTGAAATGTGTGCATAATGTCTTTATTTTAGTGAGCAGCATGTATTTGTAAGGCAGGCACGCTGAAGTGGCACTCTGGATTCAGTAAAATAAAAATTGTTTGTGCCAAATTCTAGTGCTACATCCCCCCGCAGTATCTGTAGTCCTTCCAGCGAACAAAGTGAAACCACTCAAAACAACATCTGAGAAAGAAAAGAGAAGAAAGCTAATGTTGTTTTTATTTGCTGTTTCTTCTAGGGAGATTCACCCAGACGGACTGCCACCATCATTCACCATCATTCTGCTCCTCCGCCTCCTGCCTGACACCCCGACTCAAGCTTTTGACGTATGGCAGCTTGCAGATGGAAACAACAACCCCGAAGTCGGACTCACCCTGAACCGTAAGTCCCCCTTTTCTGTGGCTAGTGTGGAGCGTATCACTAACACGGCCACCATCTGTACCCACTGTAGCCTAGTCTCTGATCCCCCCCCTCCCTCTGTACCAAATAACAGTGTGTAAAGTTGAGCCATTTTAATGGGTCCCAGGCTCAAACGTTGCATTGATCTTCCACACTAATTGCTTAGAGAAGGAGCCCCAAACCTCAGAATCAGCATCTGTATCTAGCATTGGCACAACTGGACTGTCAATGCAGAGTGGTTTCTGCTGTGCTGCATTTTTTTTTTTAACACTTACCGTGTCAAACTTGGCAATGTTAAGGAAAATTCATTGCATTCATTGCACTGCTTTTCTGTCAATGTTACCTTCTAGTTGTGAATGCTTGTTGGAAACATTTTGCTGATCTTAATGCTTTCTTTCCCTTCCTTTAGCATCCAGCAAGGTTCTCTCATTTTACAACAAGGACACCAGAGGCCAGCTTCAGACAGTTTCATTTGATAGTGCCCCCGTGAAGAAGATCTTCCATGGGAGCTTCCACAAGGTAAGCACCATTAAAACTGACCTCGAGGTAATTTTGACCAGCGATTTCTTGATAACTGCTACCAGACTCATCAAGCAGTCTTTTCCCTTCTTCAGTTATGCCGTGCATAAAAAATGAACAGGCAGTGGTGCCTGTTTGCCTCTGTACGTCTCCTTATTGGTCAGCGTAGCTGGGCCATGTTGAAATTGTTGTTCCTGATTACAGAGCCAGTTTTTTAATCATTGCATCTATTTTCATGATAGTCATCGGTGAGTAAATCCTGCTAGCCTAAGTACTCCAGAAACGTTATCACATTCAGCACCTTGAAGTATTTAAACATGTCACTGGTGCTCAGGAACATTTTGAGGAACTTAAGGCATTCTGAAGGTCCCTTCTGTTTCTGTTGGCCCGTTTCTTGCTTAGTTTGTTTGTCCGTGCCAGAACAATTTAGATCTACCAAAAGTAATGTTGGTCATTGAGTGACTGGATCTATAACAGTTCATTATTTTTTTTAAAATAGAACAAATTCTTTGGCCACTTGGTTTACACAAGTGCTGTTTCTGTTGACAGTCATGTTGATGAATAGGACAGAGAGTCAGTAAATACACAGTTGTTTGTCAGCAGGCTTTTGCTGACCTCCGCGATCTATCGCAAGCTGTAAACACTTCAGTAATTGGGCCTCAGAGAGCTCTTCACCACAGTCCCAGTGGCTGCCCTGTGGAGAACTAATGGCACTGGGATCCATGTTTAGACAAGCAGTATCTTATTACAACATTCTTAATCATTTACCACTGGAAACAATGGGAATTCTTTACAATAAGTTTACTCTTTTTTTGTGTGTGTGTTATACCCCCTCTGTGTGGAAGCAAGATGTTTTGACATGATCACTTGGGATTATTAATAAGGCTGTTTAGCAAAGGCTATAAATTACTCCTATTTCTTGTTCTTCCTCTGTGGTTGGAAACGGATTTCCAACTGAATTGGCCACTGGTCATCCAAAAAATGTTAATCACACTTTTTTTATGTCAGCAATATAATGATCGGTGGAAAGTACATTGCGGTTGCAAACCAAGCAAAAATGTACAGAGAACAGAAGCTAGTGATAGATAGTATTGGCATCTGTGGACATTTAAGGCTTCTGCTTCTGCTTTACTGACTTGGATTCTCACCTTGTTATGATGTTAGTGCCCTCACACCAAGTCCTATCACTTGCCTCCATCAGACATTTCAGGCTTCGTTCTGACATCAGTATGTTTATAAGTTACGCAATTCTAAACTGTTTCAAACCTATATGGATAAAACCTTTTTGCACTGGTAGATATTCCTCAGAATAGAAACACAATGGAACAGTGTGGAACTCTGAATGTCATATCACATGCAGACATACCTCGAAGGTCAGGAAACCTCAGGCTCACTCACATAAACATGCCATAAAGTAATATGCCGTCGTGACTTATTCACCACATAGTTTGAAATACACTTGGGCAACTTTAGAAATATATGGGATCAGTTGCCCTTTCCCTGTGCATGGTTCCCAAGAGAAAGAACGCATCATAGCTTAGGTATGGGGAATCTGCATGATGCTAGGAACCATCTGTCACTCATTACATCCTTCTGTTTAGAGAGGAACTTATCAAAGAGTTATAGTTTCTCTTTTGTAGAATTTCTGAATTCTAGTGAGGACCTTGTTGAAATATGGTTCACCCATGATGACTAATACCCACTTACAAGGCATGCAGTGCTTTAGATTGCTACGCTGAGCCCGCACTTCTTTGTGTGAGTCACTCATACTTACAGCAGTGTTTGTGCAGAGAACAAAAACCATCAAATGGCAGTTAAGACTAACGAAGGCAGGAAATGTTTACTGTCCTTTGCATGATTTGAACCTTTTCTTGCTTGTTTTTGTTTGTTTGTTTCTTGTACTTGTTTTTGCTTCATAGTTACTCTCTCAGTGACCTTGTACACTCAGCAAACATGCCATCCAAAGCAGACAGAAAAGTAATTAAAGAGTCTTTTAAAGAACATCAGAAAGTAGGCTGGTGGAATGCTATTAGTCCCCACTGTTGCTGCAGCGCCTGGACTGTAGTTGAGCCCTGGCCAGTCAGTTTATTGGGCTGTAGTTGTCGTGCTTTGGGTCCAGAAACCATTGGTGTGCTGCAGTGGTCTTTTGTGTGTTCAGTGGCTTCCTCCTCAATCACCACTGGGCCTCACAAAGAGACCTCAACTGGCTCGAACCACCCTGACCAATGGGAGAGTTAAACTCACCATAGAGGTCACAAGATTACAGGCTACTTTACTCAACACGAAAAAAAAAGAAGTCAAACAGAACGCTGAAGCCATGGAGCTATAGTGACTTTAAAACCATAACATTGGCAGTGTATGGAGAGACATACTGGCAAGTCTGGCATCCGTCTGACAAGCAGGATTTCTCTCCTCACAGCCGTCCTTATCTGCAGTGGTCTGATGATGGGTGTCTCTGGTTATGGCCAGTGTCTTATATCATGTGGTTACTGTGTATTTGCACAGACAGCTTTAGTATATCGTAGACTACTTTAAGTCCTGCTTAATGGTTGGGCACAGAGTTATATCCATTCCAGTCTGATCATAGGAGGAAACCCCAATATCATAGTTTCTGTAAATGGGGACTTAACCCTCTGGGGATCCCAAATACTTAGGGTTTTGCAGGGCCCCCTTGGTTTACTTTTTTGGAGGTCTGCCAACTTTTGCAACTGGCCTTTCTTGGAATACTTACCTGTAGTTTAGTGGCTTGTGCAGACAACTGGACGATCACATTTGTTGGAACAAAAGGTATTAACAACAAATATAAATAGTAACGTTAGCACTTTATTATCTCAATGTTTTTCAGGATTCAAAAACTCTACAATTGCTGTATTATTATTCTGAAAGCCTCCAGACTCTCAAACTTTCCGTTCGTGTATCCGAGATGAATGCGCGCCAGTATTCCCATGCAGTTAATGAGAGCGAGGAGAGAGCTCCTAGAAATCAAAGCAGCTTTAAAGGCGCTTGCTTTGGTCAGTCCACCCATAAGCTGCTGTACCACATCTTGGCCCTGTCTTTTGTTCTCACATCGAGGTTTTAATACTGTAGCCCTTTATCCAACGCTCTTTAAAGAAATCTCAATGTTTAGTGAAGTATACAAGGAGACTTAATGAATCGTGAAACTGCTTTAGCAATCAAAGCAGTAACTGTGAATGGAATTGGGCCCCTTGATTCACTTGGGAAACCTTTCCGATCTCCGGGCTAGTCAAAAAATATGTCCCCATTGACCATTATAATTTATACTATTGAACTGCAGTAAAACAAATTGACCTGTATATTTCAACTTTATTTGTTACCATCAACCAGTGAATCATACTGTCAACAAAGAAGATGTGGAGGGGGGACCTGATAAATGTTAATATTAACCAGGATTTAAATTAGACCTGATTTTGCGCTCTCGTTAAAGTTTAACTGAGACTGCAGTGGTGATAAGATTTGGGGGGGGTGGAGAATTGTAATTGTCACCGAACGAGAAAGCAGCGAGAAAATGGAGGAAAAGAGTTGGCTCGCCAGGCCAAGAGAGCATGAAATGGAGAGAGACAGACAGGCCCGGTGGAAGCCTGACAGGAGAAGCCCAAAACAGAACCACATGCTGGGTGTTCACAGACACCCACAGAAGCCAGTCAGGAGAATCCGACTAAGTGTGAGAACGGAACATATCAGCCGAGCCAGAAAGCCGAAAGCTTGTGGGGGTTAGAGAGGGTGTGTGACTTGTGGGCCTTTGATGGTTAGATCATTACTTTCCTCTCGTGTTATATTTTCCTTTTCTCCAAAGAGGGTTTTCTCCATATTCCTGACATTACTGATTGCAAAGCTTTCCAAAATGTTTGATACGTTTCTGCATATCGGAGGGATGTCCACTTTGCTTCTTAATACTATGATGAAAAAGAGATGTTGCAAAAAAGGATACTATCCAACTTGGTATGGTTTTCCTAGTTATAATTATGTCTGCATTAGAATCTGAAACTGTACAGTCCCTCTTTTTAAACTCTCCATCATTAAGAGAAATAAGCTTCAAAGAACATGGTGGTTGGCTATCTACTGCAATCCACGCCACAGGCCCGGACCCATTTTCACTTGTGGCAAGTCAACAACTGGGTTCTCTTGCCAAGGAAGTTGATTAGTGCTCCACTAATTGCCAAGAGAGATGACCTACAGTCTGTGGGTTGGTATCATTCACTGCAAAGTAAGAAAGTCAGCTGTGTTAAGAGACTGTTTGTCAGATGGGTAGACCAAGAATTGCAACGGCGTAGGAAAGTATGGAAACAAGAGCACTTTTGATGGCATACCACAAAATGACATAATACCAAGATGTGGTGAAGCTGTTCTTGACAGGAAATGGCAACAAAAATCCTTTTGGTTCTCCAGAACAGCACGGAAAGAATTAGTTGGAAGATTGCACCTCTTGTGTGGCCCTAATGTTACATGAAAATGCAAACAAGGAAAAGGATTCAGAGGGTTTTTTTTTTCCGCCATGCACCATTGATCAGAAAACAGCTGACGCATGATTTCCCTTCACATTTAACCGCTGGCTGATATAATGTAATAATAATCTATAATTTATCTAATTGTAGGCCTAAGTCTCTACGAGCATTATTGTTAATTGCAAAGTCTTTCTATATATAGCTTGCAATAAAATTGTACTCTGAGATGGGTTGAATAAGTTCATTTTCTTTCTAGTTTGGGCTCTGAAGGGAATATTTATTTTCTCTCTTTCTGTGAATGGTTTTTGAGAAGGGGCTAAGTAAAGTCCCAATTCCTTTTGTACAGTTTGGATTGAAAAAAATAAAACAATTCTCGTCTATGTTCTGCTGTTTTCCAGCTCCACATCACAGTCACCCCGAAGAGTGTTAAGCTGAACGTGGACTGTCAGGAGGTTGGCGAAAAAGAAATCAAAGAGGCAAAGAATGTCTCCACAGATGGCTACGAGGTGCTCGGCAAAATGAAGTCTGGTGGCGGCAAGAGGGAGTCAGCAACAGTAAGTGAAAAATTGCTGGAAAAAGGCTCTGAGCGATCTCCAAGGAAGAGCAGCTATCTAAAGGAATCAAGAACCCCATTGTTATGCTTAGCTTTTTGTCCATCGATGGGCTATTAAGACTTGGCGAGTCCAGCCCCGGCACTGAAGAATGCCCAACGCTGGATGGATAGTTGCACAGGACACTCGTTTATTACCTGCCCTGTGCTCAGTGGGTTCTGCGTATGTGGCCATGTTTTTGCATTCCCCATTGCTTGGAGTCAATGGAAGCCATCTGTAACATCCGTTTGTGCTTCTTTTTTCCCCTCTCTTGTGCAGTTCCAGCTCCAGATGTTTGATATTGTGTGCAGCTTGGGTTGGACCACCAGAGACAGATGTTGTGACCTGCCAGCTACGGTAAGTGATGCTTTTGGTACAGATAGTCTTGCTGGGGGGAGAAAGGGGAGGATTTGCTTTGTCGTTGTTCAGTCGGATCACTTAACCCTGGCAGGGGGGGGGCTAAATCTTCTCTCAGCAATGTCATCTCCACAGATGAATCTGTTAGGGGTGTCATCAGGCCTGCTCTACTTCAAAGGAGGCTTGTCAGAAAGGAATGGGCAGTTTGCCTGCGGAGAGACAAAGGAATGATAAATGAAGTGTCCTCAGTGTCTTGTGCTTTGCAGCATGTTATTACGTGCACATACATTTGTGAATATATTCCCATGCAGATGTAGCATCCAACTGAATGAGAAGGTCTGGATGACGCTGCAGGTTTATGTGTGTCAGTGTAGTTACAACCAGGAGCATCTAAGTGATGACTAGTCAATGTGTATGATCATCATTTGTAAACTGTCATATTTCACAGAAACTGTTTCATATTAAAGTATGACTTCTTTAGATGAACATATGAAAGCTTTGGTTTTGATATGAAGCCATGTTTAGAAGTTAGGTGTAATGGTCATTACAGTTTGTTTTAAGTCATGCAGTCAAGTTGCCGTTGCTAATTTATTCAGAAAGTATAGAAAGTTGCAGTCGCTGGCTTCCTTGACTCATGTCGGATTATGTCATTTGCATGAAGCCTAATGCAGCTGTAACGGCCATGCTTTAAAGTCTAGCATGTAATGTGGCTCGATATATATTCCCAGTGTCATACAGATGATTGAGTCCAGCTGTTCTGCACAGCTACCACATTGATCAAGGTTCAACAGCAAAAGTCTTGACATCCATATTTGCAAAGCCAGTCAGACATAAAGGATTCAGCTTATTTTGTGTTTCCTAGTTACGTTCTACACAGTACCTCTATTCATTCATGTAGTTTTTGGTTGCAAGTGAATTTAACTAAATGTTTGGATTAAAAGTGTGCCAATTTGGAAAATAAGTCTCAATTGGATTCAGCATTGCACTGCATCACTTGACATTCCCTTACAGGACAATATAATAACATTCTTTAATTTCATACTAATAACACAAATGTATTATTCTTATTTAACTACCTGGTTGACAATGTTCTATATAAAGGGAGCTTACTTTGTGATCTTTAAATCCTGTCAGTTAGCGAACCATTTCACTGTATGGCAACACTCCTGGTTCTTTTCAATGAGTAGAACCTCTCTGTGCTTCCTTCATCTTAATGTCTTTGAACAGTTTCTGGGATCTTTTCCCATAAACTCAAGTGGGGTGGCGGAATGTAATTTCCTGCTTCCTTTTGACCAGTGATGTGGCGCTCTGTGTCTGAAGCACCAATCCAAGCTTGGACCCATGGGTCAGTTGATCCCTCTGTTCAGCTACCAGAGGGAGAGAACCAAGGAGAGCCGCCGCCCACAAAATGTTTTTTTTTTTCTCCAACTCAATCTCATCTCTCACTCTCTTTGTCTTCTGCCCCTTCTTTGTTTCACCACCCCTCTTCCTGTCCTCCCCAAACCCGTTTTCCTTTCCCAGAGAGATGAGGCTAAATGTCCGGCTCTGCCCCACTCCTGCACATGTGCACAGGATAGCATTGGTCCTCAGGGGCCCTCCGGCCCTCAGGTAAATCCATTAAAGCTCTCTTGTCAGTCGTCAGGCCCCCAAAGTCATCACAGGCCCACTCAGCATGCTGTTTGTGATGATGTGGAAAGGTGTTCTGTTACAGGGATGGAGGGCCATCTATCCCTCCGGCCATTAACGCACGCCTGCTCTTTAGATTTAGCAATAACAAGGGGACACCTCCTCTCCACTCACTACTTCTGCATTTGACCAAGAAAGTTAGCATTGCATTAGTGAATAGCACCATACGTATCTGGAGGATATACTGTAGCAAGCACCCTACGAACAGGCAGTTTATAGACCCAGCTAGAAAAAATGTTAACAGAGACAGAGCAGGAGATATGGATGGCAAGTAGAGACTCAAAGAAGCCTTGGACTGAGCATGCATGTCCATGCGCGTGCTCCATGACCCTCTAATCCCGAGGGGCTCGGCTCTGAGGACTTCCGATGCATGTTCTGGAGATGTCTCCAGGGGAAGTGGGCAGGGCTGACTGCTTTTCTGTGCTGGCTTTTTCAGGGAGCTCCCGGTACCAAAGGCCCGCGTGGAGACCGAGGCGAGTCAGGCCCTCCGGTAAGTAGCCCCATTAAATCACTTCCCATCCTCCCTTCTGAGCAGCCGAGAGCCCATGCACAGCTGTGGAACAGTGGCCACCAAGTGTTAGCCTGCATCAAGTGTACACACACACAGACAGACACACACGCACACACACACACACACACACACACACAGACAGACACACACACACACACACACACACAGACAGACACACACACACACACACACACACACACACACACACATCTGAACTCACTTAATCTACTCAATCACAGTGTGCATTCTCCTTCCTTGTGTTTTAAATATGGCAAGATGTCTAGATTTAATCACAAACAAGGTGTCTTTAATTTGCCATTACTCAGGATAGGACACCGTTTGAGTTTTTTGGGGAGGGAGTAGGGAGGGAAGGCTTGCTCGGTGATGGCTTTACTGCCTCCTGTTTCATATTTGCAGCAGTGTGATATATTTATATCTGTGTTCTGCTTAGGGTCCTATCGGTCCACGAGGAGAGCAAGGACTCGTCGGTCCAATGGGGCCTCCTGGCCCACAAGGACCACAAGGGCTGTCCCTTCCAGGAGAGCCCGTAAGTCATGCTACAACCCCGGCTGGGAAAATGTAAACATCATCGGACCTCTCTCTCTCTCAGTGCATGAGCCTCTGCAACACAGTCAGTGACGTTTATTAGCATTTCCTAATACATTCTGAGCACTGTGGGAGACGCTGTGGAGGAGAAAGCTCTGCAGGGCTCTCTGATTTACAGCGCGGCGTCTCAGACCTCTCAAGTGCAAGAGTTATGTTGAGTTACATTATCGTTACGTTGTCCAGTCACTCCCTTTTCCTTGAGGGTGATGCCTGAGAAAGAGGGAAGATGGTTAAAAATAGACGTGTGTAGCTTTGTAGATATGGGGCTGTGGTGTGAAAGTTCACCCTCACAGTTGTCTCTCGTACCACAGGGCCGTCCCGGACCGAAAGGAGATGCTGGTGATGCTGGAATCACTGGACGTCAGGTAAGGGCTGCGTAGTTTGGCTTGGCAGAATGTTTAGCTCTCTTCTAGATTCTCACACATTCCAACAGATGTCATGTTCTGTGGAGAACACACTTGAATTTATGAATCAAAACAATCTTATTTCAGTGCTCTGCCAGTTCTGGAGAAGAATTTCATTCATCTGTTTCATTTAAATGAGCATGGTGAAAGAGGAGCACTCCTATCTGTAGATTTGCTTTCTTCACTGATGTAGTCTTTTTTCAGTGATTTGATTTATGGCCACAGCTGTCACATGAATCATGATTTCAGAAAATGCTTGTGGCGCTATTAGTAGCTCTCATAGCTTATTAGTAGTGCATATGTCAATGTCATCCCTCAAGGCCATGTCGACAAATTAAGCTTGGTTGCTTTGTGTGGTCGTCTCTTTAGATTGAAGATGATAAGTAAGTAAAAGCTGCTGCATTGCTGTTGATGAGTACAGTAGTGTATTGACAGGAATTGTTCTCTCTCCTCACAGGGTATTCCTGGTCCTGCTGGTCCTACTGGTCCTCCCGGGCCAGGTGGAGCAAGGGTAAGACTCATAGCACATGGGGGATGCCACCCACAGTGGTAGTTTTCCACATTCAACTTCAGATACTGTAACCCCCAACCAAACAACAACAACGCAATGCCCAAATTCAGATGCCCCCAACCAAACTTCCTCTCATGCAGCCACTCAAGTGGAGTCCATTTGCAGTGTGTGATTGTCTCTATCTCTGCCTCAATAGGGACAACCCGGCCCCGAGGGCCCATCCGGACCCAGAGGCTCGCCTGGACCAATGGTGAGGGCCATGCTCCCCCTGCCCCACTTTTCCTCCCTCTCTTCCCCCCTTCTCTTTTCCCTGTCCTTATGCAAAACAAGTGCACTTTCATTTCTGATTGATGCTTAGCAATTACCCCTCGGCTCCAGAGCATAGCTCTGCCGTTTTCAGGAGGCGAAGTCTGCACGCCTGTAGCATTCCCATGATGAGAATAAAGCGTGCATCTAATTTTCTGTGCTGTGGTTTCCTCTTGCCTCCAGTTAATGGCCCCTCAATATCAATAGGCGTCACGCCAACCCTGCATTCGCATGGCTATACTATGCGCTGTCTCTGTGTTCTCCTGAACCCGAGTTGTGGTTTTGTTCCCCCCCATCATATGTTAGTGCTTACAGAGCCCCAGTTATTAGCTTGGAGGGTTTGTGATGGTTGACTTTACCCAGCATGACTAACAGAGTGACAGCTGATGAGTGTATTCTTTCCCCTCTTCCAGGGAAGCCCAGGATCACCCGGAATGCCAGGGGCACAAGGAAACACAGGAAAACAAGGAGAACCAGGACTTCCTGTATGTTAACGCTTTGGTCACACAATTCTTTAGTGTAAACAGACCTATGGACACAGTACACACTGATGCATTGAAAACCAAAGATGAGTTGAGCTGTGAAACAATGGAGGACTCTATTAACAGCATTTATGGGAAATGTAGTGTTAATTAGCAGCCATTACATGGCATAAAACTTTAGGTCTTTTCCATGCCATTTGAAATCTCTTGAGGAATCACAACCGTTCTTAATTAGAAACTGTGGTGTTGATTTGTTTCACATAGAAAACACCATAAAATAAATTGAACTTGGAAGTTTGTGAAATCCTGTTGTTCAATTGGTCCGTGTTGATTTCAGGGCCTACTGGGTGTGAAGGGAGAAAAAGGAGAGAAAGTAAGTGAAACATGCACATGTTGTCTTGCTGCATGCTTTTGAAAATAGACATCAAAGTCTTGACTAAACTCTCTTCTTTCTGTTGCCATCAGGGAGATACTGCATCCCAAAACATGATGCGCTCCGTCGCCAGACAAGTGTGTGAGCAACTGGTCAACCGTGAGTGCCCTCATTGTATATCTCTCAAGCGTGCTTTCATCAAAGACAGGCTATTGTGTATTGTGTATACATCTAATGTGGTTTGTGGGTTCAATACCCACTGTTGTGCCCTTGAGCAAGACACTTAACCCCCAGTTGCTCTGGGTACAATAGCCCCATAATATCATTGACATCTGTCGCTTTATCATTGACATCTGTCGCTTTGGACAAAAATTTGCTTAATTAATAAATGCAAATGTGTAAATTGTTCACAGGACAAATGAGCAGAATCGACATGATGCTGAACCAGATCCCGAGCGGTTACCGCAGCAGCGTCGCTGGTCCTCCCGGGCCTCCTGGACCGGCTGGCAACCAGGGTCCACGCGGAGAGCCAGGACAGGGTGGGCGCAGCGGTTTCCCTGGAAACCCCGGTTTACCAGGACCACAGGGCGAGAGAGGTGAGGAGCTCGTTCTCAAGGCTGTTTATTTGATGGCTTTTGGTTTTGCCTGACTACGATTCTTTAAACTGGATTATTATGTTCATGAGGTATTCTTAACATTTGTTGTCTTTGGTGCAAGCCACTGAAAAGTAACCAACCAGTTTTGCGGCTGTAAAGTTAGACCTGTTCAGATTCATTAAGAGTCACTGAATGACATCTCAGTCCTTGAAACCAATTCATTCAAGATTCTAACCGTCTTGAATTAATGACTTGAAATATGTAAGATAATCTTATTTTGGATTTCACATCCAACAAAACTGTCTTCTCTTAGAAAGGGAAGTGAGGTCTAAGGCATTGCACAATGTGGTGTAGACCTGTTGGCATGTGGAGTACCGTAACTCCTTGCACCATTTGGCAGTAAAAGCACAATTTCACTGATGAATTTCATGAATATCTGCAAACAACAAATCTCAGTCCATTAGTAAATTGTTGAAGATAACGGAACAAGATGGAAGACACGCGCTGGTGGAGCGATAAGATCACGAGGCAGTAATTTGCTCAGGTCTCTTTGCCACTAACGATTGTTTTTGGCTTCTCCTTCTTGTCCATCACACAGGAATGCCCGGAGAAAAGGGTGAGAGAGGAAGCGCCGGAGTCGGACAGCGAGGACAGAGAGGACCAGCTGGTCCACCTGGTACGCACCCCCACACATCCATTCACGCCAACAAACTAGTCCTTCACACTTAACACCGTTTTGTGTTGTGTGTGGTTCCACTGTTTTTTTAACAACTTTAAACAACAGCATGAGAAGTCTCAGTGTGTCCCCCGTGCTGAAAGGCTGAGAGCTCTGTCTCCCCCCACAGCACATTCCTCAACCCAGCCGTTGGAGTTGTGAAACGCATGTGGACCAAAGAGAAAGCACAGCAAAGCAAAACATCACAGTTGAGATTGACTCATTATGGTAGAGAGGTTGGGAGGGGATGGGGGTGTCGAGATTTACCTTTATGTATTTCTTGAACCCTGGTTTTCGGCAGCTGTGCATCATAAATTAAATCTCAGTTGGTCAGATGTATTGCCAGCCACTCTTCTCTATTCCTGAATTTATGTCACTCTCGCCGGTGAGTGACCCTAGGGCAGATGTTTGTACACATCAGACTGTCATTAATCCACATTCATGGACACGCACAGCTGACTTGCACAGTGTCCCTTATCGGTCAGGAAGGCTAGTGAAAATACAACTCAGAAGACTTATCTCACCCAATTGAGCCCCTAATTTTGTCAGTCCTACACTGTTTCTGTCGTGGAGATGATGACTCCCAACTGTCCGTGGGATTTCAAATGAGAGGAGATATAGATGAGGTTTTCAACAGCTCCGGCATGACGTCTGTTGAGTATTTTGGCAGAAAAAAAAAAAATGTTCAAATCAGCATTTATGACCATCACCCACGTACAAATGACTATTCAGTAAGTTGCTCTGAGCCCCCGGAGTCCCAGAGATGTCATCTATAATGCTGAGGAGGGGAGAAGCGGAGGCAGTCTAAGTCCACTCTCGCTCGTACAGACACTGCCAAAGTCTTGTTTCTGTGAATGAACTGATGGCAAAATGTGTGTGAATGCGGTACAGTAGAAGGAAGCTTACGACCGATGACTCATTGTTTAAGAAGTCGGGGTGGGGGGGTTAGGCTGGAGGTGGTGGCGGATAATCAGATTGTTCCTTCAACGAGCGCCTGCTCTCTGGAGCTTTTCATCGACAGCACATGTGCTGATTTAAGGGAGCGAGTCCGAGCAGACAGGGGAGAGGGAGAGGGGAGGGGGGAAATCCCAAACTTGGTTTATGTTGTCTAGACGGACGAGGGCAGGGGGTAACTCCGCCGAGGACGGAATGCTTTCCCCACTGTTTTTTTAATTGAGCCATCTAAACATTTAAATTACAGTGCAAGAAACCAGTTTTCCCCCGCACCACGACCACTCGGGACGGTGCGAGGGTGATGTCAGTAGGCTGCTGATGGCATGTCTTAAGCCCCCCCACCCCCTGTACACCCGCACGCACACACACACTCTTACCCTCCACCCCACCCCCTCTCTCTCTTTCTTCCAGGACCACAAGGCCAATCGCAGACCGGCCCTCCCGGTCCTCCTGGCTCATCTGGGGAACGTGGTCAGTCTGGCCGGCAGGGATCCCCAGGAGTTAGGGGACCCCCGGGACCCCCAGGGTACTGTGATTCTTCCCAGTGTGTCGGTATTCCTTACAACGGACAAGGGTACCAGGGTGAGTCACAGAGTCTTACATTAGGCTAGGGGGTTTGTCTGCTAGAATGATGACGCATGTTTTTAATGGAGACAGAGCTAACAGATTAATGTTATGTTGAGTGATGTTATTTGAATATGGCATGAAGACAATAATGAGTCTGTTCCCATTAAAGCATTAACACCCCAATTTTAACCTGTTTGCAGGTACAGCATAGTAAGCTTTCTAGAGCCGCCTGTGCTGCTTACAGTTTGAAAACCTGAAAAAAAGTCCTGTTTCTGAGATAGTAGCGCACGCGCTGATGAATCCTTAAGGATAACCACCATGGACATGATGAATGAACATTTGCTGAGCGACGTTAAAAACCAAGCCAAACAAACAAACAAAGCAACAAGCAAAACAAACCCCAGAGGGAAGTGGACTGTCACTAACATCATCTCACAGCTACTTTTTTATGAAACGCCAGAGTTGGCAAACATACGGTGGCCTGTTTGCATCCCAAACTGTAGGAAACAGTGTTACAGGGCTTCTCTTGACATAAGGAGCATGTCCAACTACTAACCAAGTGGATGTCGTAGCTGAGACAAGGGGAGTGTTTACTTTAGCTGCTAAATATCCGAATCAGTGATATTTAGTGGTTAAAATGCATGATTGCATTCCCCTCTGAGACCAAACATCTTCAGCCTGGAAGACATATGTAAATAAACTAATTGTGCCTTGTAAATGATGTTTGAATAAAAAAGGGAAACCATGAGTTAACACCTCATCCAGAGCTTGTGCCTTTTAACACGCTGCTTGCTGACTGCCAACATAACCTCTGTTTGTTATTTTTGCCTTGAGTGATGTAAACAACCTTTGCTCAGGTTCCCAATGTAGCATGTGCCCATTTGTACATGTAACCATGACAACATCTTTGTATTTGCATAACTGGTGCACATTAGGTCACATCTTGTCACTTTTTTGTTTCAATTGTGTTTACTCTTGTTTTATTTTGTATTAATTAATTTGTTCATGTTATACCTCAATATGATATGAGGATGAGGGCCTTGACGGCTCTTAGAGAATTAATGGCTGGTGGTAATCTTTACAAGAATTTTAATTATTCTATGTTTTTTCACTACAAGTAAAACAATTATTTTTAATAAGATTATTTTAGGAAATGTCTCTTAGATTGAGATAATTATGGTTTGTAAGTGAGCATGAATCCTTTTTTTTTGTAAGTTTTATATTTGTAGTGATATGAAAAGATGATGAATGTTTCTCCATACACTTGAGGTATGTTTACAGTATACAAAGCCTTGACAGTTCATGCATGCAAAAACATCCAAAACTAAGTTTCTGTTCAATTGGACAACCCAATATCTCCAACCAGACGGTTACCAGCCTGCGCCCAACAACCGTGTAGTCTCCGTACCAGAGGGGGAAACTGACGATACAGAAATACAATCTCCCGGTTATTTACAAAACCAGCGTGGAAAGAGATCTCTATCAAGAGAGGAAACAGAGAGGATATAGAATCATAATCAGCCAAGAAGACTGTTTTCTCTGAATCCTTGGAAGTTGTTTAAAATTCTGGTTATTTTCAAAGATCATGTGGATAGATGTATAGTAAAGAGTCACAGCACTATAAAACATGAAATTCAGTAACAAAAGCTTGTCATTTTCCTCCCATTTCTTACTCTTACTTCATCCAAAAACCCTATGTGTGTGCCAATTGTCCTGTTGTGTGTTTTTGCCTATAACATGTCTGCATCTGTGATCATTTAAGGCCAGCGTTAAATGCACTAAGGATGTTAACATCAAATTTCACCTGTTTGTGTGAAACTAACCACTAGTCTCCACATGTCCATTTGATAAGTCATATTTTGAAATGTGGAAGTGTTGTCATTGATTGTTTTTGTTGTTCATTTAAGTAAAGAGGGTTGTCAGTTCATGTTCACCTGCAGTTCATTGTCTACAAAATGTGGCTTTATTTCATTCTTTCTGTCAAAATATTATTTACCAGTTTTATTATACCAACTCACAGCTGACTCTTACCAATGGTGGAATTGTCTGTGTTGTATATTTAGTAAGGATTCTTTTTCTAAACCAGAATATAGTTTTTTTTATATATATCAATACCGATGCAGTTGAAATTTGTGTGCATGACTATAGACATAGGATTGCTCCAGTTGTTTTAACTGCATATTGTGAATTCCACAGCCTTATTTTCTTATTTATTTCTGGACCACAGGAGGCATTTTTCAATAAAACTACTGAAAATTGGTCATCTGTGTTAATTCATCTTCTTTCTTAAGAAGTAAGCTTAACTGGGAAATATCTATATAGCATGTATAGCATATAGCATTTTTTTTAAATAGAGTAGAGTCCATGTTTATCGCTTTAACCTCAACTTCTAGCATGAAACCTATTGTAAATAGAAAACTGGATTCTAGTATCTAACATTTTGTGTACAACATCTAACAGAAGACATTTTTGCAGTCGTTGATCTATAAAAACAATTCAACAGGGTTACTGATGCTTGTCCTTGAAGTTGTGCCCTTAAAGTAATCTTTGAACACTTTTTCTCTAGAATTGTCGATCAAAGGATTTTTTCAGGAAAAAAGTGGAGAAGCAAACTATTGAAGGAGTGCACTTGGGCCTCGGAGCCTGTAGTCTGGAATGTAACGTTACATAACATTCTCTGAATGTGGAGCGCAAGACAAAATGTGCTATTTTGTTTGATTGCACAATTGCTTTGACAGATGTGTTGAACATTTTCCAAAAGACCTTTTTAAACCTATGTACATAAAATATATGACATTATTAATACAGCATAAAACAGTACATAGCTGATGATAATCTATTTTTATGCTATAGTTCTGCTGCCTGGCTTTTTATTAGAGACCATGTGACAACAAACAAAACTCTCCCGAAATATATCCCTTTTAAACCTCTGTAAATACAGTGTTTTGCAAAAGCTTTCTTCAAACATTTTTCATGTCATAAATTTAAGTCATCCTGGGTTAAAGTGTCTGCAAGCATACTTTTTTTTAACACTGATGACATTTGGTTGCAACGACTGAAATAAATCCTCAGTAGAGTTTCTCTGAGTTTGAAACGTAGTGTTGTCCAATAGTCATGTTGTCCTAATTTAGTTGGACAAGTTTTTCAAGGGGCTGTAATGAATTGGGGTAAAACAATCTATCGTTTATCATTTCCTGGGATCGGTTAATTTACTTTTGATTTACTTTTAATGAAGAGTTAACTAAATTGACTACTTTTTGGCTTTTTGTTCTGATTGACAGATACAGTACCCTTTCCTCAGTAGTTCAGTTGAACTGAACAGTCAGGCTTTCATTACTAAGAGACTCCATTCTGAACTCTCCCATTCTCTCGGAGTGTGTCTGTACGTTTCACCAACCAGAAGCTACAAAGGAATCAGTGACTGGGCCACCGGGCTCTCAGTCTAAACAGTGTAAACGCGTGATATGAGATCATCAGAGCATCATGAGGCGGGCAGGAAAGCGCAGAGAGGTTTGTTCTTAAATCTTGAAGTGCTAACTCGATTAGCTGGTCTTGTTGTGTAATACCATGCTAACCTAAATGTATTTTTCATTTTACTTACCTAAAACAATCAGGTAACAGCCTAACTACAATGGTATGTGATGTTTTTCCATCAATTGTGCACTTTTTAAAAATTGGTCCGATTGCTTGGGAGCTATGAGGGAAACTTGAATTGAAGATAAATGTTTTCAGTTTCCTGGAATGAAGCTTGTTGGTGACTTTTCATAATGAAGGTTCTTGGAACTGTTTGGAGCAACTTTCTTGTCCCAGGGCTCAGAGTAAAAGACGACCATTCTTTGAGAGGATGGGCTCCGTGCAGGTCCTTAGGAATCAATGATGCGATAGGACGAGGCCTCTGTAGATTTCTTCACTTTTGATTGGTTCGGAGGCTTTGCTCTCTGAAAAGAGCCTGTACTTACATAATAATTGTGGAAACGCATTATGGGAAATTAATACTCTGGTGGCTTTCATTTGATAGATGAGAATGAGAGACAGTGAGAGAAATTATGAGCAATGTATTTTTTTTTTACTAAAGACTTTTCATCATTTTGAACCATTACTTCCTTTATTCTTACAGTATGTATGATAAAGCTTCTGGCTTAAATGGAAGTATACTACAAGGCTACTGTCAATTATGATACAAACAACTCTAAACAGCTTTACTGTAATATTTGTTTTGTTACATTCTAACCCAGTTTTAAGAATAAAACTGTCTAGTATTTGCCAGGAGTTAACAGGCCTCTTGGGACTTGTAAAATGCAGTCCTATCACATTAACACATTCACGTTACCCAGAGGAGTTTTTTTTTTGAGTAATTTGGACATGTAACCTTAGCTGTGAAATGAAAAGGAAATGTATGATGGTATGGGCCGCAGCCCAGAAGATGGATTGAGTGTGGACTAGTACAGGGTCACTCATTCCAACCCTGTTACAAACAACATGGGACAACTTGAAAGCCCTGGATGTGTCCAGTAACTCAAGCAAAGAATGGACTTCATGATTGTAAAGTTGTTTCAAAGTGGAATATACTGCAGGTCCATCCCTTTGAACCAGGGACACAGTTTGTATAGGTGTTTGAGCATTGTTTTTTTGTGGTCATTTTCATAATAAACAGAATATATCATGTCTGTATATTTTGCCACATATGCTTACAGTATATGTCCCAGATGGTTCAATAAATCGTATGGTATTTGTTAAATCTCATAAAATGACTTCTCATTAATTCTAATGCTATTACTGTTCCTGAACTGACTTCTCATTAATTCTAATGCTATTACTGTTCCTGAACTGAAACTGTTATTTGTCTTTCTATAAACAGTATGAGGTAATAGCGTCTTGGCCTGAAACCCCGGCATTCCCTTGGAAGTCAGTGTTTAATTTCTGTTTAATTCACAACCAAAAATGGTCTCAGATAGGTGAGTCACTCTGTTTTGGTAATTGTTGATGGAGTAGGGGAAAGATCTGTGGTTGTCGTTAACCCACCTTACTTCTCAGTCGACTGGCTCTGTGGGGTGGTGGAAGGGTCTGGAGGCTGAGTGTTCAGCCAAGTGAATCAGCACGGCCCTTACAAGGAGGAAAGCAAGAGGAAGTCCTACAAACACATCTGAAAATCTGCCTATGAGAAATCGGCCTTGAGAGGCCTTCCCCAATGTAACAAAGGGTCAGAGGTCATGTCCGGTACCAAGACACCCTGCCATACAAGCCCAAGGGGTTGCATGAGTAAGAGGAGTAGGACCTCTGCTAAACAGATGCTCTGTGAGTGAGTCAGCTCTAATCAGATGCTGGAAGAGCAATGTTGGTGTTTATCTTCCTGTCCCATGAAGTAGTCTAAACCAGAAAGTGGGAGCTAACCGTTTTCCCCATGAACGATTTTTTCACACTTAGCATATAAGTCATTCCTCATTTAAAATAAATACTGATGTTAATCCTCAGCCATTTCAGTGTTCAGAGTTTTGAAATTTTTAACAAAACATTACATTCTGCAACAATTCAAGATTCTGAAATTCCATGTTGAATTCAATGAACACAGAGCCTTATAGATATTGTGGAACAATAATAGACCAAGTGGTGGAACATTGTCAAAATTGGAACTTGTGCATAGGTCAAAAACGGTACTTTTGCCAGTTTTACTGAATTTTCATAGTACAGGGTATATATTGGGTCCAATTCTTTCATAAAGGCATGAACCTTTGAGAACTTGTACAGTTTGGAGCCCTGAACATTTTCAGATATAAAACCCTAATCAAAATGCTCACAGGACCTGAAGTCCTCAGCCATGGCCAGTATCAAGGGACTTTCTGAAGAGACATTTTAGTAATTTGTAATGATGTGGAGGCATGAGTTGGCATACATAAACTATGTGATAGTCTGTAATCTCTGATAAATAATGGATTCTCAATGATACTCTCAACTACAATAACAGATACTCCATCACATTATTTTATATAAGATGGACCATGAAATGTTATCTGAATGATATCTGAATGTAATTTATCCACCCATCATTTTAAAAACATAAAATTATTTGTTGTCATATACCACTGTATGTAATTGATGAATTTGGAATTGTTTTCCAAATAAACCTATGAATGGCCAACAAAACAAAGGTAAATTAGTCAAGAAACTGCAGTGACAAGGCATTCCAAGGGGATGATATTACTCAATGATGGTCCCATTTTTATCAGTGATGGACTTTGCAGATGTTTTTCTGCCTCCTGACTAATGTCTTCTGCACTTCCATGCGAATGCTCAAAGCAGAGGGGCCCTGGAGCATGTGGACCTCTCCATGGCCAATGTCATCTCGCGCCTAAAGCATTCCATCCATTCAGGGGTGAATGTAAATGCTGCACACTGCATGGGCGGCATATGACGGGCAACATAAGTGATGGCGCTGTCTTACATGTGAGGCTTATGGAGAATTCAGCACATTGTCTTAATGTAAACCAGAGGGCCTTACACGTGAGGCTGGCTCTGCAGCCTGCATGTCATGCAGGCTCTGCATAAAAGCCGGTTCTCCATGCTGAGATGAAAGAGATGGAGTACAGTATGTTTTATGTCGAATATTGGGAAAACATGTTAATGACCTCTTCTGAGCCTATAGGCTAATCATTAAAGTTCTACCAGAGGGAACGAAAATGAAGACATAACTTTTATCTTTATGGATTAAAATGAAATAGGAACTCAATATCCCTTTTTTACGTCTGTGGCAGGCAATCATACAGTATAAATCATATTTGTATTCACTTCACAAGTGCCCCATTTGAAAGGGGCATAGTGTGACATATTGTTAACTTTGGGATGACAGGAGATGGATGACTATGGGATGTAGTCTGTTTGCACTTTTACTCCTTTTCCATCCTGTCTCTGGAGACTTGAGTGAATCATGATCTCAAATCAAAAACTCGGTGCCAACTATTTGCCTCTGACCAGGCTGGCACGCAGTTCGTAAAGTCTCCATAAGCAATGCCTCACGCCTGGATAATGGAAAAGAGTGGTATGCAATAGCTCAACAGAAAGTGGTGAGATGTGGTTTGGATGCTGGTCAGCTCACTTGCGTTGATGGCGACCGAGTTGTCATTGAGTCAAAGCTCAACTCATAGCATGGCAAGCAAACTAATGTTAAGATTTCTGAAATAATGTTTACTGTAGGCCTCAGGTGTTTCTGACTGAGCTGTTCAGCTAAACCAAGTGTAATGGCCCTACTACTGTAATCTCAGAAACATACACCTTGGCAAAAGAAGCACCTGACATAACAATTCCAATAATTACACATTACAAACAAACGATAAAAATCTAACTGCCCTTAACCCCTATGATTAAGATTAAACTGATTAAACAGAACAGGAAATGAAAGTAGCTTGACACTGAAGTCATGATAGAGGTGGAAATATATAACCGCAGACAGGACCAAAATGCAGACTATAAAGTGGTATGTTAGCAATCATCTTGAGCCAGGGATCCATTTTACATTTCACTGTCAATAGCTCAGAATAAATACAATCAGACACTTCATATAATGTATTGAATAGAATTAAAATATCAATTAAGTAAATGTCAGTGACTGGCTACTGTGCCATGAACCCAAACACTGATGCGAAAAAAAGAAAACAGCAGTTTCTTTGTCAATGTTATTGTTGGCTAAAAGTATTTCAGAACAACTGAACCTCTGAGTGATTGGAATAATTTGTGGTAGTTTAGGAATAATTTAATTTCATTAATTAAAATGGAATACAAACAAAGCCTCTACTGAATCCTCATGTAATCAGACCTAAATCATGCCAACCAATATAACTAACAATTAATCATTGTTATTGGACCATACCCCAGACAATAAAACAGAGCGACTTTGAGTGTGCTAAGCGAAAAGCGCTATACAAAATTAAATTTATTATTATTATTACTATCAGTTATCAGTTTGCTCCATGGCCTTTTGACATCTTTTGGCATTTATGGCATGCTAGAAAAGAATGCTATGTAATTATTAGTCCTGTTCAGATTATAAATGAGGTCACATGGCATGTGTTGTTTTCACATCATGTATGCTATTGCAGGTTGACCTTTCCAGAGAATGTGGAAAAAATATCTGGTAACACTTTACGGTAAGTAGGGTAGGTATGATTTATCATAAATTCATGATTTATGTATTACTTTATTTCTCACAGTATCTCATGAATCATCAGGAATTGATATGAGTTCAAGTTGAGGGGCCACAGACGATGATGAACTCATGAGCCATAACCTTAAATTCATGTAATCATGATGATTTTTTGTTGTTTTGTACAAATGAATTGACCATTTAAAAATGTTTACCATGCCACCTCCTCATATAGGCCAATAAACGTTTGTTGTGAAAACAGTTATGAGATACACTCTTCATTGGTCCATTTGCCAAATGTGACTTGTTGGTTTGAAAGAGAACAATATCTCCCATTTTATCACTTATGGCTCCAGCTGTCACCCCCCCCCCCCCTCTTCCCCCACACACACACCCCACACCCCACACACACACCCCCGACAGAGCAGTTCCCACTGACCTGGAGCCCAAAAGCATGAAAAGTAATCAACGCTCATGAAACAGAAAAGGACCCATGCTGATTTTATTTTACATTTCCAACTGTCCTTCAGCAAGCTGGGGGTCGTGGGGATACAGAGGAAACTAGGCCCAGTAATAACCCAGCAGTCGCTTTCAGGGCAGTCTGCGGGTCAGTGGTCAGAGAAGATATTTATGGTACAGAGTGGACATGCTTCGAGAGCAGTGTGTTGTTTTCCTGTTTCATGATGTGTACCTGATGTTATGGAGTTGTTACTCTGGGTGGCTCTGACCTTTTTGAAATAATGCAAATGAAATGTTGCCAATTGTATCAACATCTTTTTTTTTAAGACAAAGCACAAGTGCAAATTTGTACTTCGTCAATCAAAGTCTCTCTGTATGTCCCACGTGAGCTTGATTAACAAG
This sequence comes from Alosa alosa, assembly GCF_017589495.1. Lineage (NCBI taxonomy): Eukaryota > Metazoa > Chordata > Actinopteri > Clupeiformes > Clupeidae > Alosa > Alosa alosa. The sequence goes on along the minus strand of NC_063207.1, from coordinate 20,756,570 downwards.
CATTATAAAATGCATCAGACAGTCTGTTGCATTGCAACCAGGAAATAACATGACTAACCCATATGTAATTCAGCTTATGTCTGAAAATAGCAATACTGAGCCTTAGGGGATCGGAAAATGTGTTTCAGATTAATCTGATTCCCCATGCAGTGAATAAGGCTTCACATATAACTACCCAATTTTTGAAGACTGCAGTTGATGGCAGCTCTAACCTATAGTTGATTTAGCTGGTAATCTGAGTTGGTGGCTGTTTGATACTCCATTAGACTGTGTGAACAGGATGTACAGATTTGCAGTGCCCCCTCTAGATCCATTAATCTCTTTATAAGATGGCAACCTGGGCTTGTTAACTGCTAAAGTTCAGGCACTCTTCCCAACCATAAACAGGTACAGTAAACACACGGCCAGTTAAAGCTGTTGGACCACAAAGGTGTGTACGTCTGATCTCAGCCTGTGAAACAATAGGGGTAATCTTGTAAAAGGTAAGTAGAAAGCAGTCAGAAGCCGCCCGACTCTGTATGTCTAAGTCTTGTCCCACCCCCCATAGTAGGAATGTTGTCCATTTTCCATCACATCATATTTGTCAGACTTTAGAAAACATCAAAAATGTTTAAAAATGGCTGATGATTTTCACAGCGAGAGTGTGAATATTTTTGTCACGTTGTAATATGCCAGTAAAACCTTGCTCCTTTTTCCACAATAGCCTACTTTTTGTTCCTTTGGAATATGCCAAAATTAGCCAGCAGCTGCAAGCCCTTGTGCTCTGTCTGCAGTCAGGACAGCTGCTTTAATCACTTTACTGTGGTAGTTCAGGTTGAGGTTTATCTGTACTACAAGCCCCCCTGGCTTGAATGACTCAAACTGTTTTGTGCACGATGTCATCAGTGACTCAGCAGCAGAAGCAGGGCTGCCTTCTGAGAATGGGATCTCCTGGACCGTCGCCATGGTGTTTGCTCGGTCAGGCCAAGTTTACAACTGGATGATTTTGGGAGCAAGGACACATTGATGAAAAAGTGCTGCTGTGCTGCCTCCCAGCGACATGTTTAAAAGCAAACGTTCAATCACTTGAATGGAAGTGGAGATGAGTCAGTCTGTCATACACTCCCCGGCCTGCACTCTGCAACTGACTGCAAGCGTAACAATCATCTCAGCTGAAACTGCAGTTTAAGTAGTTGTAAACTGACCACTGGAGCCAAGTTTAGCAATGGAGGATCACCACTCCAACATGAACTCACTGAATTCCACTGAATTCCATGTTTTAACTTAATTTAAATGAACAAATAGATACAATTCCTGATAACAATTGTAAACCCGGTATTCATAAGACATCAAAACACATTCATAAAAGATTATAAAGTATTCAGAAATGTATAATGATTGACATCAATTATGACATGCACCCAAACAGTGTTATGATTTTAGTATAAGCCCTTAAGTATATGCCCTTAAAAATAAAGCTTCTTTGAACTTTTGATAATGAAACAGATGTAAACTTTGCATTATGTTACATGGTGCTGTTTGGGCAGTACTAAAAAGGGGTATTCATGATACGATGAGTTCATTGCTTAGCATAACCCCTCCCCTGAGGAGCTGGGTGAGCAGGTGAACAAACCCATGAAAATAAAGGCCAACACACACAACTACAGTAGAGATGCGACTGCGATTCACGGCAGGCGACTGGCAGAATTGAATAGAATCTATTGAAGTGAATGGAGCAATGCACACAACTAGTGGAGCAACGGGGTGACCGTGACGTTACACCGCTCTAATCGATCCCTTTCTGACCCGGGTTGGACTCGAACCCGGTTCCACCTGGACCCAAGGTGGTACTGATACTGCAGCCAGGTCCTGTAAACACACTGTGTTTACACTAATTAGCTAATCTATCTTCCTGAAGTACTGGGATAATTAGAATCAGCCACAGTGTGTTCAAATTCCTGGAACAGAGGCAAACGTTCACGGCGAACATGTTTATGAACAGATAAATTTGAATGATTTTCTTTAAACCTTCCAATCTCAGTGGTAGGCTATCTCTATATCCAACTCCCAATGTGTTCGCAAATGTTTGCAGAAAACTCAAGGCTAAAAGAAAATTGTTTGCAAAATGTTTGCACCGTTCACCTACGATTGCGAATTTGAACACACCTCTGGTTTGAAGATGACTGGAACCAGAGCCATAGAAAGAGGGAGTTGTGAAACTCCTTGATGTCGCCATCACGCGATCAACAGTTCCAAAAAACCTGTGCTCAATGTATGCAGGAGGGTGGAATTTATTCCTGGATGCTGGAGGGCTTAGTTTAGTAACTCATTAACTACTGACTAAATGATTGGCAGTTTTCAGTTCCAAAACTGTCTCCATAACCCATGCCAGAGTCTGGCATGGAAATCGTTGCCATCTTTTTCCACAGTCTCTTATGGGAGTGTCCCCACTCTGTTTTGTCTAGCGCTCTGATTAGAACTATGTGGTATGACAGTTCAGAGGGGCAGCACCTTTGCTCCGACTTGGCTTCCGCACAGTCAGTTGACCTACCCACAGCATTTGAAAGCAGACTATGCTAATGATTTTGTAATGATTTTGAAACCTAATTTATATACTTTGCTTTTTTGTTTATTCAGAATTATCTGTAGTGTGAACACAGAACACATTCATTTTTGGTTTACAGAGTCTTTAAATATTAAAATGTCTAGTCAGATAGAGCTAAGCAGCAAGAAAAGACCACTTTGTGTAGTAACATTTTAATCTAACTGCTGTTCAGAATAGTAGGCCTATTCTTAAAACATTGCTGTTATACCAAATGGGACATACACACATTTTCCATCAACCCTTGAAGTTCAAGTTTTTATTTATTGGTCTCAAACATCCCTCTTTTAAAACTGTACACTCATGTTTGAAGTATGTTGTGAGGTCAAATTAGAAATATATTACAGGAAATTTGGCCACATGATGAAAGCAGTGTTGCGACAGCTCCAGACTGCGTTGGAAACAATGAGCCTGACTTAGATTTGCCTGTGCCATTCCGTTACCTACAATGTAGGCTACTGTGCTACTAGATACATGCACAAATCTGGTCTAAACTAAGCTCATTTTCTCCTACATGCCCTTGTGTGCATTGCATTCCGAAATAGTAATGAACTTTACTATTAAAGAATGGAACAGCTTGTATTCACAGTTTTATAATTTAAACACCTCTTAATTCCCTTTTATTAGTCATTTGGTCCTTACCTCATTGCAGTGTTAATTATTACTTGGAGTTGGTTCAGATACCCTCCTGTCATTTTCCAGTCACTCCAGCAAACCATTTCAGGGGCCTAAAAATAGTCAAGAAGTGAGCATGTCTTTGGCTATCAGTTTTTTTTTTTTATCACTGCGTGTGCAATGCCAGACGGAGATACAGATGCTTTCATCGTTTGTGGATTTGGCAGCGCTGCTTTGTGGCTGTGGTGGAGGATTTCCTTGATCCTGGCTTTTTACTTGTGGGAAAAGCAGACCCTCCTATCAGACTCCCTGCAGTTCGTGCTTCCTTGCTTTCACACGGAAAGAATGTGTAAACACAAGCGTGAATCATCAGGGTTTAGATCAGGGTAATTCATCTTTAATCAGCCGGAGGTTTCCGATTTCTCAGGTGTCAGATGATGAGTTCATTGCTTAGCATAACCCTAGAAAATTTCATTTTCTCATAATTTTCCGTCGTTTCTACTAAGACATTGTGGTGTTCAAATGGGAAATAAAACCACAAGATCTTATGTGATCAAAAGTGCAAAAAGACTGTTGTAAACAAATCTAGAAAAAGACAGCTGCAAATATGTCAGGTCAGGTCATTCTGAACTCAATTAATGTAAACAAAGCAAGACTGAGTACTTCTGATCTCATCTCAATTATGGTAGAAAGAGTGAGACTCAAAAGTTTAGAAATTGAGAGGTGTATGCTTGTAACGCACTATTACTGACTGGCACACTGTACCCACTGTTACGCGCAGCCAGACATTTTTGTTAATGAGTCTGAGATGTGAATATTCTGAAAGTTTACAGTCATTTCCACGGCCTGCTTAGTTACAGTACACCTGCTGTTAGGGAGTACCTGCAGCTGGAACGGTGCATGAACAACATCAGGATGTTGGAGCAAGACAAGGCAGATGGGAATGAGCTGTGTGTGTGTGTGTGTGTGTGTGGGGGGGGGGGGGGGGGGTAGCTAGGGAGGGAATGCTTAACTGATGATGGAGGGTGGCCCTGTAAAAAGGAGGTGAATATCAAAGGACTGTTTTAGGATCATGGCATGAGGAGGATCAAACTGCATTGTACATATTTGATTGTAGTTAATATTTTGCTAATATTTTGATCTGACTATATATATATACATTTTTTTTTAATCATTCATGCATTCTAGATAAATATTTGACTAAATTGAATTCTGATGCATCAGAATCAGATGTATTGCTTACAGCAGGCTATGCATTCTCTGTAGCATACCATATTTTTAAAGCAATATGTTCATGCTCTGTACAACCAATACAACTTGCAACACTCCGAGCATGCTGGATTACTCTCCACTCAGTGTGCAGTACATAAATGCAGTATTATGTTGACTTTTACTGCCCCTCTCTAAGACCCACGACTTATCCAGTATGATATGTCTCCCATATTTATATTTCTGAGACCCCATTTTTATCAGGATATGATGAAAAGGAAAGACTATTTTTGATCTCTTGATGCCAGGAGGAAATTGCTATGAAATTTATAGGGGAAATGCTGGTCTGTTAACTTCTTGGATTAGCGTAAACGGCCCATAATTCTTAGAATGACATTTCATAGTGGGTTCACAAGGGGCAATGTCAAGAAGGCATTTGCAGTTTCCCACTATAGGCCATATTGGACATTGGAAAAAATAATAGCCTACCACATTATAAAATCACTTGCAAGAGTTGGTTGGGTACATTGCATGTAGCACAAATGTAGATTTGAATAGTATTGCATTCTACCTCATTGAAAATAGGATACCCTACTGGGGCAGTTGACATTGTGAAGCTTTAACATGCCTGCCGGATCCTATTTTTCATATTGGTCCATAGAGATAGGCCCAGGTGTAAGACTTGTTCATATTGGCCACAGAATGAAAGCACCACTCTTCACCATACATATATCTATTGCATTGCAAACCCACAATAAACAAATGTAACATCAAAGTTTACTGAGAAACCCTGCTTTTGTGACTATTTCCTTACTAGCTCAAACATAGGCCTATTCAATGAACGCAGAAGGGTCATGTAACAGCCATGTCTGACACATTTATGGACATCTCCAAGATGGACTATTTTTAGCTCTAAGAATGTGTAGAGCAGACGTGTGCACCAGACAAATGTTGTTATCCACACTATGGTAATAATGCACAATAATAGGGAGACTGGTAGCCTAGCTTACTTGTCCTCTGAAAAATGAATATTTCCTATTCCCAAAGTAGCCTATGTGCAGACTTTTCCCACATGTGTTATGTTGCAGTGACTAAATATTTCACTTGGAAAATGAGCACATTTATCAGAGTTACAGTAGCTCTCTCTAGAGAGGCAAAACTAAAATATCAGAATAGGCTACTGGCACCAGACAGCTTAAGCCGGCTAATCAGTTCAATTATTTCATTGTGAAATTGAAAAAACATTTGAAACGTGACAGCCTATAGTGCAGGGCGATATGTAGCAAAAAAAGGTGTTTGGAACATTTCATATAGATTTTTGCAAATTATGTTTTTTCACTTCTTCAGACCCTATAGTTAGCAAAACTACCTGTTTCCAATTTTTTCCCGGACTGCACAGGTCCAAAATCCAAGATGGCGGATATATCACCAAAAATTGCAAATAATCGCCTTTTTAAACATTTTAAATGGATATATGTTAGGTATTATCATTATATACATACATTTTCTAATAAAATTGAATGACTTAGGTAACAAATATGACCATGGGTGACATGAGATGTCATGATTATCAACCAGTGATTGGTGTAACCACCATTATGCTATTTATTGGCATACCCGGAAAAACACATTGACTGATTAAAAGTTTCCTTCACATAACCTAATAATCATTTGAATTAAAGTAATGTTCTGCACTCGCCACAATAGATTAGATTAGATTAGATTCAACTTCATTGTCATTGCAGATTGTCAAGATTACTATGGTCGTGGACACCTCAACAGACACAGGCAAGGAGGCATCGAGCGGGGGTGGCTTTGTAGGTTGGTTGTCACCAGGATGCAGAGCTAGAGTTCAGCTGCAGGAAAGCTTCCTCTGAACCTGCTGTGCGCATTATGCAAGCATCACTTGCCCTGGATGGCCTCAATGGAGGGGAGTGAGGAACCGGTGATGCGTTGGGCAGTTTTCACCACCCTCTGCAATGCTTTTTTTAGGTCGTGGGCAGAGCAGTTGCCATACCAAACTGTGACACAGTTGGTAAGGATACGATTGATGGTGCAGGGGTAGAAGTTCACCATGATCTGAGGAGGCGGTGGACCTTCTTTAGCCTCCTCAGATAGAAGAGACGCTGGTAAGCCTTCTTTATCAGGGTAGAGGTGTTGAGGGTCCAAGAGAGGTCCTCAGAGATGTGGACACCCAGAAATCTGAAGCTGGTGATACACTCCACTTCAGTCCCATTGATGAGAATGAGGGTGTGTGCTAGCTTTAGACTTCCTGAAGTCCACAATGAGCTCTTTGGTCTTCAATAATTCTGTTAACAGGACTTGCAGGAAATTGTGGGAACATATGAATTTGTTGGTTATATGCAAGCCTAATGCTGCCCACTACAGCTAAGTCTGCCTTCATCCATGAATTGTGACTGGTTTCAGAAACAGCATCATCTGAACAATCTACAGAGAGTAGCTCAGTGCAATTAACACACACATTAGATAGCATCTTAATAGATAGCATGACTGTTGTGCAGGAGATGGTTGTCAGGAAAAGTGACATGAACTGTTGCTAAGATCTGGCAGAATGATTCTTTGAAAATGTTGAAAGTGAGGCACGAGGCTACAATGACATATAGGCTACTTATTATTTAACAACTATACCATCACAAACTCCATGAAAGACATGGACGAGACAGGTCGATACAATGGGAAAAAGCACATGATAAGGGATACAAAATACAAGACTACACCAATCAAAGACTTTAAAAGCTTTCTGGGATCAAGAAGGAAACCAAAGCCAACCTCGTCCTCTACCTTGCTCATAAAGCTGTTGAACTATGTAAACTGCCAGTCACAGTTCACACACACAAAGGTGGCAGTATCAGTAAGTCATTTTGGCAAAACCCCACATATCTACTCATGTCACACAGGTGTCTTGGTGCTTGCCCTTCGCAGGGTACCAGACATCAACAAAGACAGTCTCATTGTCATGTGCACTGGAGAATGTCGACAAAAGATACATCTCAGCCTAGAAATCTTGACGCACCCTAGTGGCAGCAAATGTAATTTCTAGCCAGGGTCTAGCAACTCTCTGTTGGCTTGTGAGGTGGAAAAACCAAACTTTGGTCCAGCCAATCACATCGTGCATAGAGTCGGTGGACCTATCGGGTATCCTATATCCTGTCAGGAAATTGAAAGACAACCGTTTGTCCCGCCATTTACCGTTTATCCCGTGGGAAAGGAAAGGTTTCTGTTTCAAGTCAATCAAGTCATGATGATGTCATTAACACACTTTGTAGGCTTGTAGTAGGTCCTCATCCATCTCCAGACGTGTTAGCTGGATGTGAGAAATGTGTGTGTCAGCTCCTCAAAACATGGTTTTCAAACAGCTAAAGCCCTTCAGTGGAACTCGGGAACTAGGGAAATCCCATCCCTATGATTGTCCTACCATCGCCTATTGCTGTCCCCATGCTCGGATTCCTGCCCGCGCAGCCTAGAGACCCACTACTTGCTTGATGACAACTCCTAATCCCTATGGACAATTCAACCCCTACACTGGACTATTTGAACTTAACACTAAATAGGATTCATGTATTATCATACTGGTTATGTAACCATCTAACCACTTTGTAACATATACCTCAGGTGGCTTTAAATACCATGTTCTATTCTCTGTATATAGACCTTACTGTCCTGTCACTGACCCCAGGCAGATGGGTCAGGCCCTTGAGTCGTGGATCTGCTTAGGGTTTCATCCGATATGTTTCTCCAATTCTTGCGAGTTTTTCCTCACCCCTGTGACTCATTGGCTCTGTCTGAATGTTTAACACTCTGTAAAGCGCCATGAGACATGGGTAATGTTTTGACACTCTATAAGTGAAATTAAGTTGAAATTGAAATTCTGAGAGCACACAGGCAAGCAAATGTTTGGGCACAAGATACAGTGCCTGCTCCAAAGATTCTTGACTCACTATCACTGGGATGGAGGCAAATTGTTGATGGGCAATGGGCTCCTGTTCTGTCAAAACTTCCACCAGCACCACAGGCTGTTGTGGAGCTTGTGAAGTGCTGTTGTCTTGCCAGCCAATGCAGTAGAAGGTGTTCTTGCAAGAGTAACAACTTACCATTCACACAACTTTGCAGGTGTGAAGGCTCTGAGGAGATGTGCACCAATATTAAAAAGACAGTGACAGTGGTAAGGATAAATACTTGAGTGACAATGTTTTGTTGAACTCTTCAATAATGAAACAAAATGCAGATTTTTTTAATGTTTTTCTATTTTTCCCATTTTTTCTCCAAATTTCTTGGCAAATGATGCAATACATCTTTTGTAAATAGTCTGTATCTCACTTGTCTACCTTATTATGTGTATATTTATCGAAAAAATTGACCACTTTAAGCCTTTATATTATTTTTCTGCATATATTGTCCACCATCTTGAATTTTGGCACTGAAAATGAAGAAAAAAATTGGAAACAGGTTGTTTTGTATTCAATGGGGTCCTAGCAAGTAAAAAATCACCAGTTGCAAAAATCTATATGAACCGTTCCTAAAATTGCACGATTCCCCATACTACTAGTTGGATGTTGCACATGACAAAATGAGCAACGCTTAGTCAGGACACATTGAATGGAGTTATGGTGAACCTGCTTGGGCTTCTTTGTGAGAGGACTTGACCACAATTTCCTTACGTCGGGACAGTAAGTAGGCTACACATTTGTTAGTTTTTAGTCAGCCATATTTTTGTCTGTAACATTAGTCAAGGTAGCCTATATATAGCATTGTGATAGCCTAACGTTACACGTGAACCTGCCAACAGTAGGCAAGGTTAGCCACCAAATCATAGGAGAACTTTTCCATTTTAATTATTTCACGTGCCAGAGTTGGGGGTAAAACAATTTTAAAGTAGGCCTAGGCTATTTGTGTTTCTTTATGTACAGTAAAGAGAAATTTGGCCCGGTAGTTTCAGAACAATCTCTGATAAGTGCCTTTTTAGTTAGGTAGAGGTCTACAGGTGTTGCATGTTTAGATAGTGAAGTCAGTGGTCCAGATTTAATTAGTAGCCTAAAGCTAATTACCAAATAACGAGAACCAGAATCCAGAGGGCCTACAGAAGTTGGTGAGAGAAACATGGACTATGTTTCTGCTATGCTATGACACATGCTATTTTGGCTCAGGAGTTCCAACATTACTTTCTAGTTATGCCTAATAGTACATGTCAATTTGTGCTAATATGTTTTTTTCCCTGTTTTTACTATTTCAACCTGTTTCATCTTCTTTATCTACACACTATGACACTATTAAGAAGAAAGGAAATTGAGAGCAGGGTTTTCATTAATCAAGGACAAAGCAACTTGCTTTTTTTTCCATTTACAATAGGCTAATGAATCCCATGCCCTACCTCTCCAATCTTTTCTGTGTTGTACTATGAGATGGTGAAATCAGGCAAGGCAGTAGTTCAGATGTGGTGATGTAGATTTTCTTTTGGCAGAAGTGTTCTAGGAGTTCAGCTAATTAAAAACTTTCGGATGAAGTCAGAAGAACTCAGCTAGAAGAACCTGTGGAAGATGTGTGGTAAAAAGGTATGTCCCTAGATGACCTAGATGAGTTCCAAGAGTGTGTTTTGGCTTCTTCATACGAAGCTACGATTGTTTTTGCTCAATTGACTCAGCCATATAGGGTAAGATTATAAACAACACTGGCCGAGTAGTGTAAGATGATAAACAACATCGGTCATGATAAACAACATAGGGTGAGACAAGCATTGGCCATATGGGGTAAGATGATAAAACAGCGTTGGTCATGTAGGGTAAGATGATAAACAACATCAGTCATATGGGGTAAGATGATAAGCATCCCAAGGATTCGTCAAGGCATGTGTTGATCCCCTAACGCAGAGTTAGTTTAATACTTTATAAGCCTTGTAATCTTTATACTGTGGAAAACATTGTAATTCATTACATTATATTTGGCTGACGCATTTTCGCCCTCTTAAATGACAGCGATAGATAATATCAGGGATAACAGCCTCCGAGATGTCCCGATACCAGATCTGCTTCATAGGCCTACTGTACAATAGGTGTGGAGATATACAGAATGAATTGCTCCCTGTCAGCCAATCAGAAAATAGTATGTCTTGTGTCCGGGGATGAAATAATCTTTGGCATACTATAATCAGGGATGGGCAAAAATACATCAAATGTTTTTTCAAATAAAATATCAAATACCCTAATTTTAAGTGTATCAAAATAAACTACAAAATAGAGTAGCCACACCATGTATCAAAATAAAATACTGTATCTTTGTATTTTGAAAATACGAAAAATACTTTTTTTAAGGGAGCATGACATCACTTTGTAAACCTTCCATATCTGTCTATAACCTATTTCTTCATCACTACTCTGACTGATTGTTGTTAAAATGGGCAGTGTTTGAGAGCAAAAGCTTTTCTCTGCCTAGGAGATATGCCATAAATCAGCAAATAGTCAACAGATTCACTCAAGAAGTCACAACTGAACTTGTCAAGTGGTACAAACTAACCACCGAACCTACTGAGAGCCACATAATTGGGCTTAAAGCAACCCAATGCAGTTATATTACCTGAAAATAACAGCTTCAAACTCATGGTACACTGACATACAGTAATACAAAGAATGAAGTCTCTGACATTGTCAATGCTTGCCCAGAATGACATTGCACTGTGAAGCTGTTGATCAGGTTGGATCATGATTCATAACCCTTTTAGTTGTTTTTTAACTAACTGGGTACTGTGTAGGCCTAAACGCTAAAAGGTTGTTATATTGACACCAATGGGATATGGATGATGGCTTGCATCAGCTAACTTTTTGTGTATTGATGCAGGGGAACCACATAAGGTTTCCATGTCTTCAACTGATTAAAGTTCTTAAAAAAAAACTGATGGTTAAAGTTCTCAAGAAACTGATGGGTAAAGTTCTCAATAAACTTGAGGTTGGTGTGAGAGGGGTGGGTGCAATGTGTGTGGGAGCCACCTATACGTTACTTATCTTGCATTGAAACATCTTCCTGAATCAACTCTGGGCAAATAATGACGTCAGCACCAGTTAGATGCTACATTCATTGTTTTGCTTTTTTATGGTGTCATCACATCACCAAAAGTATTGTTTTTACAAAAAAATATTTGCCAATATGTTTAAACTACAGAAATGGACAACTATAAAGTACTTTGATACAAAATACAAAGCCAATTTCTTAAACGCAATAAAATACAAATTAGGCAGTAGAATGAACAAAACGATTATAATGTCATGATCTCTGATCACATTACAGTCTTGGGTGTATCACAGTTGTTTTTGTCGTTGCTAAACAGACTTTTTCATGTGGAGTGCTGTAGTTTCTCTGCACAATATTCACTACATTGCAATGTCCAGATGAACAAAAGCATGATTTTGATGTTGTTGCTATGTTGCTATGATGTGATTGTTGTTTATATAATACATTTTTAGACTTCAGTCATAGAGACAGCTCGCTTTTCAAGGGCATTTGTAGGGCATTTTGACATAGGCCTAAACTATTTGAAATATGACTATCCCATGGGCTGTTCATAAAGTCTTCAGTAATGATAGTGAAGTGTCTTTCCTGCCAATAACTTTGTTGCTGACATTAATCTCTCTCGGAAGTGGCCCCAGGATGCATCCTGTAATGTTAGGGCTTTGACCCAAATGAAATGCTTTGATCTGCATGTGGCAAGTGCAAGAGCTGTGTGAACAAGAACACCAGACTGGCTCCTTGTTTTCACATCAGGACACATTCTAAACATTTCAATGTTTAATAGGTTCTTATCCATCCTGCCAGATTTATCAAAACTATACTATGTATCTCATGTGACAGAAAATCAGTTTGAGAAGTTTGAGAAAACAATAGAACTTCAGGATGGTATAACATAAGCTTCAATAGTGTAAAGAATGTGCTTTTGATTATTTATTTCCCCAAATTATATTGTTCTCTTAACCAGGTAACCTCAAATTATGCATCAATGGTTTATCACAACTGCATAATTTGATAGCTTATGCTTCGCTTCATTGATTTAAAACTTTTGAGGGAAGTTATTTTTTGTGTCTGACTGGAATTCCAATCAGTTGTTTATATCACTTATTTCAAATATCATCATAAATTCTACCACGGGAATTGAATGGATACAACCATTCAAAAGCATATATTTGCTGTCTTTGATTTTACAACAAGCAAGTTTGAGGTTACCATCTGTCTGAGGTTTGCATTCATTTTAGATGTGGGTTGTGATAAGAGGGCTTGCATGAAAGTAAAGCTTGAGCTAAAAATGCTAGGCAGACCTTAATGCAGATGGAAACAACTCTTCCATTCACTGTAAGTATTGCCATATGTCAGTGTAAATGTGAGGCAGTGGACATGCTCTGTGACAGGAGAAATGCTTCACATCACAGCCATTCTAAGACCATTCTATTCTGCTCAGTCTCTGTTCAATTACCATTCCACCTTAACAGTAATTGCTGGAACGGAACAGGTACTTAAGGTTATGACCAAAAGAACAAAGAGGCCAGCTGATATTTCTGGAACTATCAAGGACTTTTTTGGGGTTGTATGCTTATCTATAAGCAGAATGTCAAAAGTAATGTACGTCTGACTCTTGAAAGTGCAACCTCTGGCCGAAAAGGCTGCATATAATTTTTTTATGCTTTATATCACATTTGGAGTTGAAGCTCAGTAACACTGAACTAAACAGGCAGGGAAGTCACATAACTGCACAGGATATGAAATCATACAAATTATGAAATGTACTGTAAGTGCATTTGTTTGAATGATTGAGTATTTGTTAATCTTCAGGAAAAAAAAGACAACTCATGAAATGCCACACAGTGACATGAAAATGGAATAAACATTCTCACTGTGGCATTTGATTATAGAAGGAAAAGTCTCTCAGTTTCTAAGTGGTGTTGTAGAGATTTCCTCTCTGCTTCACAACCCAGCTTTTGTAATAAGTCAAAATCTCAAATGAGAGCCCGAAGTGGCATCATTATTACATTAAAGGCCAGATGTACAAAATCATTACCGCCTGTTGCATGCACCTTGAAAAATGGCATGATATTATGTACAAAGTGACCACATTTGAATAAAAGCAAAGAAAAGGGCAAGCTGCCCTTTTCTTACTCATGCACATGCATTTATGGGAAGGTCGAGGGAAAAGTGGGAGGTTCGCTCAAAACCATGGGAGGAGAAGTGTTAACCGCGATATATTAGGTATTCCAGAGTATGTATCTAAAGTACGGGTGACAGCACACGTCTTTGTTACGGTGAAAAATGCATGGTACTGGTTGCCAGAACGTTTTTTTTCTTTCGGAAATGGTCTTTAACGGACCGGTAATGGGCCATATTCTGGTAACGGTTGCCTATCGGAATGGTTTTTGGAACTGGTCCTTACTGGACCTGTTATGGGCCATGTACCGGTTGCCTATCAGAACTATTTTCGGAACTTGTAGTTATCGAACCGGTTATGGGCCATGTTCTGGTACCGGTTGTCTGTCGGAACATAATCCAGACTCTGGTTAAATGCATGAACAGGAGAAATCTATCAGTTTTGCTTTTTCGTACCATGTCAAAAGCAAGCTTTACTTTTTGTTAACCGCACATTTTATAGTGGAGTAGAACTACTGCCCTGCATTTTCTCTGTTTGTTGACATCTTATTAGCATGTGTTGTATTATGTCCTAATTACTAAAAATTTTATTCCTTTTAATGTCCTCCGCAGTTGATTCATTTCAGCTGTGTGTGAATGATAACTTGCTGTGCTTACAACTGCATGTTATGTTAGAGGGGTGGAGAAAAGTGCTGACTATGCCACGAGCTTCAGTTTTGTTAAATAGAATGTAAATAATAGTGTGTGGTTTCTGCTGATTGGCAATGGAGCTGTTTACGCTCCATTTGTGAATTTTAGTACACCAGCCTGTGAATATTCACTCAAGTGGCTCTTCTGTAAATTTAAGATAACACTGTCTCATTAACTGTACCTTGACATGTGGGAGGACTACATGTGGAATTATTCCAATGATTTATGAATTATTTTTGGACACAAAAATTGCTATGATGCCATCTATAATGATTATGTTGTAGACAAGCAATGGTTGATTGTGTTATGATGGGTCATAGTGGCAAACTTGTCATTGAACTGTTTTCTTACTTTTGAATTTACCAGGTTTAGACTTGAGTATTTTCACAGCATAACTGGACACAGATTTTCCACTAAGATCTGTCAGCGGTGGATGAGTAAAAGTCTGCCTGGGCCACATCCATTCTACTCATTGCCAAAACTCTAATTCAGAACACATGTGCTGGGGGTAGGGTAGGGTAGGGTTGGGGGGGGGATTGAAGCTGACAAAAAACACCACAGTGTAACAGCTACTGCATTTAATGCTACTTCAATTAGTAGAATGCAGACACTGAGTATCTTTGAAACTTCTTGAACCATATTGTATAGAGTCTTGAATTAATTGTGTCAAACATTACTTTTTCAAAACCAAATAACATGAAAACTTCAAAGAGTTTGAGCCTGAAGCCTTCGACAGCATATGGCTGCATATGCCTAGAATACATTTAGTTTGGGAATATGAGAGAATTATAGTAGCTCCCAAGTCCATTTGACGAAATGATAGCTGCACACACATTCTTTACTAGTTTATTCTGAACAGTTATTCAGTCACCACCAAGGAGGTAATTGGTGGGTTTGTCTGTTGGTCCATTGTTTGTCTGTGAGTAAGCAAGTAACCATTTCCCTTATTGTCACGAAATTGTTAGATAGAAGTAAGCATGAGACAATGAAGAACCCAATAAATCTGTCAGCGGCTCTGTCTCAGTTCAGCGTTATCAAACTAGGTTTCTAAAAATGCAATCATGAGTCAGAGTGAGGGTATGAATCCTCAGTAGTATCTAAAAGTTGTATTACAGTATGTACAGTCAGGCATTGGGCAAAGCCATTTTCACCATAATACCCAGCTTTAATGTACATCCCCGCCAGCATCATGGCTATGAGGTGAAAGTGTTTCCCATTTTGTTTGTTCTGAATTACTGTCCTACACCTTTCAGATGCTATGTATTACTTGTCTAACAGGGAGTAGCAAACCCAAAATGTGGATACCTTGATAGCTTGGATACTTTTATAGTGTGTTTATGTTCATTTATTTAGCAGACGCTTTTATCCAAAGCGACTTATATGTGTCAAATATTTTACAAGGGCCATTGTCCCAGAGCAACACGTGGTTAAGTGCCTTGCTCAGAGGCACAACGGTGGAAACCGGGAATTGAACCCACAACTTGTCAGGCTACAGTACAGCTCCTTAGCCACTACGCTACTACTGCATGCTAGCCCAGCTCCTTAGCCACTACGCTACTACTGCATGCTAGCCCAGCTCCTACTACCGGCTCACACTGCAGTCTGAAACATACCTGGTCCAACAAAGGGTAGTAGTGCCAAACTATTCTTGCATAGCTTGAGAGTAAGAGAAATCAGTGTCCTGATGCTACATACGCAATCATACTCTTGCATTCTCTTGCAGAAATGCATTTTCACTTTGTAGTCATTATCTAGTT
Source organism: Alosa alosa (assembly GCF_017589495.1). Lineage (NCBI taxonomy): Eukaryota > Metazoa > Chordata > Actinopteri > Clupeiformes > Clupeidae > Alosa > Alosa alosa. The sequence continues at coordinate 20,740,580 of NC_063207.1, read as the reverse complement.
TTAGGTTACATTGTGTTTTTGGAAAGGATGACTCAATCAGAGGCTCTATCCATTTTAAGAGCCAATATTTATATCCTGAAACCCATTGATGACACAACAGTGAATTGACTCTGAGGTTTCAATCACTCTAAGGAGTATGAGTATTATATGATCTCCACTATTAGTAGCCTAGACTGGTATGTCTTGACAAAGACGGTTGCTTTTCTTGAAGGTGAAGTCATTTATCCTTCAGGGTGGCTAGCACGGTCTCTGTCTAGTGTGTCTGGCTTTACTAATAATTCATTCACAATAGCATTGGATCTCACTATGAAAGTCTTTGTCAGCAGACCAAGAATGCAAGTGCATGCATTACGTCTCTCACTACTTGTTCTTTCCAGCTTCCTTTTCAAGGCAGTGTGGTACAGACCTGAAGACTGGAAGCAGCTTCTAACATACATGCAACAGAAAAAATGAATCTGTGCATCATGGATCAAATGAACATTCCTCATGACAGGCTGTGGAAGAAACCAGCAGAGGAAAATGTTTGGTCTGGTGCTTTGTTAGTGGGGAAAAAACTCTGAAATCACTATATATTAGATTTAGGTGAGCTAATGTTTTCCATCTGTTAAGCTACTGTGTAAGATTGTAACGGTTGAGTTCACCTTAAATAATAGTATGCTTATGTTAGGTCGACATGTCATTAAGAGACAAAGAGTACAAAATATTATGGTTCTCTGCAGTCATTCTTAATATGTAATGTACTCATTTAAAAAGTAACAGAACCCCACCCCATCCCCTTGCCCTTCCATACAGGTGTATTAAGATCAAAGTACTACACTAAGTGCAACATATGGTTAAAATGTAGATTAGATTATGTGAACAATAGCTCCTGGGCCTCTGGAAGGTCCTACTTTGATTTCTGATTTTGCTGCCCTTGCTAAGTGTAAGAACCAAGGTCAGGTTTTCACATATTTAAAATATTACCAGAGTTGCTCATTGCAGCTCAGTGTATATGTGTCAGGCTTGGATTCACTGTTGTGCCTGTACCTGTATCTGCCTACAGAATGAGATTGAGTAGACTTTAAGTATTCGTCTGATACAGTACATGCTGTACAGAGCCTTTATATGGAAAGAATATAAAATGCAAGAAATATTCCTTCTGTATTTACGTGAATACATTTCTAGATGTGCATACATGAAGCCTGCATTGAGGTTCTAAATGTTAATCCATATGTTAATTAATAAGTAATTAATAATGAATCATTCATACATAAGATAATGAATTGGATGACTGTACCATAGTTGAACCCAGGTTGCTGATGTAAGAGAAAAGCTGATCCGCAACTGGAATCTCACCCTCACATGAATTAAATGCCTGACTGGTCAGTCTGAGCTAACTACACATGCCGCACATCTGTGGCTCGCGTCTTCTGACCCGCTGGCCTAGACAGCTGGCCAGGTACCAGGGGCAACTCAGCCAGATGTTCTTTAGATTACATGCATCAGATACAGAGTACTGAGTCACCACTACTTATCTGCATGCCATACTCACCTTCTTGCCCCACCTGTCAGTTGCCATGACACCCAAAAGCAACAGCATTGGACAAATGCCCAGAACTAGTTGCCCTTAGAAAAAGTTTTGTTTGACAGCACAGGCCATAACATTAACAAAAAAATAAGCACATGGCTGGCCCATTAACTTTATCATTAAAAGCTGTGGCTTTCACTATGAATTGAAATAAAATGGTAAAATAAGTGGTGGTTTAATTGCACAAATCAGGGTTTTACTCTTGTCCAAACAATAATGGATTGATTCACTCTTGTAGGGTTTTAACTTTGCCAGGGGGAATGGCTCTGAAGAATGAGTGACTATACTCCACAGCTGATTCCCAGCATTGGGTAATTCATAGGCCTTCCCGTACCCTAGCTTTCCATTTCCTATTTTGTTTTCTTGCTTTCTTTATTCTGAGAAATGCTAGGGAAACTCAGTCATCAACAAGGATCCAAATGTGCGCTTGAACTGAGTCTTTATACGAAGGCTGTGTTTATGGCACACCTTAGGGTATGTTTGGAGAAAACATTTCCAACCATCCTAGACAGAAGGCAACCCTTTCCATCAGGATCTAGTCTTCTTCTACATACTTTCCCAGTGGTGCCAGGGATAGGGGTTATATAAGGTTTTAGGTGTAAATAGATTGCAGACAGGGACACAGGAACAAATAAAAAAGCGCAAGCACACTTGTGTCCCTGTAAAGTAACCACAAATGTTGAGTGTTCAGAGGCTGTGAATTGTCTGCTGAGGAAATGGTGCTTTAAAACAGGTACTTTAACAAGATTTGGCTTTAATTGATTTTCCACAAAGCAGATGCCGAGAGTCCCCATGGACTTTCATGTCTGCACGGGGTGTCCCCTCGTTAAACCTCGATCATGCTGACTCATGTTTTCATTTCCTTCTAATGGACGAACTCCAACGCTACCATTTCCCCTTCATCTACATGCTGATTTGAATATGCATGCTTAGAAAAGCATACACCAACCAGTGCATACAATTAGTCAGTGCAAGGGAATTGGTTATAGCATATCATCATGGGCGGACTGGCCATCTGGCATACCGGGCATTTTCCCGGTGGGCCGACGCACCTTTTGGGCCGATAGAATAGGCTATATATAATTTAATCATTTTGCCAATGATCGGCCCAAATAAGGATAATCAGCGGCCCATTGGTTACATTTCCATATTGACACACGACTGATCCAATAACAGCTCCTGTCAGGCCCCACCCCTCCCATTTTGGCTCAGAGCCAGGATTCTGTGAGCGCATCAAAAGTTAATCGAAGTTGCCTACACGAAATTGTGGCGGGTGCCGGTAGTGACAATTGTGCAAAAGTAACACCAATGTAGAAGCTTCAAAAATACAATATTGCAAGTAGGCTAGCATATGTCAGCAACATGTTGAAGTTCGTTACGTTTGAACGAGGATGTAAGCAAGCATACAGAGGAGAGGGACAGTGAGCAGGTGGTGGAGAAAGCCTAGTTGAGGCTACATGATAAGAACTCAGTGGTGGAGCAGGTAGGCTATGTGTGACATGCCATGCTGACGATGAGGATTATTATGAGATATTAATTGCGATAATGTAATTATATGGTAGGCTAATGAATTTTCTAAATGAAGGATTTGCAAACCCGGACAGCAAAAGAGTATCAAATCGACGTTAATTGTTGGTCAGATTGATCAGTTTAGCCTACATCAGACTAACCTGACCCTAGCCAGATGAATTTCGTTCCGCTATAGCTCCGCCTAGCTTCACTCACATCCATCTGGGACCTCTTCCATTGAGAGTGATTTCTGCAACCGACTTTATGGTTCAGCCAATCAGGACGCAGGGCGGCAGTTTCATAGATGTGACATAGCGTAGAAGCGACTGTGACACTGTTATTAGCGTCACGGGTTGGCTTCGATGTGAGTGGTTGAAGTAGCACGTCAATAGATGACGGACAAGTGGCTTATTCAATCATATGCAAGCATTTTTTGATTAGGCCCAGCCTTCTGAAGCAACACTTCAATGGATCGGTTCCAGATGGATGAGCGAAATTCATCTGGCTAGGGTCAGGTTAACCAGAGACTTTCTAATGTGGAGACACAGCACTCAAAAATACTCCATAGAAATGCATGGGGCTAGTTTGTCATGCCAATATGGCCGTTGTCTACACATATCCCACCCCTTCCTCGGCAAAACGTCGACATGTGAATACATTGAGCCAATCATGTGGTGTGATGTGAATACATTGAGCCAATCATATGATGTGTTGTGAAGACATCGTGCCAATCATCTGTTGTGATCTCGCCGCTGGAGCAAGATTGGTGTCGTGAAGCATTGCGCACGCGCAGTTCGACCCAAAGACTGTGCCCGATGAGTGCCCATAAAACGTTGGTATATGGCCGCCGAGCAGTGGTGGAATGTAACGAAGTACAAATACTTTGTTACTGTACTTAAGTAAATTTTCCACGTATTTGTACTTTACTTAAGTAAAATTTATAGTGCATACTTTTGACTTTTACTTCGTTACATTTTACAGCAATTATCTGTACTTTTACTCCGCTACATTTCTACAACACCATCGTTCCTTTTTACGATACATTTTATAATCGGTTTTTTTTTTCTCTCTCTGACAAACACGTTTGTTTTACCGGGGGGTTGCTACCAAAGATTCTGGAGCGCTACGTGCATTCTACAGGCTATGCCCATGCTTCTGACACACGTCTGATCATTTGCGGCACAAATGAATGGTAGACTATTAATGAACCGGTGGCTGGAAAAAACGTAACATTTTCCAGATTAGGAAATATTCCTTAATTGTGTGTGATTAAATAAAGATGCATAGCCTACAATTGGGGGTAGTAACGCGGAGCGCCATTCAATGTCTATCGCCTGCGCAAGTGAAACTGAACTTAATCATAAAGACACCTTTCTCAGCAACTTTTCTGTTCAATCAGCATAATTGGCATTACGATCCACCCGACGTTTCCCTTCCCTTTCCCTGTCTACCCCGTTAAACTTCAGGCTCTCGTGTTTTGCTGAATGATATTACTCAGCAGATCACCCTAGTAGATAACCAGAATTACAGTCTCTAGAATTGTAGATCAGGATGTAAACTGGGCCACAGATGGTAAGCACAATTGCATTAACTTAAAACTATCTAGTCGAGTATAACCTAAAACTAGCTTAATTAAAATGCCACAGCCCATACTGATTTTTCTTTTTAGAATATAGATATTAAGAGAACTAGATGTACTGCATAGCGGTACAAAATATGACCGCCGCTCAGTCCTGTACATCCGTTCCGCGGAAATAAATCACACTTCAATTTGTCTCCATATTTTACTCCATCCCCCACTCTTGAAACTTTTGTGTATGCTTGTTTGGCATGCCTGAGTGTGTGTGTGCGGCTGCACAGAAAGTAGCCTACTGGTGCTGAAAAGGTGAATAGATTGTAGAATAGCCAAAGAAGATGTAGCATTGTTATAAAACCTTTAAAATCTCTAAACAATCACAAGTAGGGCAGTTCATCACAGTTCATCCATTGCAACTGGATTGATGAAAGGTCACTTACACCTGTAGGCTACATTGTATTTGGGAAAAGCAAAAGGTATCAGCATAATGTTATTTATTTATTTATTATGTATTTTTAAACAAAAACATCTCTGTCAGTTCCATGCCGTTTTCAACAGCTATCAAAAAACAAAGGTCATTTTTGGATGGATGGATTTTTTGTGAATGTTTCTTCTTCTACATAAGATTTTAGTCATCTTTAGTTCATGTAATACTTTATTGTCAATGCACAAATTAAGTAACAGTAGTCTGAAACGTTATTGTTAATGCACAAATTAAGTAACAGTAGCCTAGTCTGAAACGAAATGCTGTTTTACATCTAACCAGTGGTGCAAATAACTGACATGTCCAAATGGGCCTTGATGAAATGCGTCGCTAGAGACTGTTCATACACATTTTAACGGGCCAAAGTTGAAGAGCTTTTGTCCGTTATTGTTAGTGCAAATATAGGCTGATTCATGTTCCCTTGCATTGTTTAAATGAGGTCCATGGCTAGTCTGGCTTTCATCAGACCAAGCTCAATCTTTTAAGAAATCAAAAAATAAATAGCGGGCAGATCAGGCTGGGTTCACCCAGCCTAGTTCATAGGCACCCGATATTGTTTAATTTTCCGATTGAGATATACACGCTCTGGCTATTCTAAATGCAAAAATGCATCAGGGAGTTATGACAAAACGGTAACTAACAAACTAGATCCTAATAGAAAGCTGTTAGCTTCCCTAAGCTACAGGTAGGATTATAAGGTAGGCCTATTTACAACATAAATTGTCAATAGGCTATGCTGGCGACACAAATAAAATCTCCTTTGAAACCAATGGCTTACGCCTTTACAGTATCAAGCGGACTTAAACTGTCATATCGTGGGCTTAAAAGTTGTAATAACATTCACGCAGCTCCATGAGTCAAGGAAAGCGAATGAAGTAGCCACTTCTAAATGGGACCCACTACACAGTAGCTTAAGGTGTTTTGCTAAAGCAGCCATAATGAAATGAAGGTGTCATTGTTTGATACTTCACACACACGTGCTTTTAATTTCACAGACTACAACTACCAAGCTGTAATCAAAGCACATCGATTCCCCTCTCACACCCTGCACGCACTTAAAACAAAATAAACAGGCGCCTCAGTCTCACGCATGTATAGGCAAAACTGTATCAGACCGTGTAACGTTGGTAAATCTTCCATTGCACAGAATGATTTTGTAGCACGGCAATAAAGGACAGTCGAAGATACAAACAGTGCTGCTATACATTTGCTTGGTATAACCGCATTTATAGTTTTCTACAAATGCAATAAATCAAATGCCTCCATCACTCAACCAACGCTAACGGTAACATTACCTAGGTCCTTATTGATATTACAAGATTAACGCATCTGCAGTAAAACCAAGCATGTCCGATAAACATCCTCAGATTTATTTCGCTTCAAGAAGAAATGGGAATTACACTTCATGTGAACATCGCCCCATCCTTATTAGATGTTCGCTGCGTAAATTACAGTCCTTGTATGAAGCGCCCATTGTTTTTCCAACCCACTTTTAACTTCCAACAAAATTACGCCTCACTGCAACGATGCGCCATCTAGTGGACAAACGACTACTTCCAATACTGAAAATGCAGCCATGATGATGATGATGATGAATATTTATTTTCGCTTTCTTTTAATCCTACTGAATTTGTAATTATGTATCGGGCCGCTCTAATACCGATAGTATGTGGGTGCCTGTGTGTGTGCATGTGTATATGTGTGCACCGCCATTTACAGGCCAATGAGTGTACAGTCACTAAATGTACACATAACCTAATTTTTTAGACCCCCATGGATGAAATTCTACTAAACTTGGCATACCCCCGAGAATGCCAGGTCAATCATACACATACAATTTGGTGCAGTTCTGAACATCTTAACTGAAGATAGGGCGATTAAAGCAGAATAATATTGCATTTTCATTTTTACCGGGTGGGGTGCAAATCACAAATGAGTGATTATGAGCCAGGTTGATGTGGGCCCTTGAGACCAACATACCATAAAAAGATTCTTCATCCTCAGTGCCACGGTTCAGGTAGTTATTTAGGAAAAACTGTTTCTTTTTTTTGGGTTCAGGGGCCCAGCACGGGGTTGGTGGTGGTCCCCGGGGACCTAAAATGAAATTTTTCCGTAAAAGTCTAGTGGGGCTACATACCCACCAAATTTCATGTACCCCGTGGTTCGTGTCCCGGTATCAATGACCAAAAATTCAGGGAGTAGATGACGGAAAAATTTTGAATTGTGTGCATGTGTGCGTGTACAAATTTATGTTTATGTGTGTGGGTGTGTGTGTGTGTGTGTATGTGTGCGTTTGTTGTGTGTGTTTGTGCATGTGCATGCATGCGTACATATGTCTACTGTGTGAGTATGTGTCATAATGATGATTACTGTAAATGTATGTGTGTGCGTGTGTATCTGTTTATGCACATGTGTGCACATGGAATGGGTTAACATGACCCCTGGAGGCAAACATACGGAAAAATTGGTCATCCTAGGCCCTACAGTTCTCAAGATATTCACAGAGAACTGTGTTCGCCCTACCCTCCTTTCGGGGTCCAGTCCAGCTGGGGGCTACAGATCAAAACGAAGAATGACGGTTCCATGCTATCCATGTGGGGGGTACATGCCCACCAAGTTTTGTGTACCCCGGTCTTTCAGTGTCCCGAATCCTTTGTTGGTGTACGCCACTAAATGTACACATAAATTATTTTATTGTAAGGCCCCCCATGAACGAAAGTACACAAAACTTGGCATGCATTCGGAGGGTGTCATAATGATCCTACACTTTTAATTTCGTGCAGTTTTGACCTTGTCAGCCAGAGATATTGTGATGAAAAACACCTAATTTTTTTGCTTTTTTTATTTTTAACTAGGTGGCGCTATACATGAAATAAGTGGTAATGGGATGGGTTGACATGCCCCCTTAAGACCAACATACATAAAAAAGGTATTCACAGAAAACTGTCAGAAAACTCGAGATATTCACAGAAAACTGTCTCCGGCCACCTACAGGCCAGTTGGTGTACAGTAACATAAATTAATTTATTGTGTGGCCCCCCATGAACGGAATTCCACAAAACTTGGCGTGCATACAGAGGGTGTCATAATGATCCTACACTTCCAATTTCGTGCAGTTTGTGTTTAACTAGGTGGCGCTATACATGAAATGAGTGGTTATGGAATAGGTTGACATGGCCCCTTGAGATCAACATACAAAAAAAATGGTCCTCCTAAACCCTACGGTTTTTCGAGATATTCACAGAAAACTGTGTCTGCCCTACCTCCTTTCGGGGGTCCAGTCCAGCCGGGGCTACAGATCAAAGCGAAAAACGATGGTTCCATGCTATCCATGTGGGGTCACATGCCCACCAAGTTTCGTGTACCCCGGTCTTTCAGTGTCCCGGGAATCATTGACGGAAAAAAAAAAAAAAAAAAATTCAGACTAAAACCTATATGACCGCCCGGCTAAGCCGGGCGGTCATAATAAATCATTATGCAAATACTTTTACTTTTAATACTTAAAGTACATTTAAAAGCAGGTACTTTTTACTTTTACTTAAGTAGGGTTGTCATTGTGGTACTTTTACTTTTACTAAAGTAAATATTTCTCTGTGTATTTGTACTTTTACTTAAGTACTGAGTTTCAGTACTTCCTCCACCACTGCCGCCGAGTGGAGGGACTTGCCTAAAAGGACTTTGGGTTAACGTCAGACACCCAAAATTCAACATCGATGGCATGACTGGTGGTTGGTCTCTCAAAGTAGAGTCTCGAAAGGGTTTTATCTGGGAAATGTTATCATGGTAAAGATGGGCTAAAAGACTGTAGACTGACGGAAATGTAGGCTACAAAACGTCTTCAGTAATTGTTTAGTGCTGCTGCCAATAGAGCATTGTATAGTTGTACACGAGTGAGAGTGGGGTTGGTCGGCCGAACAACATCCGTGGGAATATCCATGACCAATCCCACAATCACGAGTGCTATATTGCTTTTATACAACAATTCTACCACAAACTAATTAATCTGAAAACACCCCTTTATTGTTTAAACATGTTAATTTCGATATCGTTCTTACGCATCAAAAATAGTTCCCTTTTCAATAGACAGCGTTTTGGTTGCTAGGTAACCAACATTCCAGATCCCTCGTTACGAGTCTTTGTGATTTGAATTGGTGGTTTGATTCTGAAATCACATTCATATCTAGCTTTGCTGCATGCATGTTACAAGGACACTGGGCCATGTCATGTTAGGGACATGGTACTGCAAAAAACGGAAACATAGCCTACATTGCAGAACCACTCAAATTTATTAATTTATGGTGAATAAATGTTACACTACTGTGCACAGCCCCATATGTTTTTCTGACATGATGCTAGCACGTTAGCAGCGGTTAGCTAACTATGCTAACGTTAGTGATTTATTATTAGCATAGACTGTATATATAGAAACATACATATTTAAGGGTAATGCAAAGATTGTGTATTTAATTAGGTGTGCCCGACCGATTTGAGGGCCGCTTGGGCCAAATATGCCAGGGCCGATTTTTGGTCCCAGTCTGCCCCTGCATATCATAAAGTACGCTATCAAGTAGTCCTTTCATCATAGTCCAAGAACAGTGGTGGGTCTTGTGCCGACTCCGACTCTGGTCATATAGGCTAAGGTTGTTTGATCATTTCTTTTTGTACTCTTTAAACATGGTAGTATCTTACATGCAAGAATGCTGATACATCAAGCATCACCCTTCATAATGGCTTATAAAGTTTCTTGCTTGTTCCCTCTATCAACACATGACATCATTACTAAATGCATCAATTCAAAACATCAGCTTTTTAAGACATGCTTCTTGTAACTTATGAGGGGAATTTTATAGGACACTGGATGTGAAAAAAGACACGGTTCTTCAAGTTCTTTCTGAGATCATATTGGTCATGTCATCTACAAAACAACTTCCGAGGTCAAGAGATAAAACATTCCATCAGGATGACAGTCTTAAAGAAAGATTTGGGGTCCTACAGGCCGAGGATCCCAAAAGCCTTCTTTTACGGCAATCATTAACTTTAAAGAACATCATTAACCCCATCTAACATCACCTAACACTTTATCTTTCAAAACATATGTATTAGAAATTAAGATCTTGGATCTCGGACCCTAAATCAAAAAGTCTTTAGATCAGACACATGGTTGAGCCTGGAAGGCTACACCACCTGAATATTTTCTGTCTGGTTTAAAATAGTAAACGTGTTTAATGGAGTGGGATGCCCCCAGTTCCCCAGAACATGATATTTAATGGAGGGGGACCATTGGTGTTTAGATTGTCACAACATCTGTGGCTAGACTCTGATTACCCAAGTGCTGGTTTGGTGGGAAAGATCAGAAAGTTCTTCAGAAATATTTCAAGAACAGCACACTAATGATTTTCCCAGGTAGAGTTTCCTGTGAAAGCCGAATCCCTTAGGAGCATTGCAACCTGAGGTAAAGCCAAAGGTCACTCGGGTAATCTTTTAAGAAAACACAGAAGATACAGCACTGAAACAAAATGATATGAAACCTCACTACCTCTGATGACACCTGTTTATCTATTCAGTTGTAGTGAAATGATAAAACCTAGATTACAATCTGTATTTATTTGGATTAACACTGCCCAGTGAATTATGTCCTATAGGGAAAGGAATTTAAAACTGTTTTCTGTTGTCAAAAAAAAGCATTTAAAAGTGTTACTATTCGATCCAGTTCTTTTTTAGGAACATGAGAAAAATCTTGCATTATCACATAATAACTACGTATTTTAGTTGTTGGCCTCACTAAGTCAAAATAAGAGATACGAAATAGAAATTTTGATGTTACAAAGTCAAACTTTTGACTTAGGCATTTTAGGTATATATTTGTATATTTGTATTTTTTAATAGTAAGTGTGAAAATTGTCAATGTCAATTAAGTCTATTAAGTTGTGCAGAGAGTAGTGGTCTGATAGGAAGAAACTGAACTAATTCATGCCTTACCTAATTATACATTTTCCCTATGAAGCCATTACAAAGAATTTACATAAATGTCAAGAATAGCTCATACGGTAAATATTACCCATTCTTCCAGCCTTATATGGAACACTTTTTATTTCATCAAGCCCTAAACTGGCAAGTGAGCACACCAGGAGTGCCTTCAGGGAGTAGCAGATTTCAGGGTTTGTTCCAAACAGGAAAAAAACATTTGTCCCTCCAAAGCCTCAATCATGTAGCCTATAAAAGACAGTTGATATACTCATTCTCTTCTTTTCATTTCAGTAGCATAGTAAAAGACTTTGTTTAATAGTTGGGCCTTTTTGTTTTCTTGGACTTTTATCAACATATGCTGTGCCTCCCCCTCTGGAGTCCTCTTGTACACACATGTGCATAAACTACAACCAGATGAGTAGCAGTAAATTAAATAAGTTTCTTTTTTTTGCTCTAATGTTAACTTGCATAATGCAGTGGCAGCACCACAAATCAACCTGACTGGTATGACACTCAAGAGTCACCAATTCCATCCAGTTTCATTTTCATCGTATTTCTCAATCCCGGTGAATATTGTCACTGGTAAAATTGTCATACATGACTAAATCTGTGAATGATTCATAATGCGGTGTTCCCATGAACCCATTTATAATTCAAGCTAGTATACAGTAATAGCTTTTAGATATATTTGTAATTGCAAAAAATGATTTGTTTCGTAAAACATATTAACCAAAATTATTCATGCCAAGAATCCTTCTGGCCTGATTTTATGATTTTATTACTTCATTATTTCATGCCGTTTGTCTAAGTTTAGTTTGCACCTGGTGTCATTTCCGGATTATGATGGAAGGCGAGCGAGCCTAAAAATGTATCCCCATGATTGATTGCAGATGTAAATAATAGAGGTTGCGTGCTTCTTAAAACCACTCAAATGGAACTTCATTCTAAAGACATTTACATTAAACTCTCATTGCCATTTACATCATTAACATCTGTTGTATCATAGTAAGCAAACACCCAGTATCAGGACAGAATAGTCTTCAATTCTGCTCTCTGATTTTGTCCAGGTGATCTTATCTCTTATTATATACTTCCTGTGATAGGCTGAAGTCAAGGTATGGCATTACCATTTAGGTTTCACCAACAGAACAAAAACAGGCAGTTTTTGTCATTTTTGACATTGCTGATTGTTTTAGCGTACCGGGAAGGAATCTCATCTTCAAATGGAAAATGTTTTCCAGGGTGCTACTCTTTGACTTCTATTATTTATTCATCATAAGTGCCATTCTGAGGTTCTATTGCTCATATTTTCCACACCCTCTTTGACATAATAGTCCTTTCAGATTAGAACAGTCTAAAAAAAAAACCCTGAAACCGTTATCTGGCCAGGCTCAGGTAACCTGAAACCAAGACACTTACTCTGCAAAAGTTGTCAGGGGTGAACAAGTGAGGTGTCTTTGCATGAAATGCAGAACCCATGGCGCTCCCTGTGTGATATAGCCTCCAGCATTTTTACACACTGCAGAGTGTGTGGCTGCTGATGTATAGGTTAGCCTTTGGACACGACTTTGCATGTCTGTCACACCATAATTGACCAAAATCACCATGTCCTCCATATGCCTCCTTACAGATGGGGGATTGTTTATCAAAAACGAATGTAAAAGCCATGCTCAGTTCATGTCTGCTTTGTTCACACGTCAGTATCCTAGATCAGCTCTCTCTCGTCTGAGCTGTTCTTAGAAAAACTGCTGTTTTTCAGACAGGGCTTAGTTGTGACTGGCCAATCAGGATCATTTGTCAATAAGTCAACAGAGGAGCATCATTACCTCTGACGTTAAGTTTTCCAGAGTAAACCACGTGGATTCACCTCACTGCCTAGCCATAAATTAAATTCAAGTTCCAAACGCTTCCGAGCAAAGGTGAAAAAATAGTGGTTCAATACAAAACTGGTTAGATTCAGCACTAGAGTTTCTGTCAGCACTGCTTAAACAGCCAACACAGAGGAACTGAAAAGCATCCATCGACAAGACATACAATGCAAATGCGCAAACACACACACACACACACACACACACACACACACACACACACAAACACACTCTCTCTTTCTCTCTCACACACACACACAGACACACACACACACACACACACACACACACAAATAAGTATGGAAACTGTGAAAGCATGTGATATTTATTGGTCAGTGCTGTAATTTTTTTTTAACTGTGACAGTCAGCCAAGTTGGTATCAGCTGCCACCTAAAGAAGATGAGCTAATACTGGTGAGGTTCCAAATAGCCATTCTTTATTGTCTCTCATGAATTGATTTGAGGAAACATTGGCTAATGCACCATCATTCATCAAGCTGACTTTTTTCAGAGTAATGACTCATATATTTGAGCAGATTCGGTATCTGTTTATGAAGCATTATTCATGCTTTTCTGAATAGTATATTTGGATTTGGGTGAGTGTTTTTTTTACTTTCATAAAAGCATGAAATCAATTCAAATGTGTTTACAGATTTGCAATATGAGTTTCTTTTGTGCAAAGAGAAGTGATATTGAAGATGGTTTGGATGCCTTTAAATCTGGTAAATGTGTTTAAACAATCTGGAAAAATGGCACAATGGCAGCACATTCAAATGTAAGGTGTTCATTGCACACAATATCCCTTCATGTATCAAGAACATGTGCTTCTCACAGTTTTGAACAGTCAATAGTCTTATTGTTCGCTGTGTGCTCTAAGAACAATCTGCTGTTCTACATTAAGAGTTGTTGACAGCATATGAGCAACTAAGCCAGCTTCCTCACAGTCCCTTGTTGACAACATTACCATAGTGTTAGTGTTTCACATATATTTATGAATGTCAGTGGGATATAATATAAGATTCAGTGGCTGAAACATCAAACATAATTTTAGAATAAAGTTCCTGACGTGGTGATAATTGATGGATTAAAAGTTCAGGTGACGTGATTTTAACAGAATATTGGTTTTCCTTAAAAGTTATTCTTTTAACATTTTTTGTGGTGGTTTTACCTCACTACCATAGAATAGTTTGCATGCTGTACCAACATTGTTAGAGTGGCAGGAGGTGGCAGCCATAGACATATTTATAGACTTCTTTCTGTTTCTCTAAAATTAACCTAGTGGATCTGGCATTGCAGTATTTCACATGGAAACCTTGTAACATTTCTGGAGGAATAACAATAAATCATAATCTTTAAACATTAAGGCTGTGTTGCAAAACAGTTGCGTAATGTGTTTTAGTTTAACTTCCCGGGACATGACTTGGTAGTATTTACAAGGCGTTTGCTTTCAAATTTTCAAAAATCTGAAAGCGCAGAAAGAGCCAAACAATTAATAAATCAGGCTATTCAGAGGGAAAATGAAATGAAGACAACTTTGCTTTTGTGTCTTTTAAAAAAAGCATCATTTGATGTTTCACAGAACACCAGACTACAATTCACATTTACATAATCCACACGGTCACACCATCTCCCCCAACATCCACAGCTGCAGATGCCTGTCCGTGATCAAACTTTCCTGCCGTCCAACTATGTTTTCTGTGAAAACAATAGTGCACTGTCCAGTGTTTCCTCTAGACTTTTTTTTAGCAGTGGGGGTTAGGCCAGTCCGCAACCTCCAATCAATATGTGGAGTGAATCTGGACGGGCCCTAATAACCTCTGACTAGTTCTACTTTGTTTGCAATTGCAATGTGAGCGGCAGTCAGGGGAAAGGACACGGACACGTCGGCAGGATCATTTAAAAGGCAACATAGAGGAAACACTTCTGTCTGTACATAGTTATTTTGTCATTAAATACATTTTGCAGGAAACACAAACATTGACCTGCATTTCTGTGGTTTAAGCCTTTCTTGTCTTCACTGTAAAAGTTCTTGATTGCTGTTTACCTTCCCTAATCAAGATCTACGTATACTGTGGCTTGGTGGAACACACACAGCAAAGACCTAAAGCTAAGTACTTCAATAAGTAGCTAAGCAGGGATGCATTGATAATGGTAAAATGACTGATCTATCAAATTGTTCAAATCTAGAAAACTGTTGTATTCCTTCCCACATTTACATCCATCACTACTCAAATCCATGGTCATTGACAGACATTTTCAAGCTCTGTTGCATTGAAAAATTGCAATTTTGTGTAACATAGTCATACTTTGACAAGTTTTTCATAGAATTTTTTTTACAGAAAATGGTACTTTCACTATCCCTGGGTAGTTGTCATTGGTCTGTAGTATTTTGTTTCCATTTGGACTGCAGCTGAGGTCATGTTGCCATTCAACTTTCTCTTACACTCTCTACTGATTATTATGACCGCCGCGCTAGCGAAGCGGCGGTCATATAGGTTTAATTTTTTATTTTTTTTCTTTTTTTTTTCTTCAGTGAATTTACATCCACAATTCCCGGGTCACTGAAAGACCGGGCTGCACGAAACTTGGTGGGCATGTAGCCCCACAAGGATGACACAGAACCATTGTTTTTCGTTTTGATCCGTCGCTCACCCACCGCACTGGCCCCCCTGAAAGGAGGGTAGGCCGGACACAGTTTTCTATGAATATCTTGAAAACCGTAGAGCCTAGGATGACCAACTTTTTTTTGTATGTTGGTCTAAAGGGGTCATATCAACTCATCCCCTATCCACTCATTTGAGGTATAGCGTCACCTAGTTAAAAATGAAAAAGCAAAAATGAGACGTTGTAATCGCAGGCATCTTTGGCTGACATGTTCAAAACTGCACAATATTTGATGAGTAGGATCATTATGACCCTCTGAATGCATGCCAAGTTCCATTGAATTCCATTCATGGGGCTGTAGATGGCCAGAGACAGTTTTCTGTGAATATCTTGAGAACTGTAGGGCCTAAGATGACCAAATTATTTTTGTATGTTGGTCTCCAGAGACCATGTCAACACATACCATATCCTCATTTGAGGTATAGCGCCGCCTAGTTAAAAATGAAAAGGCAAAGGCATTGTAATCGCAGGTACTGTATCATTAGCTGAACTGCACAACATTTGAAAATTGAAATTTGACACCCTCTGCATGTTTCATGGAATTCCGTTCATGGGGGGCCATATCAGCTACACACACGCACACACACACACACACACACACACACGCACACATGCAGGCACACGCACACATGCAGGCACACACACACATAAAGACACACACACACACACACAGGCACGCACATAAAAACACACACGCAAGCATGTGTGCATGCACACAAACACACACACACACACACTCACAACCAAACCCACACACTATACACACACACCTCTCAGACATAAATACTGAAATAAAGTTAAGTTAGTGCTAGACATTTCAATTATTATTTTTTTTTTTTTTTGATTTTTTTATTTAATTTCAGATTTAATTTATGATTCATCTTCCAGTTTTTAATCTGTCTGCGTTTTGCCAGTGACATATTGCTGAAATGAAATATTAAATGTCATGATTAATGTTAAGTTTGACTTTGACTGATGTTGAGTGAGTTATGTCAACATCAAACCCTGTCCTTTCTTGTAAAAGTTACACTGTTAATTATACTTTGTTTGTTTTCTTTTAGGAAAGACATTGAGGCTGATTGATGGTGCCTCCATGTTGTGGTGAGAAGCAAGAGACACAAGGTAGAGAAATTAAGCCATTCTACACAACTACCCCAGACTGTGCTTTGGCTTAAAATCACAGTTGGATGAAGATATTCTAATTGGCATACTCATCAAACATCAGTAATCAGGACTCTTATAACATAATAGCAAGATTTAATGAAGACTTAATTTAAAGGCCAAATGAAAGTGTTGAGATAGCGTGCATAATGCAACAGAAAGAAAGTGTTTTAAATGGATATTCAGATATGATTAATGTCCCTTCAGAAAGAACCTGGCCATGCATTACCATTTCATTTTCAAGCTGGGAAACAGATGGAAATATGACAGCATTTAGCATTTTACCTAAAGGCACTATGTTGGTTTTGGTCACTTCAAGTCATTTAAATGCTGTGATGAAGGGTGTGTTGAAGGAGAAAAGTCAGACAGATTTGTTTTGGATGCAGGCCAGGACAAGTTTAGCAAAGCACAGACTGAATTTTTGCTTATGCTGTGAAATCACTCCGTTTTTTCTTAATTTCCTCATATGTTATGAAAATTACATCATATATCACTGATCACTACTACCTGTTCTGGTCTAACATATATTAACCTTGCCAACTCCTGAAACTCTCTGTCTTTGCATGTTCGGTCAACAAGCTTTTGATCTATTTCATCTTCAGCACAACTGTTGTTGTTGTTGTTGTTGTTATTATTATTATTATTATTATTATTATTATTACAAATAGACCCAGTACCTCAGCACTTTATTACATTGGTAAAGACGAGGTCTGATTATAATTGAGCCAGTGTAAATATTTACATCAGGTTTTACATATAATTTACATCAGGCAACAGCACTAGCCATTTATGTGTGAGGACATCAGTACATTTTCTACATTTTTGTCCAAGTATGTTGCATGTTTTAAAGAATATACTTTATTAATCAAAAAAACATGTAAATATATAAAATAGCAAATGTAGGCCTACACTTAGTTTAACTAGAATCCAGCTCAAGCTTTGCTGTAGGCCTACTGCTACTTAGGAGATTGCAAATGTGCAAGTGTGACAACCATAGCCATACAGAAGATGTACATAACCAAGTCATACATGACATGATTTTATGGGTGAATTCTTATACATGCTTACACAATCCTAACAAGATGGCCTAAAAGAAGACAAAATAAGCATGGTCAATGAGTTACGCTCTGGGCCATTAAAATGGAGATGGGAAAATTTACTTCTGTTTTGCCGTGTTACGTAACATTCCAAAAGACGTCTTTGCCTGTTCTCATTATTTATATGTTTCTGCCTTCTGCTTATATTGCTCTGCCTCAGTGGTGTTTCCAGTGAAAACATACCTTAGCAAAAGACTCGAGTAGTGGTTTTGGCCAAACATCAACTATTGATAACTACCTCTAAGAGTAAGGGTATGGCTGCCTTTGCAACATCCCTAAGTTCAGTTTTTCTATGTTGTGGGGTAATGCCAAGAAAACTGGCCAAAATACATTGCTGAAAGTGTGTTTGGTGCCTGTTTTAAGTCAACAAGAAGTTCTCAGATGTAGTTTTATACCAGTAGTTAAATGATCAATTATATTAAAGGAGAACTCCAGTCTAAGATCAACCTAGTATCTGTCTTTGGGTGATAACAAGTGTAAACTTTCATTTGGGACCAAAGTGATATTAATTGGAGTTGTTTTGAGAAACAAAATAGTTAGCAATAGCCTGTTATGCTTGTGTTTAGTTTACAATTGATCTAAATATTTATATAAATGTGTATGATTTTTGTGACACCATCTGTAGCCCAAACTCTAACAGAGTAGGGCACATACTGTAGTTCTTGTGGAGGCATTCAAAAAGTTAAGTATCCCAAGAATTACGTCAGTTCATTCGAATTCTAAGTTCATTAGATTTCGTGTAAAGCCACTGCGTCACTCGTCAGCAGGTTTAAGATCATTTATGGAATGGCAGGGAAAAGTAGAAGAAGAAAAAACATCCTGATACTTCAAAATCTGGATCTGTAAATATTTGGAATTAGCTTGTTGATTGGTCATAACGCACTGTAAACATTAGTATCTGCGCCTCATTGAAACAGCTAAAGCTGCTGATGTGATGGCTATCAAGGGACTTATTATAGCAACCCTGCTTCCTGAGGACCCCAACGGAGTGTTGATGCATCAGTGAAATTAGTGCCGTTTTCTCCACTTGACTGATGACAGCGGTGATGGGATGCAGGCTAGCTAGCTTTTTGCTGTCTTGCTGTACACAGACTTCAAACAGAAGTCTGTGTTGTTTGCATGATAATCCTGAATGTTTACAAAATCTTAAACATAGCCTTCCAGTGATTTAACTGATTGTGGCATGCATGGTAGCAGTTTTCACATTGGCTGAATTTAACAGGAATCAGATACCGGAAACAGAGGAAACTTTGCCTAAACACTTAAAAAGGAACTATCTTGATCATTGCCAAAGGAAATGGAAATTAAATGAATTTGGTCCGAGGTAAAACACATTCTTACTTAATTGATTATGGGATGGGCTCCTCTCATGTCAAGAGCAGAGAAAAGATGTGTTTTTTTATATTTTTTTGCCTGGCTCTTCTTTTGGACTGTACAAGATCCTCTTGAATCGGCTCTTCTGTTGGACTGTACATGTTATACAAGACCCTCTTAAATTTGATGTGTTCATGTTGCATAATGAAGAGAGCCCAAATATTAGATAATACTTACTTAAGACTTAGTACTTAATACTTAGTTAAGACGTAGTTAATTTCTAGTTAAGACATTGTGAATCTCTTTAGTTTGCCTGTCTGGTGCGAGAGAACCTTTAATGGCCTTTTGCAAGGTCATGAACGGGAAATTGTCATACTTGACATAGATGGGCTTGTTAGGCCTGACTCATTGATTCTTGTGGTTGTAGTGGACAATGCTGCCTTTGAGTTGTTTTTCCTGTGAGAGGTTACTCTGTAGTGGGAATTCCATCCCACCCTGCTGAAATATCTTCCTGGCTGGCCGTGTAATGAAAATGGCCACCATCACTATGACGAAGCGTCCCAGCTGCTGTCTGTCTAGCCGTCACAGGAGCATACTGCCAGTGGTGAATGTCAAACATGATTTTCCCCTCATTATTTTGGATTGTTTGGCTATTTGTGTGTTGTGTCTGTGCCTCTTGAGTAGATTGTCTTTTTCTCTCCTCTCGTAATTAAACAAGGGCAAATGGAACAAATTACGAAACGCCAGTGATCCATCTTTGTCTTTTTTTCTTTCTCTTTTCTTTTCTTTTTTCTCTAGGCTTCTCTTTTACTCACTGTCTCAAAGCAAACAAAAGCAAAACAAAGCTATCAAAAACTTTCAAAGCTGTACAGTACGTTTGCCCGGTAGAGTTTATCACTAAGATATAGAGTGACCCATTATGCGGAGCACTGAAGCGAGTTCAGTCGCTGGGCAAAAGCTTCCTGTTTTGTTTGTGTAGGGCTTGTGCCAGTAGTCCAGACGCTCATATCTGGTTTGCACCTGGAAGACATGAGGGCCAGTTTTGAAGACGCACTGCAAAACAAACTCAGGATTACCTTACTGTAAAAAAAGTCTTGTGGTTTTTCAGGCCTCTGCCTTCCCTTGTTTTACATATGTGTTCACCATAGAGCCCATTATACATGTATATTTATTCAGCTAATTTCTTGCTTTGGATAACAATGTTTTATATATGAACATCACAACTTATTTTTGCGTATAGCTAGAGGCTTTTTCTGGACTTCTGTCATCTTATTCCAGAGGTTACCTCTGGAATGTGTTCTTTTCATTAACGTGTCCTTAACTTGTAATGCGCTGCTCATTATTAGGGCTGCCATTTCTGTGGCCTTGACTCTCTTTTCGCAGCCAGCCGAGAGATTATTATTGCAAGCGCCACACAGAGTGACCCAGACTCTGGAATGCTAGCTGTTGGATTTTATAAGACCAGTTATGCATATGCCCTTAAATGCCATCCTGTCTATATTCAGAATTTATGACGGTATGTCTTTCAGTTGAATGCCCGCCTCAGACCTAAATTGGATCTTATTTGCCTATTAGAGGAATACAAGTTAGCACTTAGCCCAAGCACTTTTTGGTGGGGTGGATGTTTGAGCTAGATAAATGAAATCCTGGCAGAGGGGTGTGGAGCAGCCACAGCCAAAGTGTCTCTAATTTCTCCCTGTAAGTGTGGGGCCAGTGCTAAATGATACGCTAGTCCAATAATGCAGTACGGCACTAATTGCCAATGATGGCACACCATCAGTTTGGTCTATCCTGTTATTTACGAAACTGATTTTCTAAAGAATATAATTGCCCTGGACCAATTTGGTAACAAATTGTTTCAAGGCATTTGTCTGGTCATCAACCACTCATTAAGCCCTTTAAGTTTATATGTTGAGCCCTGGACATACTCAGCTTGCACTGACAGTCCGTTGCCACTGGCGTAACACTGTCATCTTAAGTAGCTCTGCCTTATGTCACACACATACATACACTTTACAGATGCACACATATATCTTCTCAAAGGTTGTAGTAAGCCAGGTCCACAATCCTCTTGACTTGTAATGCATGGGGAGTATTTCAGTTTTACAATTACTAAAAAAGTATTTTCAGGGTTGCATTTTGTTTGACAAAATGCTGACACAATGCTGCCATCTCAGATGATAGATTGCTGTGGTCTTTGTAAGTTCAGAATGGAATTATGGTCAAGTCTGACATTTCACAAGAACAAGGAACTCTAGCAATGGTCAAACCTCTATGAGTCACTGAGAGTCTGAGGGCATTAGAACACAACCATTAAAAATAAGTGGCTTCCTACGGTTGTGGTTAGCACCGGTCCAACCACACCACCAATAATGGCAATGTTTATTTATTTTTTAAATTAAGTAAATAATGGGTACATATCACATGATCTACACCAGTGCCCTAAATGAAGACTTGAGTTCCTGTCAACCTTTTTTTAAAGGTATTGTGTTTCCAGGAGGTCATGGCTAGGTGAGATGAGGTAGTGGAAAAAGAAGTACCCTCTGTCTGGGCCCGTTGAAGGTGAATTGCAAGGCACAGTCTGTGGGGTCAGAGAGCTTGGATGGAAGTGGTGTCTTGAAATGAAATAACAGGCTCTATACTGTTTGAATGGCTTTTGGGTGGTTTGCCATCACATTGGAGTAGAACCTGGCTTTACAGATGTTTAGTGCCACCTAGTGGTTCTTTTCACATGTTTGATGAAGATTTACTCTTTGATTGATGTGTTGAAACTTAAAAAAAATAAAATAAAAAAAAAAAAAAAATATATATATATATATATATATATATATATATATATATATATATATATATATATATATATATATATATATATATATATATATAGTACTCAGTAGTAACTCAGCACTTACAGAAGACAAACAGTACATAGGCTTACTGTGCCCTCTAAGCTAGTTGACTATGATGATTCAGTGCTTTTGACTTTTGCCAGAAGTTTGAATTCTGTACAATGTATGATCAAGTTATCAAAGGATTTAATGTTTTTGGATTTGAATCTCCATGAATGTTATCAAGCAAAGTTCCTCAAAGAAGTTGCGGTGAAAAAAGCCTGTGTGCGCATGCATTTGGGTCTGTGTCTCAGTTGTGCACTGTAGGTTTTAGCTGTCTATTCAGACCACTATTCAGAACACTATTCAGACCACATTGGACTCCAGTTCTCTGTGCAAACATGCACATTCTCAGTCACTTGTATGACTTTCCAGTGTTGCTGTTCTTGCACCCCAAATTTATGTATTTTGAATGTCAAAGGTTGAAAATGCCATCAAGTAAAACTGTATAAACTCCATTTAGAGCTCACAAATGATGGTGCCCCAGCCTCAGACCAACAGTAGTATTTCATATCAAGGATGACGGCATGTTTATTTAGTTAAGGAAAGGAAGTGTGATCTCTGCTTTTACAAGAGACTTGAACATTGTAAAGTGTTTCAGTTCCATTAACCAATACTTTATGAACTTGGCTTTGTTGCTGCTCCAGCATGATAAACTCGACATCTGTGTGGCCACTGCACAATAAAATGCGCTCGAGCAATCTCACCAACTATTTGCATTCATTGTATGATAGTGAGGGTTTTACTGTCTGAAGCAGAACAGACACCCTAAAACTATGCGCTAGGAATGGAGTGAAACCAATAGAAGTTAAAGAACTAAATTGTGCATAAAGTTGCCAGTATTTAACTGCTATTCCAGAGAAATCCATCTTGGAATCAGACTAAATGGTGGGGGAGATCGTTATGAATAGGCTTTGCTTCTTCCTGTAATTTTTTATTCTTACACAATCCAGATGTAGATAATTTGTTTCCATATGTGTGCATGTGTTGCAGTATAAGCTACAGAACTGTCTGGCATTTCCAGTCTTAAATTGATCAGTGCTCAGCAGATGTTACTCAGTGCATGGGAGTGGAGAGAGTGTCATTACTTTCATATTACATTCATATTTGTCATCTCAAGGAACGGCAGGTTTTCATATAAGAGTGTGTACAGTATGTGAGATCACATTACTGTAACGTATGGACTGATCATTCATAGAGATCCATGTCCTGTTGCTTAGCTATACCTGCAGCTGATATGTGAGTAGAGATAAATTAAAGAATCCATTTTTATTCAAATTCCATTGGTCTTAAAGTGGACGCTCTGCAGAAATTCCATCAAGGATTTGTATTCTCACTCCTAATCCTGAGATGTCATCAATTTGCGGTGATTTCACTAGCACTTCCTGTAAGACATGGCTCCATGCCACTATTACATCACTGAGGTGGTCGAAGGGAAGGAGGTATACTCCTCCCTACTTGTGAAAGAAAGCTGTATTAGCAGTCTGTGTCTGTGTGTGTGTGTGTGTGTGTGTGTGTGTGTGTGTGTGTGTGGCATGTGTGTATATATGTTAACACATGTGTAAAGGTGTGCAGGACATTGTGTGTTTGCTGTGTACGTGCAAAAAGCATGTGCTTGAATGTGTGTGGTCCATGATTCCCTGGCAGTTTCAGAATGGCCCCATTCTCAGGTACACCAGGCTGTTTTGTAAGCAGGGGTGTGTTTACAATTTCGGCACACCTCTTAGAGGGAAACACACTCCCTGGACTAGCTCAGCCAGTAGAATAATGGGCCAAACTAAATAGTGACACAAGTGTTGGTGCTGCAATTTAGCTTGACAAAGCAAACAAACTCAATTCACTGCTTGCACTTTTGTGTTAAAAATGCACCCGTGCGATAAAAATAAGTGAATTAAAGTAAAGTAGATTTACCATCAGTTTGGATCTTTGGATCACATTTTCCGGGACATTAAATGTCATCCCACGGGATCCACCACCATGATGATGCTGGTAAGATTGGCAAAAGTAGAATGCTCATGAAACTGTAGCGTTCTTAAAAAACTGGAGCTATAGGTTGCTAATAGTTTGCCACGGCTCCTGTGTTAATCAAAGACAGCTGATGGTATAATTTTGCCCGTGACCCCATACGTCATCCAGGGCTGGTAGCCCAACAAGAACATTTTTGCCAGTTTACAGCTAACCCAGCATTTTACAGCTTTCCCCCAAGACAGCTGGCTATTACTTAAAAACAATGAGACGGAGGGTTTCCCGAAAATCTCGTCCCTCCTCAGGAGCAGAGCCAGCTGAACCCCAGCAGGCATTCAGCTGAGGCACAGGGCTCATGATGCAGGACAAGATTTGTAGTCCAACTCACTGCCACCGCCAGTGTGTCGTGAATACCAGTAAGTGTAATGCCCCATGCACTTCAGAGACACTAAAGATAGATATGACCCCTTTTCTGGGGGTCATATCTATCTGCTGAATATACAGCACGTTCCTGCCAATGTGGTCCCAGGGCGCAGTATTAACAGCAAGGGCACATCCCTGGGCCATCCAGTGATTCACTGTGTCATGGTAATACGCTTCTGTCACACTTACTGCAAGTGTGGGATGTACTCCTTGGGGTACAAGGGTACAACTGAAAACAGGATTTAGCTTATCTCTATTACCAACTAAAAACAGAGCTGGTAATTGAAGTTCTGAAAGAAAACAGATTGTTCAAACAATGTTCTAGCCAGCTGAAAATACAGTAGTATGTCCAGCTTGTTTCCCCTTGCTTGTCCAAACTGTGGTGATTCACAACAAAAACGTTTTGGACTGGAGTGTAGTCAGACATTGTCAGTGATTGAGGAAAAACATGTTACAGTTCAGACTGCAGCATGAAAAGCTACAGGCCCAGCACTCCGCATGTCTCCCCTGGGAACGCATACATACGTTCCCATGAACCGCACTCGCTCGGCACGGCATGGCTCCGCTCCGCGCGAACACAGACTTAACCTGCGCTGAGCTGAGTAGTCTCCTCCGACAGCCCATAAAATGACGTGATGAGAGAAGCAGAGTGCTCACCCCTCGAGTGCTGACTCGGCGAGTCACTGTATTGTTTTAGGGAAATGATCCGACAACACGGGATCTGCACTTTAACAAGTGGAAAACGAGAGCCGTGCAAGCAAGCTATATTTGCATTGTTGGGTCGGAAAGAATTTGGAGGTGGCCAGAGGGTCCAGTGGGGAAAAGCCAAAGCCATCGTTCGGTCGGTTGGTATGTTGGAAGCGCATATAAAGGGGTCCTCACAAGATGGCTTCAATTCTGTGCATCCTCCATCCAGGTTTTAATAACTTGGAATGCCACAGTCAGCATTACCGTACATGAATTCGATCTGAAAAAAAAAAAATGCATTGTATTCCTAATGAGAGAAAAACATTACAATATTTATCATGTGTTTACAGGGTGCCTTTGGCAGATAGAGTGAACCGCAAAAGTGCTGGCAAACTGATTTGGTATATTATCACCTTTTAAATGCCTGGATTGCTACACACTGTAGCTTTGAGAGGAATTTGACACCAATCTAATGGCTCAGTCGATGATGTCCATCATCAAAGAATTTGATCATTTCTTTGATATGGCTACACACTTTTCCAGACGATCCCAATGTCTAGTCATATTTTGCGACACGTTTCAGCCATTAAATTGTAATCCGTCTAGAAAATGTTGATACTGTGCCACATGTGAAGCGGTGCTAATATGTACTTCCAAGTGTTGATGACATCAACTTTCCATTACATTTGATTCAAGGGTGCTGATTTGTCTGCCATTTCCTAGAGAAGTTCTGTTAGAAGCATCTAGAAAAAAAGTGGATAGAACAGTGACTAGGATTAGAGGGCATAAATCTTAAGCCAAACATATGCTATCCCATTAAAAATTCTTTAACACCACGTCTTTTTCCATTCGGAACCAAAGCACTCACAAATTGTAACACTTTTGTCATATCCACAGGGGATAGTGCAGGGGATAGGATGGAACATGTGAAGATGTGTGTGTGTGTGTGTGTGTGTGTGTGTGTGTGTGTGTGTGTGTGTGTATAAGTGTGGGTGTGTGTGTGTGCGAGGACGTGCTTGTGGGTGTGTGCGTGTGCGTGAATGTGTGTGTGTGTGTGTGTGTGTGTGTGTGTGCGTGAATGTGTGTGTGTGTGAGCATGTGCCTGTCTGTCTGTGTCTGTGTGTGATTGCACGCGTGTGTGTGCATACATTAGTCAGCAGTTTCCAAGTGTTGCAGCCTCAAAGCCATGCTCAAAAACTCCCATTCACTCACCTACTCATTACATTTTCTGAGTTATCATCTTAGCATTTAAAACCAGGAAGTGGGGGGGTATATGAAACCACTTAAAAAGCAATCAAACTGCCTCCAAGAATCAAGGCTTCCTTTTTCTCAGACATGGGAACATTAGAGAGTTGACATCAAAACTATTTTGGGGTGCGCTTTAAGAGGATGACGGCATTGTCGGCAACTTGCCTCCTCAGAGCATATGTCTCTCTGACATTTCCACTATCACATAAGTAGTGTGAAAACGGGCTCATTGTTTTGAAGTTCTCAGTATTATGCTGCATTGGTGGTTTCACGGTGGTTGAATAGTGGTTAAGTCACTGGTATGTTCTTAACTGACTGATTTCTTGGACACAGAGGTGGGGGGCATAGTTGTCAAATTAGTTTACTGCAGTAGCAGCCACTTAATGCCTGTTAATTATGAGAACAAATTTGTTAACTGTTAACAGTTAACTGTCTGAAATAATGTTGCTGAAAATAAATCATTCCAAACACTGGCAACAACCCCAGGTTGATGCAGCTGTGTGGACATGCAAGCCGAGCTGAACCAAATCCCCACGTTGAATGCCCAGGTCCCACAGAGCTTCCTGGTTTCTGTTCACTCAGCAAACATGCAATGTATTCCAATTAACCAATTACCCCCACCACCCCCCCTCACCAACCACAACCACCACCCATGCCCACTTTTCCATGACTCAAGCTCCAGTCACTGTTGGCCAAGGCTCCGAGGCGTCTGCTGGTAGAGTGTGCCTGAGCAGGAGGGAATGTTTGGACGAAGACGGGCCCATATGGAAAGCCTCCCCCATGGGTTCTCGTGACTAGAGTGGTGTCATCCATCAGTGACCGTCTAGACAAGATAATGGCCTTCACTGCCGTTCATCTGTGGAGGGTTTCGTTCTCCTCCCAATACATCTCTGGTTGCACTTTCTCCTACTCTCATCTTTTCCTGTGTGAGCTCCGCAATAAGATTTAAGGATGGATAACAATGCGGAAGTCTTTACGGGTAGACAGGGAGTCCAGCTGGCAAGATAAAGGGTTTATTTTTTTTAAAAGGGATGACCTAGTGTGGCCCCTGTACTTAGAAAATAGCTGAATACAGCCTTGTGTGAAGTGGTGCATATCTCTTTGAGACATGGCCTTGGGCAATTTAATTTCAGTATTTTTTTTTGTTCTAGTCTCTCTGATGACAAAGAGATGTAATTGTTCTGGGTAATCCCAGAACAATTTCAACTTGGAGTAGATGCCGCCTTCTTTGTGAGAAAAAAAGTTTCACTATGGACTTTGTTTGGTGCACAGATGATCACAAAAGAATGTGTGGTTTGATAAAAAGAAAAATGTCACAATGAATTTAACAATGTCAACATGTTGTTTTTTATGTGGTTTAGATGCAGATCATGCACACATGGTATATTCAAGTGTTGATTGGTCATAAATTGTAAAGAGCAAAGATCTAGTTACATTAAAGACCGAATAAAATTAACATCTCCAAGCTTTTAAGCATCTTGCAGTTAGTATCTTTGAACGTGGTCTTTTGAATTGCTGTGCAAACACATACGTCACTGTGCATTCAATGTCTCGTGCTCCTCTCCTTGCGAACACACTGTAAAATGTGTTTAAATGGGAGGGTTTGCCCTGAATCTTATGGACTTGATCTTGTCAACAGACATCAGAGCTCATGTGGTCCTCAGATGTACTGTGCGTGCCAAAAGAAAAATTCTTCAGAATGCATATTTCAGACGCAGCTCTCTCTGTTCCTGGTATTTTTCTCCTTCAGGAAGGGAACCAAAATGCTTCTCTTGAGAAGGAAACATGTGCACCTCTGGGCAGGCGTGAGGCCTGACTACTTTGGTAACATTAAAAGAAGCAGCCAGTATGGACACGGGTTGGTCTCTCAGTGACCCCCCTACCCCAGAGCGGCGTATCGGTCACCCGGAGCCTCACTCATCTTCAGTGCCATGCCGATTTGACTTACAGCAGTTAAGGTCACGCCTGCATGAACAGGCCCCGACGTCAGCCTCCTCACTACAGCCATTGTTTGAGCCTGCCCTCGTGGTGAATAATCTCCAAGCATGTCACGGTTTGCCTGGACTGACTCAACTATGAAACATATTTCAAAAGCAGGGGCGCAGCTGCAGCTGGTATTGCTGTTAACCAGTGACCTCTCCCATATCATACCATTGGGTGTGGCGGATGAGAAGAAGCGCTAATTATCGGAAATTAAAGGTTTTATTAAGATGAGGCAAATTAAGCTAATGATAGCTGGCGCTATACAGTCTTATATAACCTGCTTATGAGGCTGTGAAATGAGAGTGCCCATTGCAACTTTCTGTTCATCTTATATGAGGCTCAGTTGTGCATGGACATATCTCACAGTGTTCATTTTAGATGTCAGTGTTCATTTTAGATGTCAAAAGTGTCCTTGGTTCTGTAGTATTTTTATTTTCTGGTCCAAGACGCACAAATTAAGTCTGGGCCTGGGACCAAACTGGAACAACATTTGGACAATTGTCTGGTAGTTTAGGGGACTTGGTTGAAAGTCAGGAAGGGAAAACTTTAAAGATTTGTTGTTTCATATTTCAGTGCAACTGCCTTGCAGTCAAAGGGTAATAATTCCTTTCTTAATAGCATGTCTATTAAAACAGACACCAAAATTATATGGTACGTGTCCTAATAATGTGCATTGCTTAATTTTTTATTGTTTCCTATTTGTATTTCATGGGCATTTTCTGTGTGAATGATGCCTGTGTGTCTGTGTCTGGTCCCATCAGTAGGATGGGAAAGACATTACCATACCGTCTGTTGAAGTAGTGACGCTGTTGAACATAGTTGGCTTTAAAATAGTCTGGGTTCTTACGCAAAATAGTGTTAATGTTAAATCCATTAATCAATAAATGTTGATGATGTACCACTTTTGAAACATGCTGCCAAAAGTATATACGTACATGCTTTGGAGAATTCACATACTTCAAATACCGTAACTTCAGAAAACACTGGCTATAAAAATGTGAGAAGTCTTTCATCTTCAGGGTTCATAAATGCACATGCAGTAAGCCTGGAAGTTTAAAAGTCTTGGCATGTACACTTTAATTCTTTCATGTGTGGTGGGAACTTTGATCAATGGCTGCTTTGTTAGTGAAACAAACAACAAACGTCATGTCATACACTTTTTTAGATGCTGAACTATGAATGATGTTCTTAATCACATTGTTTCACCAGAAATATATTGCGATAGACCTAAAGTCTAGGGACAGTGAGGAAAGCTCAATGGAAAACAGGGCACCTGTTTTCTTGTGTAGTCTATAGAACTGTGCTGTGTTGTATGTAACATTTTCTTAACATGCTGTAAATCTCATACACGTTCCAACATCTGCCCAGACAACTGTTTTAGCCATTGGTATCACGATATACACCAGCACAAAGACATTACCAATTTGAGTCTTTTGATGAGTAACCCTGACTCAAACCCAACTGATAGTCTTAATGGCAAAACCAACTGAGTCACTGTCTGCCTCGCAGCAGCTTCGCTTCCCGGAGGAGGACAGAAAGAATCCGTAGAAAGATCCGTGGGGCCCCGGCAGCAGTTCTCCTCACATGGAGTGAAGTGCCCCCCGAGCACCCCTGTGGTCATCTGTCAGGCTGCGCCAGGCCTCGCGCCAAGTCCCGAGCACGTCTGCCAGAGCGGCAGTGGAAAAGGACGCACGCCGCTGACTTTTATACTCTTCGCCATCCTGCAAAAGTCTTTAAAGTGTGACAGGAAATATTTAGACAGAAAGCCCAGCCTTGTCAGTCTCCCGCACGAGAGCCATTGGTCCCAGATGAGGCTGGGCAGAGAGAAGAGATCAGGCAGGCTATGGAGGTGGGGGCGGGGTAGTTTTCAGCTTCTCCGCCTGGCCAGACGAGGAAATCTGTTTTCACATAGCGTTTCTCCACTGGCATTTTTTTTTCTTTTTCTTTCTCTCCTTCAAATCCTTATTATCATCAACAAATACGTCACTGGAATAACAGAGGGGCTGGGTTTATTTTCACAGCCAGGCCATTCATCAGTCTCATGCTCCCTGCTACTGCGTATGGATTTCACTTCTGTTTAAACCCGGGAATTTCGGCCTGATGTTTCTTTTCCCGACATGACAGCACAATCAAAGTCGTGGAATCGTGGAGCGCCCCTCCGGCGTCACCAGACACGACTCGTGGAGATCTCCTGGTAGCTGGCTCTCACCGGCCGTCTGGGCCCTCAGTTTTTCCAGGGCTAATCTTCTCTCCGTCCTGTATGCCAATCAAAAGCGCACGGAGGGTCTGGGGTGCCATGCGCCATCCCACCTGTTTCCGATTATACTAATTGGCCATTGTGGTAAAGGAAGTGTGTGGCAGCCATCTGAAATTTGTACTAAAATATTTGCACAGGGACTAATGCAAACAGAGAGCTTCTCAGCTCGCTAAGTAACCAACGGCTTCGGTCAGGGATTGCACGAGGGTCTACAGTTAGCTGGTGAGTATGTGCACTATGTCATATCCTTGACTCCAACTGCCACTGTGTACCATTTGAAGAAGAATTTATTTTTCAGTGGGTGTAAGGTGTTCAGTGTGATGGAGTCTTTGCCTGCATTTGTCCATGGTGATGGTTTACCACCACAAAATTAGATTATCTATCTATCTAATACAGTCATTGTAACTTCAGAACTGGATCCCCTCTTGTAGGGTGTCAATCAGTAATGTTACCACTTCATGGAACCACAGTTTTTTACCCTCCTGCTGGTTTGGGGGACTCACTGTTGCATCTCATTTTACATTCATCAAGATCTGAAGTGATGATTCGAGAGCCTTCTCGCAGCCAGACATCATCCATCACATCAGGAAGCCCATGTCTCCTGTTGGCAGCTTCAGGCCTGACTGCTTGTGTTGGCGGAAAACCAAATGGGCCTTGAAAAGAAGTAATTCCCTCCCATTTCAGGATCCCCTCCCTCAGCCCACGTGAAATGGCTGACTTGCTTCCTGAGGGGTCTGCTGAATGTCCGACCAGGCATATTAGGACATTTGCGCTCTCGTTAACCAGCGATTCCGTCAGATCACCCAAACTCTCAGACCGCCCTCTCCCTAACTGCTCAGGTGTTGTAAACAATTCATCATCTTATGGTACATTACAACTCCCCTGACATCTTAATGCTTTTCAGTGTTTCTCTTTTGTGTCATCAACATGAGATTAATATCAATGTTTCCTCCAATAATCCCACCAGCTCTGGCTCCGGCCAGGATTCTACTTAAGTCTCCCCACAGTGGCTCCTGTCAGTGGCTCCTGGTCTTGAGCCTGGGGCGCTGAACTGGTACTCAGGGCCCATCAGCCTGTGTAAACAAACTCTCTGGGTGGGATGGATAGGAGCACAATGGTTCAGCAGAGTCCTTTTAATGGCTTTTATTCCCCCGGAGACAAGAGATACTATTTTCTGATTGGCTGACAGAGGGCTATTAACTGTACCTATGAAGAAGATCTGGAAAAAAATAGATAAATACTTCGCTCCACTTCGCGTCATGGAGTACTATGCCTCCACCTCGTCCATTAATTCCATATATCGGGACACTTAACACAGGCTCACAAACAGCGGCATCGTATCCAAACCAGTGCAACATGACTGCTGGAGATTTTCCCAAGCCTCCCCCTCCTCTACTCTATTCTTGAGCCCTGTATTTCACCAAGCCCTCTGCATTTGTATATTTAATGTCTGTTTTCTTTTTGATATGAGGTACATGCGATGCTGACGGAGAGCTCTAAATTTGGTACACAGCACCAGCCCTGAAAAATGCAGGCTCACCAAAGACCCACACAAGTACGGATAAGTCACACAAGCACCGAGCCATGTGTGTCTCAGTGGCAGATGCCATCTCCTCAGTGGTCAGCCCAGTATCTTGTTCCATTATTCCGAACAGATGTCAAAGTCCTGTCCTAGTTTCCTCTCCTCTAATCTGTTTTGTTTTTGCTGCAACAGAAACTCTGATGCCACCAGTAAAGAACCCTAACCCAGCTCCCATCAAATTATGGCTCGCACGACCAGTTCATGCCATTTTCCATGGCACCATTCTCTGATAAAGAGGTTTTGCTGTGTGTGTCGTTCTGGTTAACGGCATGCAGCTGATGTCTTTCTCCAACTTGTTCCGACGTCCGTGCTTAAAGGGTATTCATATCTTGTCCTTTCCACATGCAATGCACCACATCAGAGTTCTCTGATCAGAAAAAAACAGAGTTCTTGACAACATTCTTTAAAAATTCCTCCTGGATTGTATATCATCCAGCACCAACAGCGCAAAGCTTTGTTCTAACAGCCTTGATTAATATGTTGCACATGCAGCGAAACAAACATTATTTATACACTTTTTACACCAAGCTTACTCTTTTCATAAATGCCATTATTCAGTGAGCGCCCCTGCGCTCAAGGGCCATCGTTCATCACTGGGAGTTCATCAGAAGTGTAAGGCTAAACGGCATAAACCTCCAAAATGCCCCACATTCCTTCAGTGATTAAGTCATGTCAATGGATCTTACTACAAAGCCTATGTTTTGGCATGGCTCGAAGATTAATTTGTTGGTAGACCAGCTCGACAACTAAACATGAACACTTAGCAAAATATTCAGTGATTTACGTCAGGACTGAAATTTCTTCTGTCAAGGCAGTGTTATTTTTATAGACAAAGATAATGAACAGAAAATTAATCTTAACCAGTACTCTTTAACCCTCTGTTACTACAATTAACACCACTTTAAAATGTTTACATGCACACTGCAATTTCCAGTACCACAGGATTACGCAAGACAGAACAATCTCCATTACGTAGGTAGGTGTAACCGTGAGCCAAAGCCCTTCTCTTAAGGTGCTCTCTCTGCGGCTGAAATACCTGGCTGGTGTTCAGAGTCAAGGCAGAGGAGCAGTCCAAGGCCTCCCAACACTGACTCTTGTTCTGAGGTAGATTAGTAGGCCCCCTGCTGGGCTGACCCCCACACTACTACACTACTATCATTGAAGAGGAATGCAGTGATGAGGTTTCATGACGGCCCTATAACCCTACTGCTGGGTTATTCAGGATCTCCCCCACCGCCTCTCCCCATTCAGAACTGCCCGTCATCGTAGGCTTATGATGAGAATGAGATAATAATCTATACTCAGAACTCAGGTTCTGTCGCAGCTGGAAGCCTTGGCTTTTGCTGCACCCCTGGAGCTCCAAAATGCAGTCTTATTCAATACCTTATGTAACAGAGACACACAGGTCATTGACACTGGGACACAAGATGCTAATTCCCCTATGGGTGGATCAATTATGTGAGATGGGACTAGCAAGCATACCTCCCTTAGGGAAGTAGGGAGTGGTAGCACAAATGCAGCCAGTCAGGGAAAACATGCACAAACACACTAATTACAAAAACAATAAACCATTGTAAAATAGGTCTCCTAGGTGCCACAAATAATAAACGAAACACTTTATTTGTAAAACTGGATATATATCAAGCATTATTAATGCATTTAGAAATGTTTACTAAGTATTCATAATGCATAATCCCTCCCTGAAGGACATTTACACCACCCACCTCACCCGCAAGGCGACCACAATTGTGAGTGATTCAAGTCACCCCGTTCACAATTTGTTTGATCTACTGCCCTCTGGGAAAAGGTACAGAAGCCTGCGCTCCCGCACCACCAGACTCACCAACAGCTTCATACACCAGGCTGTTAGGATGCTGAACTCTCTCCCCCCTCTCCCCCGTCCACCCTCAGCTACATAACATCCTGGACTTTGGACCCACAATGGCTGCCTTGCACTACTCCACTTGCACTATTCACTTGTACACTTGCACACTTTGTAACTTGTTGTTGTTGTCCTGTTGTCTTGAAAACACTTCTGAACACACTTCAGCTGCTCTTACATAACTTGCACCACTATGCCACTTGCATACTTAGGTCAAACAGAACTACCTCAGCCATTTATTGGCCTGACTTTACTGGCCTAATATTTGATTATATTGACTGTCTACTGTCTGCACAATTGCACATTTTCAACCAAAATTTTGCTGCTCTTATTTCTTCATTGTATGTGCCTTCTTATTTACTTTTTATATTGTTTACTTGAATGTTATGTTTTGTCTGTGGACTTAATTGGTAAAATATGTCTTGTCTCCACCGTGGGATAGTGGGAAACGAAATTTCGATCTCTATGTATGTCTTGACATGTGAAGAAATTGACAATAAAGCAGACTTTGACTTTGACTTTGATTAAACAACTATTACGTGGTATGTCCTTCCACTCTATAAACTAATAAACTCTAACAAGTCAACCAATGATATCTGCCTGCTGCTGTCAGGCCTTTACTCTGTTGGGAACAAGTAATGAATGAAAAAAGCCACATACCATTTCAAAAAATCACAATCGCAAATTCCTAACGTTCATTCTCATTTAGAAATGTTGATAAGCTACAGTACAATGCATCGGTAAGTATTACCGATGCATTGTAGCCATACATTCATGCATAATGGCATCTACAAAACAATATATTGTTAGGTAGGACTGCATTCATAAAGAGTTATGATGTTGTCACACAACTATGAAGGCTTGCACACATATGACTCCATAAAGGGCATTTCGTGAATAAACAGCATTTAACATAAGGCAACAATGTCATCCGTGCCATTATCAGGAGGTAGGTTAAAAGAATTATGATACCTCACGTTGTAAGAGCTAATATTAAAACATTGTTGTGCTTTACAAAATAATTATATGAACTTCAATGCCAATCATTCTGGGGCATTATACATACTTAATAATCATGTATGAATGTGTTTATAGTACTATAGTACACAAATATGAAGGTTTGCAGCTGTCTAAACAAACATCTCTAATGTGAACAATCTGTGGCAGAATTAAGTTGATTTCTCTGTAGACTGGCTCCAGAGAAAGAGAGTAGAATGGCTCCAGAACACATGAGATTACTGTCAGTAAGCACTTTGACTTAAGAAAAGCTTATTTAGCCTGCCATCTGCTGTCCAATACAATGAATAGCACTAACATCTGTAACTCAAAGGGCTGAGACAAATTTAGAATGAAAGAGGTTAATCACAAGAAAAAACTCAATCACAGGTATAGGATGTTGCTACTCCAAGTACATTGCATTGATAAAACCTTTCTATAATAATAAGTAAGGGATAATGTATAGAATGGCGGTCATTATTGGGAAAATAAGTCCCGACAGGGCGAACCAGACCCCGACGCGCAGTGGATGAAAGACCTGAATTAGAAGCACAAACTCCGTTGCCATTGACAGAGATTAGGTCCTCTACTCTAAAATATTGTCTGCTAGAACTTTGGGAAATCCCATTCAAGTCAATAGAGTGTTCTACTTGCATTGTGAAGAGCCGTGTAATAATAATAATTGTGATTACTGTGGTATAGGATGTTGCTACTCCATTAAAATATATTGCATTGATTTCAGCAATAATTATACCGTGTTCATATTCGCATGGATGATCTTTTCTTTTTTGTATTGCAATGCTCTAAAAGTAATCAGAGAGTTTGTCACTATCTAATAACTGACAACTGGTCTAAGACCTGGATACAAACAAGCTATGTTATAAGTAAACAAACAAACAGATGAGTAAACAACTTATGGCATATATCTATGAGCGGCTAATACCCTTAATATGAAATGTAATTTCAAATGTAATATGTTATTATCAGTATGTGAAAGCATTGAATACAAACAGCCATGACAAACTGCCAATACAGTATTGGACTAATTTGTGTAGACATCCATCTGTTACAACAGAATTATTTTCATGCAAAGAAATGAAACAAACTGTCACTATCTAATACAATTTTCCAGCTATACAGTTTTAATGAAATGTGTATGTTTGACATTCTATAATGTCAGGGGTACCCCAGCATTGCATGATCAGAGTACAGTATACATAAACATGCTGTCTGACATGTTTATAATCAGTAATGAAAAAGCCAGGGAGGGTTTACAGTCTGAAAAGTTTTCCTACGGGAAAATTGCATTTTCCCTTCGCCCTCCATCTTGTTTATGTTCCCAAAGGTTTCCTGCACAAGAGATGCGTGCCGCCACAGTTGAGGGAGCTGCGTGTTTACGTAACATGGTGTCTTTGATTAGTGTGTGGTCGCTGTGCACATGAGGTTAAGGAGGCCCTCCTGGACGTGTTAGCAGTCCCACGTGTCTGCCCCGGCCTCTTGCACCTGTTTTTAATCGATACCTCACGTTGCCAAAGTTTTGTTATTGTCACTTGAACAAAAATAAAATCTCGAACAGGGCGAGCAATAAGCTTTGTATTAATCTCAGTGTGTCAATTGCCACATGTATTCGCATGTTGCCATGAAACCCTATCACACCGGCACAGGAAAGGTGGAGCAGCGGTCTCCTGGAGGCCTGGTTACTTATTCCCAGAACATGAAAGGCATGATGAGAATGAAGTAGACGTGTGGTGGACAGTCCTGAAGACAGGGCTTGCTCTCCCTGCTGCTGCAAGGCTTATAGATCAGAGCTCCTCTGATCCCTGAGATAACAGGGATAACAAGGACACATTTCTGGCAAGGGGGTAAAATAACATCATTTGGAAGCTCCATGGGGGAGGCAGTCTTCTGAGCAGAGATCACAGTCCTTTGATTTGCCGCTCAGTGGGGAAGTTGCTTTCCTCTCCCGTCATCCATGACAAGGATGCTACAGGTTTATTGGAGAGATTAACAGGGAGTCATTTTGAGCACAGTTAAAATAAATGCCAAAGAGAACGTTTCCCAAGATAAGAGAGTAGTTATTATTTTTATTAGCCCAGATAGTACAGTTAAGCATGTACTGCAGCACCCAAAGAAGACCCTTACCCTTACAAGCATAACCACACAGAGAAAAATCCACTAATTGTGTGCCCATTCCTGACAGGACAGATGCAGTGAGTTAGGCGTACCTGAAGCTGGCACAAAACAGGTGATGTTGGTTTAGGAGAGGCATGCGAATGCCGCCGGCTTCCACAGGAAGTGCAGGTGTTTCAGTCTCACGAGGGACTACATGGCTAGATTTATGTATGTCCATATACATGTACATGCTCTCAATCACTGTCTGGAGCACACAACAACATCCATATGTGCACAGAGAGGATGGACTTGCCAAGGGAGTAAAACCTTTTGAATAGGCCAGGGCTGAGAGTCAACTAGCACTGTAAATATGCGCTCATGGCTGGGGCTTAACCTGTCTCTAATATTCACTTCCGAGGGCACAATCAAAGAGATGTGGCCATATGGCTCTGCTCTTGCATTGTGTCGGTCTATTTAATATCATAAATTCAGGAAATTGACTATGTTTGATGATTTGGAATGGATGTGAACAGTCAGTCTTTGACTTATGTGTTCAATTATAAATCCTCAATTCATCTTATTTCTTGAACTGAGCAGTCAGATTTATTCTCCAGTCTTCTTAAATTATTACAAAGTAATCCAACTTGTAACCAGTTCAATCTGGCACATCATGGCTTGTCTATCCAGTTTACTGAGCACTTTATTGGACTCTTGGTCTTTCTTTCACTTTAGTCTGATGATATATCCCCACTGGTTTGCCCAGCTATGTTTGCTAAGCACATGTAAGTAATCAGTTGAAGGTATGCATCGGAATGTATGTTGATGCCCTGAACCCTTTACATATTGATATACTGATAAAAGTTGGATCAGTATTTTTGAAAAGATTCGAAATGTTTTACTTTCTTTTGTATCAAGTTGTGGTAGTGCAGTAATATATAACGAAATGCGGTCAAGGTGTACATTTGTGCTGGACTTTACAGCATCGAACGTGATTCAGCCAATCATAAACAAGGACTTGAACTATCCGTTTTAGAAATAAGTATTGAACGACGCGTTAAAAAAATTCACTAAGTATATTTCCCATAAGGGTATGCACATAAAGTTTTCCCAGACATTAGTATTAACTAAGGAAATCCACACATATAAAGAAATCCAAACATTAAAGTCTATAATGAAAGTTATGTGTAATAAAGTGGAATGACACAGGAAAAAACTATTTTGGGGGGATGTGCATGGCGGGTGAAATCATGATGACTTGGGTAATTGGGCTGGGACAGACGATGGCTGTGGATGGGGTAAGTGTAAATGCTACAAGAGAGGAAGGGTGGAGAGAGAAGGCAGTGCATAATTTCTCAGAATCTGTACATCAGCTTTTTTCAATTGCTATTTTATTATTCCATGATATTCTACAACTTTCACATACAGTAAGCATTGGCTCATGAGAGGATTGTTGTGCAAGTCAAGTCAGTGTTTTCCTGGTAGATAGATATTTATCAGATATTTAACTGTTTAGCATGCCATTTTCCAGTTTGTAACAATCGTTTGGGGCATTTGGAGCATGGGGGGGCCCCTCAAAGTATATTATGATTACAGCCTTTGTGTCGGATCATGACTTGACAATGTGATTTATGACATTTTACTAATATATAGACATTACATTTTTACAAATGACTAAATCATTTTACAAATGACAAATCATGTTCTTTAAATCATGTTGATCGACAAATCATGGGGGGGGGGGGAAACCAGAGGGTTGCCGGGTCGATCCCTGACCAGTAGGAAAAATGTGGGAGGGGGAAGTGGTTGAGCACTGCTCTCCCATGCCCACATCTACGGGTGAAGTGCCCTTGAGCAAGGCACCTAACCACTCACTGCTCCCCGGGCAGGCAGCTCACTGCTCCGGGTTAGTGTGTGCTTCACCTCACTGTGTGTTCACTGTGTGCTATGTGTGTTCACTAATTCACGGATGGGATAAATGCAGAGACCAAATTTCCCTCACGGGATCAAAAGAGTATATATACTATATTACTACTATACTAATTCAGAAGCATTCTATTTAGTCACATTCTGACAACAAATAATAGTAAACACCCCAAACTGTAGATGGCGCTGTTTCTCAAGTTAATAGTTGTGGTATCACTAGTGCTTATTTTACCCCAACACTGATCGCATGTGTCTCCACAGAAGGTACAGATTGGAAGGTCACGCATCACCTTGGAGTGGTACAGTCTCACGGCCTTCCGCCCTGTGATGAGGAAGGTTAGGAAATGCAGTGCCCATTACTGTACAATCACAACAGTGACAACAAACAACTACAAATCACTATTGAAAATGCAAATGCTTACGAGGCTCATAGTAGTCAAGAACTTGGATCAATGCTGGCTGCACATGGGCGACTTTGAACTGTCTCACAAGAGATATGTTGACACACTTCTCAGCTTTTCCCAACTGCAAAGTAGGAGATTGTTTACAGACTATGCTACAACTGAAACTAAATTCATATTTCATAAATTCATGCTTCAGTTCTCAGAGAGATTGTTTGCCAGTGATGTTCTGTGTCTGCTTACTGAATCCAGGTAGAGCACCACTCTCCCAGGCAGAGGTTCCACGCTCTTCACCAGATCATTTGTCTCAATGCCATTCGGACGTAGCGTAAATCCACTCAGAATCTGGACATCTAGTAGGGCCATTCCTGTCTGCTTGATACTCTGACTGTCTAACAGTCTAAAATAGATGACAAAAACATGTGAAAAATTATATTATTTCCCAAACAA
Organism: Alosa alosa; assembly: GCF_017589495.1. NCBI lineage: Eukaryota > Metazoa > Chordata > Actinopteri > Clupeiformes > Clupeidae > Alosa > Alosa alosa. The sequence continues at coordinate 20,700,577 of NC_063207.1, read as the reverse complement.
TCACTTTATATATAATCATTAATCATGACATTTGATATGTTGTACATTATACAGACATTTGTCACATCTTCTAAGTAAAGGCTGTATGGTTCTGTGTGAAGCTTACTTGGTGCAGATGGATAAAAGGATATGGTTTGTGTCTCTTTCTTCATCCAACACCTTAACTCTCAGCTCAAAGGCCTCATGGCTTGTGGCATGCCTTTGTGCCTGAGACAAAGCCAGGCTCTCCAAATTGTAAAATATGTTCATCTGTGCAGGGGGAGTTTGAAGAGACAGTGAGTTGCGGGAAAGAAGAAAAAATTGCGAAATAGGGACTTGAGCGTTCAGAATAGAATGGAAATTGAAACGATGCACAGACGGAGGCTCTAGTGTTTAAAACGGTCGCCCGTGGTGATTAAGAGCAGCTGAGGGGGTCCTCCAGCACTGATGCCACAAGAAATCAACATCACCCAAAGACAATGGTACAAAGGAAGAGGACCAAGTGAGACCGAAAAACAGGAACATTCCAGCTGAATGGATTCTAATCATTTAAAAAAAAATGCACTCCAGATGAGTCTTGGTCTTTGTGAACTTGAAGACTAAAAAGCAAGCTGTTTAGACACAGCCCTTTTTTTCAGAAGACACTGATGTTGCTCAATTGAATGCAGTTGCAGGCAGCGCTCCTTCATCATAACCCACCAAGATATGATCAGGAGAATCTATTGCTTCCAGATGGTAATTGCTGAGTACACAAGCTCTTCACTAATTTTCAGTCCTTTTGTTTTGACCTATCACAGTGAAGGCATTGTGCACTGCTGGAGAGGCCATCGCACGCAGCTGTTAACCTTATGTTTCAGCTGGAATGCCCTGCATGGTCATCACCCATGGTGAAGAGGTGAGCATGAAATTATAATTTGCGATAGCATTCAGTCCCAGACTTTGGTCAGTGTGGGAAATCATGGATTATTTCAGGGTCACTACGTCTTTTTAAAAAGGGGTGACTTTCAGCAAGCACATGTTTACATTTAATCAGTCCGACCTAATAAACACATAAACAAAATCAATTATGTTTGAAATTACCTGAAATAAGGCAAATCCTTTTCCCTCAATGAAGATATCTATGTGAACCGATGTGTTCATGTCGATCTGAACAAAAAAGCTTTTTAGTGTTAAATATGAGACAGTGCAACTTGACTATCTAACTGATATCAAGCATTAAAGGTGTGGTATTTCAATTTAATGAATCCTCACCTGTTGTTGACGAACTGTTAAATAGTTTGTGGAGTTTATTGTAAAGCTTGTTACCATCAGAGAGGCCTTGGATGTGAAATTAATTTTCAGATCAATTGCCTCTGAGCCACTAAAAGATGCGTAGAGTGACAGAGCTTGGAGAGCAATAACAGTGTCCTAAATTGGGTAAAAAAAAAACAAAGACAGAGAGGATTGCTTAAACGCTGAAAGGCAGATAAACAAATCAATAGCAATCAGGAACATTCTGAATGCTTTACCATGAAAGGACTAGTCTTTTGAATAATCACAGATTTGAACCATTTGTACAAAAGAATAAGTGAAACATACCAAAACATTGGTCTGTGTGTGTGTGTGTGTGTGTGTTTTACCTGTGTGGAGCCAAATCCTCCTGAAGGCCCTCTCTGGCTACTCAGCCACTTCATGAGGTCGATGCTCTCCACAATGTTACCCTGCTTGAACCGACTGAGCAGCACATACCCAGCAATCTCTACACTTGCTGAGGAGGGCTGCCAGGACTCTGTCAGGTCAGCATTCCTGGAACTCCAGAGTGGAACTCCATCTAGGCATAGCAAACATACATATCAGCTTGTATAATTTGACATTCTATGAGATACATTGACAGCAAGGTAGGTAGGCAGATGAGAGAGAGAGAGAGAGACAGAGACAGAGAGATAGAGAGAGTAGGCTAGAGAGAGAGAGAGAGAAGGGTGGGTTATTGGACTGATGAGAAGTTGTAAAGTGAGCATTACCTCTAATGTCTGCTCTGCTTATCAGTTCATCAATGGCATTTTGTGTACTCAAACTGCTGGCCAGGGACAGAGCGTAAGACACCAGGGACAAGCTGTAGTTACTGGAGATCCCACTGGACAGCTGCGTCTCCAGGAACTCTGTGGCTTTGGACAAATTACCTGGGAACAGCCCCTGAAAACAGACCTCTAAATCACCAAAAAAGTTTCACTCTTCTACGTGTTAACTAGACCGATAACTACATGAAAACTATATTGTCGGGGTCACTTTCAGTTGTCGTTATAGTTCTTCAATCGTTCTTGGTGTGAACAGCCCTTTACACAGGTTTATTACATCACATGGTAACCTACCATTTGGGCCTGGTCCTCCAAGAGTGTGATGAGGACATAAGCGGTGAGGGACACCTGGTCACCGCCCTGCAGCTCTGTGTGGATGACCCTGCCGGGCTCAGTGAAGCTGCCGTCTGGAGTCTGCTGCTCCGCTAGCCACGATAAGGCTTTGGAGAGCATGCTTTGGTCAATCTGCATGAAAGCCTGGGCCTGCAAGAAACATCTTAGGACAAAGGCAGTCAGCCTTCACTCAGAGAGAGAAAAATGGGGGGGGGGAGATTGGATTATGACTTGAGATCAGATTCAGGTAAGAATAGCTAAATTGACAGAAATGATGGTCCTAAACTAATACATTAAATTAAAAGACAAAGTACCACGTGCTGCCAGAGGGATCGCGCTGTCCAAATCCACTGAATGACCCATCGTCCCGCAGGTATGACAGCTCTCGATTATATCCTGGTCAGAAAATGACTTCATATGATTCCTCAAATTACTTTTGATTGATGGAATTAACGGATTGACAAGCAGAGGAGTATACCAAACAAACCTTCTTTCATGTATGCCAAAGCTTTACCAGCTATTTCCTTATTAATGACAGAGGCTCTGGACATGTACTGCAATACGTAAATACTGGGAGCAAACTGTATCATGTTCTGTTCCCCGCAGCCGTGAGGCATCTGAATGAGTAGAGCCAGGCCAGCAATGGAGGGGCCAAGAATATCACCTGTTATTCAACACAACAACAACAACAACAACTGACATAACACAAACAGACAGGAATTGGCCATGATGACCACTGTTTTCAAAACAAAAAAGTAGTAGCTGACAGCATTTTTCAATTAGAGTGAGTATAAAGGGATTTAAAACAATCCCAGGATTGTTTCATGTCCTTGGGTGTTTTTTTTTCTCCTCCACTCTGGCATATGTAGTGATGGCCACCTTGTGCACAGCTGTACAGTGAGTGAACTTCATTCCTTCATGCCTTAAGAGACGTGCTCGCAACAGACGCTTGCAGCCCAGAGTTTTGGCCTGGTCCAAGGAAGGACTGCTGCATTCCTGAAACCTCTGAAGTCGGATATTTCCTAGTTGGAATCTCCAAACAAACTCGGAGGTCAAGAGTTCTGACCTCCTACTGGGAAAAGCACAATGGAACATCACAAAGGAGGGGAAGACAGAGCAAGAGGAGCAGAATAGAACATGTAGTGTGAAGCAGACTCAAAGATAAACAGGCCAGCAGCTGTTTGGCATTGGCCCACAACAAAACTCTGCATAATGTGATTCAAAAGGCGACCATTTCCGGCACCACTCAGAAAGCAGTAAGAAGTATGGGAAAATCTTGAGGAAGAGACTCCATCCTGTACCCATGGGCCTTTCTAAGACCATAGTGTAAACACCAAAATAAAGCTGCTTTGAAACTCTGTGTTGTAAACACTCTCGCCTCATTTCTCCAGAAGAATACTGCAATATACAGGAATAATAGCTGTGAAGATGGATGGCACGCATACCAGCCACAGCCACGTGAGCCCTCTGGGTGTTTGGCACCACTCCATGAGGCAGCGTGAACTGCAGTTTCCTCGATAAGTTGCTCCCGGTTGGTGGAATGTCCAGAAACAGAGACTGGGAGAAGGTCTGCTGATGGCCCTCTGGCTTCAGGATATATATATGTTAAACATTAATATCATGGACCACCATAACACCATACAAGCATATGCAATTCACTGTTTGAATAGTCTAAACAATACAGACACCCAACATGGCAGAAGTAAGTCTAGGTTAGATACACAATATCCTGTAGATAAAGCTTACATTTCTGTATATTTCATTAAATAATGTCATAGTGTGGTGATATAACTCAAGTTGTCTGCGAACATACCACCACTAATAGTTTGGCCATTGTGCTATCCTGTATCTCTGAGGACATCACGAGGATGGAGAACGATATCTCTCCGACCACCAGAGGTCGTATGGGGAAAAGTGCCCAAGCCTGTCCAAGTGCCCTCACTTTCAGGGTCTGTTTGTTGGGCGTTGACACAGCACTGGTGTCTGTCAGAACCAACTCAAACATCTGGCTCTCCTCAACTACCACAATAACCTGATGAGAGGGAAGAACCGTTATTACTATGTGGTTGCCATGGTGGTAGAAAGAAGAATGATCTAAATGAGGCAATTTGGATCTAAACTGAGGACACATACCTCAGTGTCATTCTGGAGATGGTTTAATAGTCTGACCTCTAAAATTAGCTCTTCACCTTTGATCAAACTCGGAGGGAGGTGTACAGACCAAGTAAGGGTTTTGTCATCAGTAGCCTAAAATATCAAGACCAACATAGCAAAATATGTTTATATTATAAAGACATTATGATTATACAATTCTATGTGTTTTTAATGATGATAGATGATGTTTAGGGCCTTAATCAGAAACAGACCACTTCAGACCACTTTTAAAAAAAAAAAGGTCTGACAGACATTTTAAAATGTCATTGAATTGAGCTGAGCACTGAGTGACTTCACTGCATACTCTTCTCAGCCTGGAGACGGGGCCAGGATTCTGGCCACTCAGCAGGACTGTTGCTTTGGCTTTCCTTAAGGAAAAGGGAACCGCAGATACCAGATGCAGACTTGTGGCTTTGATGTCACTGTTATAGACGTAAGGAAGAGAGTATTATATCAATTGAAGGTATCAGTCATGCTGGTCTCAGTAACATCTGGAAGCACGCACCTACATGGAAAACCCTGCTCACTGGCGAGCCATCCAGTGTTCTTTATAAGTCTACTCTCAGCTTTTCAGACATAAAAAAAGAATCTACTGCTTCACTTCACCTCATGTCTCTCCTCATCCAAATCGAGGGGTCTGAAAACTCTGTTTCCATTCTGCGTGTCTTCTCTTCTCCCTCAGTATTAATCACGGCTTGTCCCACCACTAAGAGTCACAAAGAAAAGCTCATTAAATCATTGGAAAACCTGGCCATGTGAGACTACAACACTGACAGGAGGACCACTCTGCATGCAACTCTCTCCATTCACCACAAGAGGGAGACATTCTCATAGTCGGTACAATGACTAACAGGAGTTAACCTAACACCTTGGTTGTAAACAAGCCGTACAACCATACCCAATAAACAACTATTTAATACTAGCACCAGTTTCTGTGGCGCTGTCAAAAGGATATAGGTATTTTACATATTTATATTTTTACTGTCTCACTAGACACTAATATTTATATTTTTACATACCATATTCAAAAGCTCCTATTTGCCCACATTGTTGAAGACTGGCATCTGTCAGTACAACCAGATTGCAGGCCTAAAGAGTGACAGAAAATATTTTTGATTTATTATGTTTAGCATATTTAGAGAAAGCTTAACTTAGGAATCAAAAATATGAATAATATATGGCTAACATCAATGGTGACAGAGAACTATCTTTATGAGCCTGAGATTGTTATGTCATGCCATAGACACTATTTAGCAGTATACTTTATAATGCTCTTAATACAACAGTGAAAACATATAGGTCTACTCACATATTCAGCTTCAGGACTGCTTGTCTTATACTCTACCTGGTCACCCAACACCTGAAATCATCCCCACCCAAACCACTTGAGTTACCGTTTTCTACCTACCACATTACATCACAACAAGTGAGCCAGTCTGCAGTTGTTGTCTAAATTTGTCTTACAATATCAGGGAAAGTTTGACATAATATAGTTTAACCTCATTAACAGAGATTCATAATTATTCATATTATTCATTTCAGGTTCAAATCAAAATTGATATACTCTTTAACCATCTCAGACAGACAACAATTACTTTTCCTCTGCCGCAGGGAGGATGAATCGCATCTATACAGACCTGTCCTGAGGTGAGTTGGTGGAAGAGAATGAGGCAGGCCTCTGGAGTCCAGGACTGTGCGGGTGTGAGAAGATCAGCAGAGGACGTCTCTCGTCCAGTAGCGACCACCTGTCCACTGGAGGTCACCTGCATGGGAGTGTAGCAGAGGCGAACTGAGCTAGCATGCTAGTTGCACGTGGTAAATCCTCACATCTCTAACCTTAAGAACGCTTCTAACCGCTGAGTTGGAAGCCTGGGCTTTTGGGCTCAGTGGTGAGAGCGTTCGACTCCCATGCCGGTGTGTTGAGGTGGCGGGTTCGAGGGCCGAAAGTGGCGAACAAACCGACCTCTGTTACAGGAGCACAGAGTGTTTGGATCACAAGAGCATCTGCATCACAGTGCTGCTGTGGGAATCCTGCGGGCCCGTTTGTTAGCAGGAGCGAATGGAACACACACCTGGTGTACTTCTCAGCGAGGTGTTGGTGATGGAGAGCTTATGAAATTAAAAGAAGAAACCACTCATCCTGTTTCTAGATGCAGTGGTTGATTTTACTTTGCCAATGTTTCATCTAGAAACAGAGTGTGTGTGTGGTTTCTTCCTTTTTGGCTTCAATCCAATGGGCCTACAACCAGAGCTCACAAATTCAAGGACACGAAACACAGCAATTTCAAAGGACCAAAAATTCTTCCATTTGTGTTTTTCCTTCATTATAGGCACAGCACACAGTTAACTTTAGTAATGTTTTGCCCAGTAGTTGCTCAATAAAACAATCATCTAGATTCTAAACATATGCTCAGTGATTCAAAAATGTTTTAGCAGACCAGTTACGTTGATAGAATGACACTCTGAAGTGAAATACTTACCACATAATACAATTCATTAACAGAATATTTACTGGCAATCTTTAGTTGAATAGGGACATCGATCTGCAAATAAAGATGAAATAACATGGCAAGTGCTGTGGTGAACCACACAAGATAGTCAAAACTCAAAGAGAAAATATTGTGGTTTCCGTCAGCTTTAATACTCACCTGTGCCAATTGGCTTGGTGGGCAGATTTGAATATTGGATCCACTAGGTGACACTGATGTCCTGCATAACACCAGAATCTTTTCAGCTGACATGAACTCAACCTGTCAATAGAACATTACAACCATACCATCACACCCACATCCCACCATTGTATAATCCCCTCTGAATTGTTATGTGCATTAAAAAAAAAAAATCAGGAGAGGACTGAAACTGCCTGCCCACAGACTGTATAAAATACAACACGACACACCAGCTACTAAACTAAGTAAACTAGTTTAAACTAGTAGCTAAGCAAGAAGAACATCAGCGCATGGCACTGGTAGAGCTGCTGTGGTAGATTGGTGGTGGTAAATCGGTTGCTATACAGTATGTCTGCGGCTCTGCAGCCGGACCCTTCGCAATCAATTAGCCAATTCAATATCATGGGGAAGATATCATGGGGGATATCCATAGTTCTGGCACGAGAACTGACAGACTTTGCACTTTGCTCACCTTTTAAATGTTTCTTGGTGTTTTAAGCCCCCAACGTTGTATTCAAGGCAGCGCTGCCTGGAAGGCGCTAGGGTTAGACATGGGTTAAGGTTAGGGTTAGGGTTAGGTTTAGGATTAGGTGCCTTTAAATTGACGGTGGCAGCGCTGCCTGGAAGACGGCGTTGGGGGCTTAAAACACCATCAAGCCTTTTAAATTAGGGCCGACAGTATCTTTTAAACGAATCACGGTATAAGAACACCAGTTTAACCAGTAATGTAATGCTTCACATACCGTAAAATAAGCCCTGTGTCCATAAGACGGGAAAGGTGAGCTCATTTAGTGACGCCCATCACAGGGTGTTTTGTGGCTTACTTAAGACCTGTGGCACATACCTGGATTATGATCTTCTCAGCCTCTTCCTGGATATGAAACTGGATGGGTAACTTCCCATCCTCAGGCAGCGTGTGTGTGACATCTCGCGTGGCCACCTCCGCTACTGAATCACCGGGGCCCTGGGGTCCAGAGTCCTCATGTTGCTCTTGCTGCTGGGCCTTCAGCTGGACAACCCTGACATGCACACCCTTCTCTCTCTCAGATGACCTCAGGGGCTTCTGGTCCACCCTGGATATCTTTACCTGAGATTGGAAATGCACAAAACATTAGTGTTATGCACAATGTCCAAGTAAACATATAGACGGGGCAGACAACAGAATGATTCCCCCCCCTGTATTGTATGACTATATTATACATTCACTTGTGTTGAAAAGGTCAGGGATGGCTTTGGTAGATGAGACAGGGTGCTGAATTCAATGTTGTATCTCTCTGAAGCCTCTTCTACTCTTTCAAAGTTATTGCTTTTTGATCCTTTTATGATGAAAAAACAGGGGAAAAACATGTTAGTGCAGTCCAATGAATAGCGCTTCACAATAAAACAAAAATGATCATCATGCAAAATATAGCACTCCTTGAAAAAGCATTATAACTTGACATTCACATTTACCAACATAGAAAACACATTTGATGGACAATGGTGAATTTTGGGTCTTTTAAGAGGGGTCTAAAGACATGTCTGTTCAACATGCACTTAGTTCATTAAGCACTTTTTATGTGTTATGGTTTGTATGGTATTGTTTTATTTTCATTAATTTGACACTGTTGTTTATTATTGATATTCTCCATATGTAGTCTTGCCATGCTATTGCTATTGTTATTACGGTATGTTATTGATTGAATGCACATTATTGTTTATTATTGCTATTTTCCCTTTTTTCATTGTTTATTTCATCAGGCTATTGATTAAATTGACATGGTTGTTTATTATTGCTATTCTCCTTATTATAGTCTGACCAACATCTTAATTTGTTCCCTGTTAAATTTAAGTATTATATTGTTTTGTATTTGTATGTCGCTTTGGACAAAAGCGTACCATAACCATGTGCATAACCATAACCATATGCATAACCATAACAATAATACTGAATTCACTTGACTTGGCAAGGACTAACATCCATCCATCACAAAACAAACCATATGATAACCATTGTGACCATAATCGAGATTACTAGTGAAACGTACCATTTGGGTATACAGCAAACTCTCTTCCACTCACCCGACCCTGTGAAGAAAATGAGCTCAGATTATATTATAAGAACAGCTGGTAAAAAATAATATATAAATAACTTCATATTCAGCAGCTAATAATACTTCATAATACTCACATATTCAGAGTTCAGGGGTATGTCTCTTGTGTAAATACATATTTCACCTACAGTACATTTTATATGATCTATGTTGCATCACTTTTTATGGCTCATGGCAAAGCTGAAGTGAATAGGGGTTTAGTCTTACATCCACAACAGCCTGTATCAGCCACATGCCAAAGGAGGGGTTGTGTGGTAGTTTCAGCTCCGCAGTCAACATGCCCTGAAGACTGTCTAGAGACCGCCAGTGCTGGATAACATTTCCTGCGGGATCCTGTCTCACCAGCAGAACAATAGCACCATGCCAGTCGGTCAGGCAATGAAAGAACACTCCAACAGTCTCAGAACTGCTGTGTCAAATCAAAAGCTTATTGCATTCTGTGCATTTGTGATATCCCTTTCACAACACCCACCTGCACTGTGATGTCCACCTTGCCTCTGTAAGGTGTTCTACCAGAGTGGACAGGCTGCACTTGTATTTGCACTGTTTGACTGGGCCTGTAGTGGGATTGAGGTGTGCAGACCAGTGTGGACGGAGTGTTTTGGCTAAGTGTAAGTGTGGTGTCGTCTGTAAACAGGAGTCGGGTGCCTTCGTATCCTTTCAGGACCAGTCTGTATGAAAGCCTTTGGCTCACAGACGCAACTTCAATCTACCAACAAAAGGTGTCCATATCACACGCATATCACACGCAGAAATGAGCAGCTGATAAAGGTTTCCTTTTCAAAACAAAAGGCTCAACAATAAAGGTTTCAATTTCAAACCAGAATGAAGCGAGTGACCAGGGTGGACAGAACATCTACAATATGACACGGGTTGGGCGGGACACAGACAGACTATCAATAAACTGATAATGTAATCTAATCTATCTGGAATTTGATTTAACATACAAATTTAGATCATTCAAAAATAAGTAAGCACACACACCAAGAGGAAATATCTTACTCTAGAACAAACAGGATGTCCACTGATAAAGCATCCCGCAGTTATAAATAAATTAGATTTAGGCGCATGGCACATACGTTGCCCTCATGTTTTCTCTGAGCCAAAGCAGGATGAATCCATGACCCTCAGCAAAGCATACAGAGTTATAATCAAAATAAACAATACTCACAGGAGGAATCATCAGAACACCAGTTGAGCCTTTGAAGACACCAAAACACATTGCATGTGAGCCAAAAAATCTCTCTCTGTCTCTCTCTCTTCATATGTCTGTGTGTTTACACTCTCTGTACCAACATAGCATTTTAATTACACATGACACTCATTTAAGTAGAACAGGTCAGTGTCACCTCCGTCCAGGGTGCTCTTGGCCAGCGTCAGGGAGCCATCCGTGCCCTGCAGTTCAGCTTTCACAGTGATGGTAGAGTTGGCGAGGATGATAACAGACAACGCAGTGGGCACCCCCAGATGCAGCTCACGGGGTGCCATGATGATGTAGCTGGAGCTGGCATACAGATTGGGATATGGCTCATTTTCTTACAACAACATGGAATACATATATATAATAACATTGTTACTTAGTTGGGAAGAAAGGATACCATCTCTATCAGTGGTGCTACGCCTGGTGATTACTATGTTTATTCAGTCATTTGGTCTGTGGCTGGATCCACGGATGTAAAATGACTCTTCATACATATTTGATAAGATCTCCACGAAACTGTCACGGAAAGACATGGATGTGCACACAAACACAAACTCGGAAAGAAAATGATGTGCTGTTCTGTGCCCGCTAGACCACGTAATCCTCTTACCTCGAGTTCCTCAGAGCTGCAGCACTCCCAGCAAGGAGGAGACACACCGTTATCATGCTGTTCCACTCCATGCTGTCCGAGCGTACCTGTGTTTTGTGTAGCAGGACGGATCTGCGGACCTTTCCAAATCACTCGGATCCCCTCTGCTCCACCCAGTCCTCCCTGCCAGCCCCAAGGGGTGTGGAAGGAACACCGCCTTTGGTGACCTCATAGGGCCCAGGCTATCAAATTCTCTCTCCCCTATCCGAATCAGCAGGTGTCAGCTGAGACCATCAGTGAACATGAATGGAAAGATGCTTTTTATGTTTGCTAAATAATATGACTCCAAAAAAGCTGTTGCCCACTACACAGATCATAGTATGGGGAATTGTGTTATTTTAGGAACGGTTCATATAGATTTTTGCAACTGGTGTTTTTTTACTTGCTAGGACCCCACTGAATACAAAACAACCTGTTTCCAATTTTTTTCTTCATTTTCAGTGCCAAAATTCAAGATGGCGGACAATATATGCGGAAAAATAATATAAAGGCTTAAAGTGGTCAACTTTTTGATAAATATACACCTAATAAGGTAGACAAGTGAGATACAGACTATTTTCAAAAGATGTATTGCATCATTTGCCAAAACATTTGGAGAAAAAATGAAAAAAAGATTTAAAAAAGATCTGCATCTTGTTTCATTATTGAAGAGTTCAACAAAATATTGTCAGTCACTCAAGTATTTATCCTCACCACTGTCACTGTCTTTTTAATATTGGTGTACATCTCCTCAGAGCCTTCACAACTGCAAAGTTGTGTGAATGGTAAGTTGTTACTCTTGCAAGAACACCTTCTACTGCATTGGCTGGCAAGACAACAACACTTCACAAGTTCCACAACAGCCTCTGGTGCTGGTGGAAGTTTTGACAGAACAGGAGCCCATTGCCCCTCAGCAATTTGTCTCCATCCCAGTGATAGTGAGTCAAGAATCTTTGGAGCAGGCACTGTATCTTGTGCCCAAACATTTGCTTGCCTGTGTGCTTTCAGAATTTCAATTTAATTTCAGTTATAGAGCGTCAAAACATTACACATGTCTCATGGCGCTTTACAGAGTGTTAAACATTCAGACAGAGCCCTTGAGTTACAGGGGCGAGGAAAAACTCCCAAGAATGGAAGAAACATATAGGATGAAACCTCAAGCAGATCCACGACTCAAGGGCCTGACCCATCTGCCTGGGGTCAGTTACAGGACAGTAAGGTCTATATACAGAGAATAGAACATGGTATTTAGAGCCACCTGAGGTATATATTACAAAGTGGTTGGATGGTTACATAACCAGTATGATAATGCATGAATCCTAGTGTTAAGTTCAAATAGTCCAGTGTAGGGGATGAATTATCTATAGGAATTAGGAGTTGTCATCGGGCAAATAGTGGGTCGCTAGGCTGCGCGGGCAGGAATCCGAGCATGGGGACAGCAATAGGCGATGGTAGGGCAATCATAGGGATCGGATTTCCCTAGTTTTTCCACTCCCTGGTTGGGTTTTAGAGTTTTAAACATGTTCCACCGAAGGGCTTTAGCTGTTTGAAAACCATGTTTTGAGGAGCTGACACACAAATTTCTCACATCCAGCACGTCTGGAGATGGATGAGGACCTACTACAAGCCTACAAAGTGTGTTAATGACTTGATTGACTTGAAACAGAAACCTTTTCTTTCCCACGGGATAAACGGTAAATGGCGGGACAAACGGTTGACTTTCAATTTCCTGATAGGATAGGATACAATAGGATACCCGATAGGTCCACCGACTCTATACATGATGTTATTGTCCTGAGCGAAGTTTGGTTTTTCCACCTCACAAGCCGGAGAGTTGCTAGACTACCCTGACTGCAAGGGTGCTTCAAGATTTCTAGGCTGTATCTTTTGTCGACATTCTCCAGTGCACATGACAATGAGACTGTCTTTGTTGATGTCTGGTACCCTGCGAAGGGCAAGCACCAAGACATCTGTGTGACATGTAGATATATGGGGTTTTGCCAAAATGACTTACTGCTACTGCCACCTTTGTGTGTGTGAACTGACTGGCAGTTTACATAGTTCAACAGCTTTATAACCAAGGTAGAGGATGAGGTTGGCTTTGGTTTCCTTCGATCCCAGGAAAGCTTTAAAGTCTTTGATTGGTGTAGAGTCTTGTATTTTATATCCCTTATCATGTGCTTTTCCCATTGTATGGACCTGTCTCGTCCTGTCTTTCATGGAGTTTGTGATGGTATAGTTGTTAAATAATAAGTACATGTCATTGTAGCCTCATGCCTTACTTTCAACATTTTCAAAGAAGCATTCTGCCAGATCTTGCCAACAGTTTATGTCACTTTTCCTGACAACCAACTCCTGCACAACAGCCATGCCATCTATTAAGATGCTATCCAATGTGTGTGTTAATTGCACTGAGCTACTCTCTGTAGATTGTTCAGAGGATGCTGTTTCTGAAACCAGTCACAATTCATGGATGAAGGCCGACTTAGCTGTAGTGGGCAGCATTAAGCTTGCATATAATCAACAAATTCATATGTTCCCACAATTTCTCCACAATAGAAATTCTCCACAAAGTCCTGTTAACAGAATTATTGAAGAACAAAGAGCTCATTGTGGACTTCAGGAAGTCTAAAGCTAGCACACACACCCATTCTCATCAATGGGACTGAAGTGGAGTGTATCACCAGCTTCAGATTTCTGGGTGTCCACATCTCTTGGACCTCTCTTGGACCCTCAACACCTCTACCCTGATCAAGAAGGCTTACCAGCATCTCTTCTATCTGAGGAGGCTAAAGAAGGTTCACCGGCCTCCTCAGATCCTGGTGAACTTCTACCCCTGCACCATCAAGCGTTTTTTTAAATTTAATTGAATTTAATTACTTTAATTTAATTTAATTAATTTATTGTGCTTATAGAGCGCCAAAACATTACACATGTATCATGGCGCTTTACAGAATGTAGGCAATCAGAGAAAAAGGAAAGAAAGGAAGAAAAGAAAAGAAAGAGAGAGAGAGGCCCATGGGTATCCGGGGTAACAGGGGCGAGGAAAAACTCCCTAGAATTGGAGACACATATAGGAAGAAACCTCGAGCAGATCCACGACTCAAGGGCCTGACCCATCTGCCTAGGGTCAATACAGGACAGTAAGGTCTGTATACATGACAAATGCATTTGATAGTCAGGTGTAGAGAATAAGACATGGTGTTAATAGCACTTGAGCTGAAAGTTACAAGAGGTGGGGTGATTACGTATCCGGTTTGATAATTCATTAATCCTGATTTAGTGACAGAAAGTTCAAATAGTCCAGCGTTGGATTTGTCCAGGGGAAGGGAGTTGTCAAGGGGCATGGGGTGGGTCGGCAGACGGGCCAGGAATCCTGGCAGAATTGTCATAGGCAGGTGATGGGCCGCTAGGCTGTACAGGCCAGGAATCCAGATAAGGGGACAGTAGTAGGGCAGTCGAGGACGGGACTTCAGGTGAGTGATGGGTGAGAGGAGACCTGTGTCACAGCCAACACAAACCAACTGTGTCACAGTTTGGTATGGCAACTGCTCTGCCCACAACCGAAAAGCACTGCAGAGGGTGGTGAAAACTGCCCAACGCATTCCTCACTCCCCTCCATTGAGGCCATCCAGGGCAAGCGATGCTTGCATAAGGCGCACAGCAGGTTCAGAGGAAGCTTCTTTCCTGCAGCTGAAGTCTAGCTCTCCATTTCAGTGACAACCAACCAACTAAGCCCCCGCCCACCCACCCACCCCTGTCAAATGCCTCCTTGCCTGTGCCTGTTGAGGTGTCCATGACCATGGCAACCTTGACAGGGACAACAAGGAGGCAGACCCCCCCCCCCCCAAATGTATGTTGTTCATACATTGTTCACATTACATAGCCATATTTATGCTGCTCTTATAAGGTAACAGTGTTAATACACTGCACATATTTATATTACTCTAAACCTCTCTACTTTATACAAATCAACTGTATACTACTGTCTACACTGTACTATATTTCTTGACCTGTCTATGCACCACCTGTCTATACTTTGCAGTGTTTCCCACAGACTTCAGTTCTATTTGTGGTGGTAAGTGATGGTGGGGGTTGCAACAGTTTGGCGCAGCATGTTTATGATGCTAACCTGATTTAATCACGATTTAACCAGTCATCTTCTATGCCAACAACAATCCTTACACAAATAACAATGTTTTCTTTAAACGTTCATGCAGAGGAGGGGCAGGTTCGTTGAGAGAGAGAGAAAGAAAGAGAGACAAGGAAAGGCTTTGCAAAGGTGCCCATAGCTCTACAATGAAAGGATTTCATCCAATTTAAATAGTACAACTTGGCAAATCATTGTGTGGTGGTCAAAGTTGATATTGTGGTGGGCCGCCACAAGTAAGTCAATGTATGGGAAACACTGCTTTGTATATCACATTGCACTTTTCTCCTTTTTTGCACTTCTGGTTAGACGCAAACCACATTTCGTTGTCTTCATACTTGTACTCTGCAATGACAATAAAGTTGAATCTAATCTACTCTAATCTGATCTATTGGGGTGCAGAACATTACTTTAATTCAAATGATTATTAGGTTATGTGAAGGAAACTTTTAAATCAGTCAATGTGTTTTTCCGGGTGTGCCAATAAATAGCATAATGGTGCATCACTGGTTGATAATCATGACATCTCATGTCACCCATGGTCATATTTATTACCTCAAGTCATTCAATTTTATTAGAAAATGTATGTATACAATGATACCTAACATATATCCATTTAAAATGTTTAAAAAGGCGATTATTTACAATTTTTGGTGATATATCCGCCATCTTGGATTTTGGACCTGTGCAGTCCGGGAAAAAATTGGAAACAGGTAGTTTTGCAAACTATAGGGTCTGAAGAAGTGAAAAAACATAATTTGCAAAAATCTATATGAAATGTTCCAAACACCTTTTTTTGCTACATATCGCCCTGCACTATCATACAGTATACTGTATATTGAGATATAGTATACTGTATTCAAGTTTGAGTATTTGAAGATACTGATCATGGCCCGGTAAAACCCTCAAAAAGAGGTTTGTGAGATTTGTGAAATGCAAGACTTAGCCTAAAACAGTGGGTTCATCTGCCTGAGGGCAACCTGTATAGTGAAACACTGAGAAAGAGAAGATGCATAGAAGGGCAATCGTACATCACACATCAGTACATACATGCATAGTTATATACACATACACACAAATATGACTACCTGTGAAAATCGAAGTGTGAAAGCTGGTCAAAACACAATTGATCAGTCACACAGCAATAAAAAAGTTATTTGTAGAGCTATGAGCTCTCAATATGAGCCCAAGAGAACCCTATCAAAAAGGAAAGAAATGCAGATAGGAGTAGATTTCAGAACACCATATAGATTACCAGATAAAACGTATTGAGAGGACAGTGTTCAGTGCTGTTCTTGTGAGGTTGTATGAGGTTTGTGTTGGCAAGTTGTTGGGTCCAGCATCGTCAAGTCATTATGCTGTCAGGATTTCCAAGACCAGTGCTCAATTGTTTAATAATGCAATTAAAGAATATATTTCTTTCAGAAGCTGGTAATATTTAAATTCATCATGTGTCACAGGTCGTTGAGCATAACATTTACGCTTGTGATTTTGGCCCCACATAACCAGTTCCTTATGCATGCTAATAGGTTTGAAGATCTGTAACTCAGGACAAGTTTGAAAGAGGATTGAATGTTGGAGTTGTTGTCATGGTTTATTCGATTCTATCTCTTTAGGCATGTGACTTTGCTATACATATAGAAAGGTATCAATACCTGAACAACCAGGTTCAATGGCTAGAGTCTGGTCAATGCACATGCACCTGTCTCTCTTTCTCACGTTCCTCTCAGCTGGAAAGAGTTAGATGTGAAATTTAAATACATGAATTATTCAACACCTGAGGATTAGAGGCAACTCAGTGATTTGCATTGTTTGTCTCTGTCGTTATTGTTTTCAAAATACCACTGAAAAGTATTTAGGTATTGCCACATGCTACGTTTCATCCAACAGAATCCTTGCAGATGTCTCGTCCTGGTTCCCAAAGTCCTCTGGGGAGCTGTGGGTAAATGGGGACAGAGGGACGCAACAGACGCCCCCCATCTGTACGCAGGCATCGGAACCTGGCATGTCACACGCGCACATATGGCGTCCCCCTCTCAGCACTCCGCGCGCTCTTAGCCTGAACAAGCAGTAACACTTTGCTTGTTTTGTGCAGGGAGCTTTTGGAACATGGTCAGCGAAAGCCCCCCCGAGAGAGAGAGAGAAAGAGACCAGAGCACTCGAGGAGAAACAGAGTAACGAATGGTAAGGGGTGGGGGTGGGGGATGTTTGGTTGACCTAATTAGCGAACACTAAAATGAATGTATCAGAGTTGTCATTTAGACAGAAAAATCTATAACAGAGATGTCTATGCACAAGCATAGCGAGATGCGGCAGCACTAAATCGACTGGCTCTCCTCACAAGCACGCCTCGAGACTTTAATCTCCCGTCTCCTCTCTGAACTGGCAACTCAATAATCAACTCATCACGCCAATAAATCCATTTGTCCTTAACCGAACCAAATCAAGGTGGAGTGCGAGGGACATCTGAAGGGCCTTCCTGGAGGATGAGGCCGTCTCTGGGGAGGGTTGGCCTGTGCACCTGGCACCGTCTCTGGGCTCTCTAATCCTCACGTTCGCAATCCTGGAAGCCTTGGCTGGATGGCACAAGAACTGCCACAGCACCCCCCACCCAACACACACACACACACAAACGCTTGCTTGGAGAAAGCCTCCACTGTGGATTGTGTGGTGTCATGTTGATGAGGAATTAGACTCTTCTAAGACTTGTCCAAAACAACAGCCAGTCCTTGTGTGCTCATGCTTTGATTTCATTTCATTCCTCTCACCCTCTTTTCCCTCATGATATCTGTCTCCTCCTCTCCACTCCGAGATCCTCATTTATTTGTCCATTCTATATCCTTCTGTCTTAAAAGGTGACCAGTAGCAGATAGTCAAGATATTACATGACCCCTCCCTGCCCCCCTTTCCCCCCTCACCACCCTCCTTCACTGCACTTCATCTTCTGTTAATTCCCTTTGCACAAACTTCAATCTGATATGGCAGTAATTACAGCGTCGCAATAGAATTAGCACACAAGAGAGCCGGTGAGTGACAGAGGGAGAAGGATTCGCTGGCTCAGCCGGCGTGGGCTGTAACTGCATTAGCCAGTGGACATCTAATGTAGCTAAATGGATGACACTTATGATGAACTCCGGGAGTCGATCCTCTCAAGGGAGAAATCCTCCACAGAGAGAAAAATTAAATCCAGCAAGGGTTGTTTTTTTTTCCACTTTCCCATGCACACACAGAATGTAACATAATTACCCACGTAATTACCTTCATTGCCGTACACAGATGTGGACGACTCTTAGCAAAGGACTGAGAGGGCCTTGAAAATACACATATGAGCCGCAGTCACTTTTAGTTCATTAGTCCTGTAGATTCTAGCTCTCTCGCATCGCCATTGCAATGCAGAATCACTAATGACAGACCTCCCATCTGATGGAACATTTCTTTTCCTCAGAAATTCATTATTGCTGCTGTTGTTTGGACTGTTGTTGTTGCCCGTGCTGTTGGTTAACCCTGTTTTGTTTGTTTTTGTATTAATTATGCTTTGAGTTCCACCACTTGCTGGCATAATAGGGAAGGCCAAAGAGGTCGAACAAGCACCAAACCAATCTAACATCTGCTGTGGTTGACCTAATGGTTCAAAATGAGTAAAATAGCCTTATGGTCTGTTTCATCTGATATGAAGTTTTTAATGACTCTTATTCCACCACCTCTCCCATATCTACTAATTAAACAAATCATAAAATACTCAAACAGCTGAAAGGTAATAGAGGTTACAGAGAGGTCAGTGTGCATGACTGTATATACTTTTCTAGTTTGTTGACAGGCTTCTTTAGGAGTTAAGAAGCACAACATAAGACGTTCAACACAAGAGGGTGCTGTTTTACAGGGACAATCATCATCCACACCTATTCTTTTCAAATCATATTATAAAATATTCAGATCCTTTACTTAAGAAATAGAGAGAAATAAAGACATATTTCAAGATGTTGGTAAAAGTATACTTTATCAGTAGAATATAGTTAAAGTATTTTTAAGTAAAAGGACTGGTATGATTTTTGGTGACATTGGTTCATTTGAAATTTAGCCTATCAAAATGAAACCATGCTTTGGTAAGATAGTATCAGCCAAAGGCATTGAAAACCACTGAATTCATTTGATTTTTTATTTTATTTGAAAAACCTATTATTATCCATTGTGCAAAATGTGAATCTAAAATAAATGTGTAATTAAGAATGTCAAATACGTAATTAAGACTGTCAGACTGTCCCTCTGATATGTAATGGAATAGAAGTATAAACAGTGAAATAACGTCCAGTTATTTGTTTGTGGGCTGCTTGCCTAGGTCTGGAAACATATGATTAAGTGGGATGGGAGCTTTCAGAACTTTCATTCATGACATCAAGTCAAGAAGGAAAGTTTGTTGAATAAAACCACCTCAATTCTGGACCATGTCTTCGCTGACGACTGAAGAAGGATAGCACACAATTTTGACTTTGACTATCCCACAACCTTGGAACCTGTTACCAGAATGTCAAAGCACAGCCATTGCGCAATATACTTGTGTTAGTATAGAAACAGGCAAACAGGCAGGGCTCTCTGAATAGGGCTCTTCAGACAGTGTTGTGGTGCTTTTTCCTTTTGGTATTTTGACCAGAGTGTGACACAAGTGTTTTATTAAGATTTCGAGAAAACTTAAAGTTGAGGACAAGGAGGTAAAATATATGAGCTACTTTCCACCACTGCTTTTAAGAGAGGACAAACTCAGTGTAGTTCAGGAGGCGATGTCTGTGGAGCGAGGCAGGAGCAGGAGCATTAGGAGAGGAACAGGCTGAACTTTTCATCCTCTGTTTATTTGAAAGTCTCCAATGAATCTCTCCCTTCAGTGCATTTACTGCATATATATACCCCTCATCCCCCCAATAGGAGAATGCAAAGTGGCCACATTTTACACAAGACGGGCTGCGCGCTCTCTCAGATTGCCACAGGTTTATTGGCAGCCAGCAGTGACAGCACACAACTTCCGTGGGGCTGGATCCTGCTCGGCATGATGGGATAAAATGTCAGGCACTGCTTGCTTTTTTTATTGGAGTCAGTGATGCAATCTGCCCTTTTCCTATTCTCTGCACCTATTGTTTAAATAGCCCAGGGACCAGATGGGGTTTTAAACAAGTGGAAAATGTTTACCATTCTCCGTCTCTCTCTCTCTCTGTGTAACAGGTGAAGACATCACTCTCTTCCATAGCCCTAGAGGGAGCAGCTGTTGAGGCTTTGCCTGTAAAGCTTTATTAGGACTGTGTGAGTGTTTGGGAGATATTGGATGAGAGGGAGGAGAGGAGGGAGGATCATATGTGTTGCGCTTGAGTTGCCAGTTGCTTCATAGAAAATAACCTGATTTCCGGACACCAATAAAAAGCACAAAAATGGTTCTGTCCTGTAGTTATGATATAATGTCATTGTTAAGAAGTTTAGGCTTTGTTTCCTAGGGACATGATTGCACACTGGTTGCAGGCAGTCTTGACCAAATGCTTACTCTGAAATGCCAGCTACATATTAACAGCAGATCTTAAAGGGCAAAGGGTTCATCTACCTGTGAATTTCATTACCGGCTTTTCTAAATTAGCTCTGTCCAGTAAGGCTGCATGAATTGAAAAAAAAAACACCTGGGCTTCCACTGTCAACAACAGATCATATTACAGCACGGGTCTCACTGCATAGCTCTCTGAGAACCTGATAATGATAAAAAAGGTTCAGCTTCCTTTTTGAGGTGAGGAATATGTGATTGTGCCCGAGTGAATTAAAAAATAAAAAAAAATCTAATTTATCAATTCTTTCCTAATTGATGATGTTTGGAATTAGAAAGTGTTGAATTGTCATTGCTCATTCACATCTATCATTAATTGCTATAGTTAATAATAATTAATTATGCTCATCAATTAATCTAAACATGATTTCTGTGATCTTAGAAAATCATCATTATTTTGGCAGTGAATGAAAAAAAAAAAAGCAAACCACACTGCACTCTAGTAGTCTACACACAACACCACAAAAAAAAAAAAAAAAAAAAAACTGGGAGTGTGAATCCTCCATTGTGTGCCCATTTCATCTCTGTGCCAGTCCGGCTGGCATGTGCCGTCATCCGACAACCTTCAGGGGAATTCCCTCCAAATGTGCAGATTTAGTATCAGGTGTTTGCTCCGCCACCCTGCACTAGAGCATTGTAAGTTCAAAAGCAAAAGCTGGTCCCAGGTCTGTGCCTTTGGCAGCTGAGAGACAACCCATCTGTCCGTCACACACTGAGCACATTGTGTCCTGCATGCCCGATGATTGCCACTCGAGGGGCCAGTCGCAACGGTGCGCTAGCCGAGAGACCCAGCCGACCGTGACTTTATGGAGGGGCTGTGTCCTTTACCGTTCCAGGCTGCATTAGTGGGCTGTGACCACTGGAGAGAAGAATACTTACGCAGCACCGTGCATATCTGTGGATATGTGGATGGATGAAGCCATCTTGTCTTTTGCAAAAAAAAAAAAAAAATGGAGCAATTCTGACTCTGCTGTGCTGTGGCCAGCTTTCAGTAATGAAATCCTTCCCAAATCCTGATGCTAATGATTAATTCTCCATAACGATTCACACAATCAGCCATCAGGCGAGGTGCCCATGTGGTTACCTGGTTCTGGCGTGCTCCAGAGGGGCATTGTGGGGTATTGTGAGGGTATCGTTCAAACATCTGTCTGTACAGATAACACACATCACAATAGAGAGACAGAGCACGAGCAAATACGCTGCCTTCTCAACGAGAGGCAGCTGGCGACATCAGACCCTGGGCGCCTTCAGAGCCTATGATCCATTGTCACCACAGGCAGAGCAAATATGTGCTCGCGTCCAAAGCAAACACCTGTCTGAATGGTTCAACTTTAGTTAACAGGGCGGCCTGGGCCTGCGTGCTGTCACTGTGCAGCGTTGGTGATGATAGAGAGGAGGATGGGGACAGCACAGGAAGTCGGTGACAGTCAGCATGTGAACGTATGGACAGAGCTGCCCCTCAAAGCCAATTGTTGGAGACGTCTGCCAGCACTCTCGCTGTCATTCTTCTTTTCGTCACCTTCCTTTCACTCCCTCCCTCCCTCCCTCCCCCTTTCTTTTATACTCTCTCTCCCTCTCCGTCTCTGTCTGTCTTTCTCTCATTCATTTAAACACACACACGCCCACACACACACACCTCGCCACCAGCAGACAGCTGGTCCTGACCCCTCATCGGCTCCCCTTCCTGCCTACCATGTGCTGCGAGTCATCCGCTACCCCACATCTTGGGACACTGCCCCATTCCACTCTCCACATAATCAATGGGGTCCCACCAGTTTCCCAGTCCCCCCGCTGGACAGAGATGGATGGAGTAACCCATGACCCTGTGCTGTCCCTGCATACGTCTGTCACTGTGGGCAGCCATCATAGATTCACAATGGAGGCGGCCCAGCCTATAGAGATCTGATCAAGTCTGAGAAAACGGGGTTTGAAGTAGTGTGCGAGTGGAGCTCATCAGTTACTGAAATGACAGAATCCAATTTAAAAGACCCTCGTGCAGTTCTTTTTTTATCTGTGCCAATGTAATAGGGAACTTTTGAAAAGGGGAATGACCTCTTTGGCCCATTTGTTTTTGTACTCATCAAATAGAATGCATTAGCTTTCTTTTACTTACGTATGAACCATCAAAACACACTAAACATCTACATCTAAAAATATATTGAACAAAAAATGTGTAAGGTCTACATACCTTACTGTATATGGTTATCTATAGAGCACTATACATATTTGTGTGTGTGTGTTTAATGAGATTCTCGTCCGTTTGTCTGTTTCTCCACTCAGTTCCTCAGTAACCCGATCCCCCGCCCTCGTGTCACTTCCCTCCTCTCCTCCTTTTGTCACATCACTACCTTTGATAAGAGAATCGGCGCTTCCATGTGAGAGCCTATCTGGAACATTTGGCATTTTGATAGCAAGTGGGCCATTGTTGCAAGGTCATTTTTTTTGTTTGTTCTATTTATAACTAGCCGATAGTGGTTTGGCACTGAAGCCAAGCTAGCCACGGAGAGTGAAAGAGAGAGAGAGAGACAGAGGGGGGGGCTAAGAAGAAGATGCACAGCTCATCTCAGTCCTCTCATCTGTGAGTAACATCTGCTCGCACGCCCGGGCCTCCATTGGCACAGCTATAGGAATGCGTTCTGCAGATTAGGCCCACCTGCGTGCATGAAATACCACAGGAGGTGAACACGGCTGACATTTACACCGTGACATTTAAGGAAGGAACTGCCATGGGCTCTTGGAGGAGGAGGAGAAGGAAAAGACAGACTGATTCTACCAATGACAATGTGGCAACCATGTTAACGTCAGTTGCAATATCACTGTTTAAAGAGGGAGAGGAATTGCTGTATTGGCTTGTGTGTGAGAAGACTGCCCTGTGTTGTAGTGAATAAAAGAGTCAATTTTTTTGTTCATATTTTTGTCTTATCTACATTATGTATATGTGCTCCTTAGCTTTAAGTATTGTCAATCAAAATATAGGATACTTAAAGCAAACTCATTTAATTTAATCATTTAATAATATATGCACATTCAATTTAATTTAACCATCTATACGTATTCTCACATTCAACCACAGACTATTTGAACTTTGCATGCTGAACTATGCCATGTCTAAAGAGCTAAGGAAATGGGCAGAAAAACATCCAATTTGAGCTGGAGGAGAGAAGGGAGAAAGCAATCAAGGGAGAGAGAGTGTGTTAGAGGAAGAAAATTTGATTAAAGAATCATATTATTTGATTAAGTAATCACACTCTTTCCGTAATCTCCTTTGTTTCGAGAAGGGTTACGATGCGGGCCTGTGAATGTCAGAGGACCCGAGCAAATCAACTTGAGATATCTTACCCCACACAAAGGAGAATGGCGGTGATTAAACCAACATTTGGATGAATTTGTACTGACAAAATAGCTATCCCTGAGCTCTCTAGAAAGGGCATGAATTCATCAAAAACAATCTTCAGACCCAAGTAGAAGTGTTCCCACTCTTAAAAAAAATGATTAATTAGTAAAATCTGAATTGGCTAAAGCTGAGGTAACACTTAAACCATCCCCGTGACCATTAAAAGCATTTCCTAAGACACAGGAGTAGCAATCCGATTACAAATCCAATCTCTCCGGGAACCACAAAGTTATTGGCATCTGACCTTTGAATCCAGAAAGAGATCTCTGCTTGACAATGAGCAGCATGTAGCACAGGCTGACACCACCCATATCATTCCCCTGCGCCATGGCCCACACCTCCTCTACTGCAGCCTTCTCCCAGCACCACCACCACACTCACACCCACACACACACCCCTTACCACCCAGAGGGCATCAACATGGCGGGCCCTCAGGTCTCAGCGGGACTCCAGAGGAGTGGCAGGGAGGAAGTCAGGGCCCCTCTGCGCCCAGAAGGGGCTGCGAGGTGGGGCTTCACCCGGCAGCGTCGGCGGCTCACTGGCGGCCGCTGTTCGTCGAGCCCTCATTATGCAAACGACTCCCCGACTCCTACTGTATAATTAGGACGTAATTAATTTGAGTCCGATCTTTCATCTCTATGGGCCAGGCCGGGCTTATTCCCTCCATTTGCAACATGATATTAATGTTTCGGGTGGGAGCTGATGAAAAGACTGATATAATTAATTAAATCCAGTATCTGTTGTTTTTTTCATCCTTTTCCGCGGGATAATAATACGTGCGATGAGCAGGGCTTGATTAACCCTATTATATTGGCTAATAAGGGAGATCATTTAATAATCAAGGAAGCAGTGCAACTATGAGGGAATGCAAATTATGTTCTCTAATGAGGACTCTGTCAATTTGGGAAATGCTTTGTTTGGAAAATGTGAGCTCTGCATTCTTCTCATCTGGTCATTTGTTTCTGTGTAATGTGTAAAAGTCGGAGAGGATTTCTCTGTATGTGGCTTTAGATGACAGTCACATCTTAGTCTGGTTGGGGCGTTTGCTACGTGTCATATTCTCTGTGGTGGATCACGTCATAAAGACATTGAATAGAGGCTGTGAGCGACCCTGTGAAGATTCAGTACCATGGACAGCAGTCACTGCTCTACTCTCTGCTCAGATGGTGCTGAAGCTGAATCCCTCCTATCATGCTCTTTTTCTAATATTCAGAAAATATCTCCTCATGTTCCACTAGCTCTCCTCTCTCTGAGAAGACTTCTTACACAACTATGGCTCTGTGAACTGGAAACAAACTGGAAACAAACAATTGTCCCCCCCGAAACAACAACAAAAACTGTGTGGAGTTACTCGGGGAGCACTGAAGGGAGGAGTGAGCTACCTCTCTGGTGGGTTATGTTGGGTCAAATATAATGTAACTTCAGTTGGACAAAAGCGTCTACTAAAACACACAAATATAAACAAATGTGATGTCATCCAGCATCACTTGCCCTACTGTTAAAGGACCTTCTGATTTTACTAGTGGCTTCAAAGTATTTGTAATCTAGGTTTTGTAGTCTACGTGATTTCTGTATTACAGTGTAGTGGGCCCTAATTTATTTGGTGGGCAAAGTGCAAAGTTGGTCAGCAAGCAAAGTTCTCAGGAATGAAATCAGTGTTTGCACTTCAATGCCTTGTCCATGGTGTTAAACTAGCAAATAGATTTTGTCCAGTTCTTAAATTAGCTTCAGTTAGACTTATCACTTTTCACTTTGCCCATCATTCAAATTAGGGTCCTATGTAGTCTATGTGACTGTAATCTAGGTTTTGTTTTAAACATGACTGTAATCTAGGTTTTGTAGTCTATGTGACTGTAATCTAGGTTTTGTAGTCTACATGACTGTAATCTAGGTTTTGTAGTCTACATGACTGTAATCTAGGTTTTGTAGTCTACATGACTGTAATCTAGGTTTTGTAGTCTGCATCATTGTAATCTATTTTTGTTAGTCTAGGTGATTGTAGTCTAGGTTTTGTTTTGTTTTGCACACAGAATATTTGCACTCGTTCATCTACTGAATGGTTTTGCTCAAGCCTTGTGAATGAGTGTCAGTGCAAGTACACAGCAAAGTGAATAATCTTGGGGAGGTAACACAATAATTTGTGTGCATGATATAATCCTTGATACTGAGATAATGGCCACGTCATCACCCACATCTATCTACACAGGAAATGCAGATCACTGAGAGTGGAAGTCATTGCAACAGTCAGGAAGGATACATGCAGGGAGCCAACTCTGATTTTCACCCTTTCTATCACAGTGAACTGTCTATGTGTTTACCATCTCTTAACACATCTAAACATACTGTACGTGAGAGCCTATATAGATCATAGTCATGATCCTGTAAGGCCATGGGGAAAATAACTCATCAACTAACAATACTGTTTCAATTCATAACGTATTTATGAGAAGTGCTTATGAATATGGTAAAATTGTGACCTTTCAGACAGTCACATAAATGGATCTCATGGTCTCTCTCATATGTAATTGAAAGAGCAGAGAAAGGTGAACAAGCCAACTGTAGTCCAATCATACTCTCCACACTCCTTAATGAGAGAGATGCTGTCTGAATATGCAGGTGACACACTCATGGAGAGAATCCGCATATTTTAATCAGCACACGTAAAATAAGCATGACCTGCACCTCCGCACAGCTGAAATGAATTGCCATTTAACATTCCATGGCATGAAACCAGACACATCCGGCCCTTAGAGCGCAGGACACATGTCTGAAGTTCCATCTGGCTCCCTGAAGACCAGAGGTAATGTTTTGTGGCATCAACATATTAAGTATTCAAGTAGACCTTGATTTTTTTGCTTTACCAACATATTATTGTCAGAAAAAACTCAGTCCTATAACATCCAACCAGTGTGACCAAGGAGGACAATGAATGCCTGTCAATCAGGTGTCCAGGCTAAGACAGCATGAGCGCTGTGGGGGGAGGAGGTATGTAGTTTGGCTGTTAACCTTCAAACACACTCTCTACAGAAGGCTCATTTTAAGTGGTGGCATTATAAATTGTGCACTTGGGTTCCACTCACAACTCTCTACCTCTCTCTCTCTCTCTCTCTCTCACAATGACATTACAATTACACAGAATTAACTCAAAATAAAGTCCAATCAATAGATCCACAAAACACAAAGGTCTTTAGTAGCATTACACGACTATAACACAGCCCATTATAACAATTGATTTTTCAAACCAGCTCACGACTGTTCAGATGAAAGAGAAATCGCAAAGTTTCTAAGCCATGTTAATATAAAGGTGACTTGACTCATTAACTCACATGACTCAAGTTAAAACTGACTCAACTGAATGAAGCCTCTGCCAATCAGATTAGTTAAGCATGCTCTGCTTAGAGGCCATCCATTACAATAATTCATTGACAATGCCAATGCAAGAAGTAATTTCATGACAAATGACTCTGACTATGTTACTTGAGGGGGATGGGGTAAATTAGGAAAGTAATATTGTTCAAGAGATACCAGAAGAGTAAATGGTAGCGCTAGACTTTCATATTTCTAATAAGCAAGATCGAGATTAGATTAATACTTCATTCACATATTGTTTCTAGACAAGATGAACAAGAATATGAAAGAAAATGGAAGAAAATGTGACACCAAGTTAAGAGTGTTTCATATAGGCTATAAAACAAGACAAAAACTAACACTTGTTTTTCCTCTAACGGACACAATTTAGCACAATAACAGACTGGACAATGCCATTAGAGTCCCTGACCATGAAACAATGCTGACCTTTCCTTTTGAACATTCCTGGTTGACTTTCAGGAGAAAACCTTTTCATTTTCATGACTTGTTTGTCTGTTTCTATCTAGGCTAAGTTGTAAATTATGGTCTGTGGTAACATGATAATTAATCATATATAGGCATGTTTAATATATTACATCCAGGGATGTGGTGGTAAAATAAGAGGTGGGTAAACTATGATTTCTGTGATGATGACTGTGATCAGTGGTATTAAATGGTTTCTAGAGTGGACATATTGTGAAAGTGGATAATACATTATGATTTTTGAATATTAAAAGTTGCAATTGGTGAATTAACTCTTTTGAGAGGTGGATAAACTCTAATAAGAGGTGGATTCTAAAATTTCATAGGTGGATAAACTGCGTTTTGCCTCCACTACATCCCTGATTACATCAGATCATAGATTAACCCCAATGTGTGCCTATGTGTGACACATGAAGATAAAAGAACATTTGACCATAACTTACAACTATTTTGTATAATGGCGATAGGCTATGCCGGGCATGCTAATAAAACCCTCTCCTTACATTATCTTGAACCTCTTTTTAATTTGCCTAAAAGCTATGTGACTAAAGGCCGGATCTGTGAGGTGGTGGATTGCGTGTGCATTTGGTGAGGCGAGGAGGCAGCTGTATGCTAATTAGGCGCCAATCCCCACGCATCCACTTGCAGACTAGCACGCGCCACAGAATAAACATATTCACACACGCACTGTTACCCGATACAAACGAACAAGCGTGTTGCAGAAACCAAATGCCATTGAATGCATCAAAGCTTTAAAAATAAGGTTGTTGTAATTTGACTTTATTTCGCAAAATGTTGGCCTATTTTAATGAACGAACAGAAAATAATAGTAGGTAGTCTAGTTGGCGAAGCAATCTTCAAACTTGAGGAAGTTGTGCTCTCATTTAGGCCTATCTTAAAGTAGGCTAATAACGTTTGACTGATAAAAACACCTTTATCTGTTCTTGTGAGGGATATGTAGGCCTACAGTATAACACTATGATCACTTGTTCACATGAAATGTTAAGTGATTTTGCTTTATTTGCCACTGAAAAAATATAGGCTAGTAGTCTATGTCAAAGGTTGCGTGAATGTGAGCCAGAGTTGTATAGGCTACTTCGCTAAACACATTTTACTACGCTTTCAATGTTCAGTGCTTAGATAACAATAGTCTAAAACCTCGAACTATGTGTCTTGAGTTGATGTAGGCTATTTGACCAGATTTAGTGGTTATAGCTCACCCGTGGACTGACCTCTTCAGGCTATGGTCGCCTTTGTCGCCAGCACTGATTACATCCAGCACGCGCCTATCTCTTGGCCAGATTGTATGTGTGTCCTATTTCACAAAGGAGAGGTCAATTTGCTTTTCCGACCCTTGCGGGGTATATGCAGCGTGGCCAGACGTCGCTATTGTGTTCTAAGATGAGGCCCCGATTACTCATAGATATTAAAAGCTAGATGCCGCATTGGGCTCCAGAACGTAGCCTAGGCTACCTAAATATCGCCACCATATTGGTGGGGGCAACAATCACTGGAGGGCAATGAAGAAACATGCGACTCTGACTGGAAATCAGACAGGTGTCTCTGATTGCCGGCAAGTGTTGCCCGTAGACAGTAAGGTGTTTGCCCCCAGCAATATGGCGGCTGCGTTCACGTATGCCACCTAGAACCCGACGGACAATGCGGTATCTAGCTTTCTAATATCTATGCTATTACTTATGTGTGCGCAAGCCAGCTGATTAAACCGAATTAAGAGCCACGTGCCTTTGTATGAGATATGTGGTTTTGTTATATTTCTTTTTTATTTATTTGTTATATTTATTGTAAGATTTACTGTTATTATGTTTTAGCTGAGAATGTTTCACTGACCACAGAAGAAAGAAACAGCAGATAACTTTTAAAATGTGATATTTCCTATGTTTTTTCATGTTAGAATTTCAGTAATGGCAGCATTAACATTGAAATACACAAAGCAGTTTGTGAATGTGTATATACAATACCTAAATTACAAAGATTGGTTCTTATTTTTATTAACTTTACATATTCTGGCATAATGCATTCCAGTGTTTTTTTGTGGTTAAAAAACTATGGCAGTGACTGACATCCTTTCGGCATATCAGTGGCCCCCAGCAGAGAACTCACAAAGACATGGCACGTGCGCAGCAGAGTCGGAAACCATCAGACCGTAAAGAGAGGAGGGTCCCGGCGTGTGCCTCGCGTGGGTAGGGGTCCTGCGCGCATTAATATAATAATGCGCAGGCACATCTGCTGAGCAATCTGCAAAGTCCTTCTACGTAGTCCCACTGACCGAATCTTTGAACCCTCCCACAAGCAATTCCATAGGGATCTTCTTTTCGTCTGATTGGTTGGAGACGCAGCGACAATGGGCGAGAACAATAGCATCATTCCTCCTTAAAAAGAGTGCTGCTATGCCTTGGAGACGAAAGCATTTCAGGGAGAGAAACATCACTAGTCAAAAGATAAATTCCGATTGGACATTCGCGGCGTGTCTGTGCCTCCCGAAACCTGGATTCAATAAAAGTCTTCATCGCTCGTTTTAAAGTGCCTTTTCCACTCATCTGCCAACATGCCCAAAGGTTTCCTCGTGAAAAGAAATAAGAAAGCGGCGCATGTTTCGTACAGAGTTCGCTCTGAAGAGGATGACCAAGAACACACGCCGCCTCCAGCCTGTCAAAATCTTAACGACGCATCCCCAGCTGTGTCCGCCGCATCCAGCCCGGATCGGGTCGCAGCATCACCAATCCACGCAGCAGACACGCCGGTGCCCGGGCAGGAGGCGAAACATGTGCAATTCGGCAACCCAGAGTCGCTGTACCAAGCCCTCTACAGCCCCACCCGACCCATCAGCAAAGACCATGAAAAGAGGTACTTCGACAGAACTTTCAACCTGGGCTCACCTATATCTGCGGAATCTTTTCCAACTCCAGCATCTCTCACCAGTTTGGATCACCTGCTGTTCGCCCCGGTTGACTTGAAAATCGGCACCAGCAACAGTAACCGCGTTGGCAGTAACAGCGCCATACCAAGCGCAACCATCAGGAACACCACCAAAAGGCCTTCCTCCGACAATGACCGGAAAAGCAAAAACACAGCCAAAAAGCCCAAAGCGATACGCAAACTTAATTTCGAAGATGAAGTGACTACGTCTCCTGTCCTGGGTCTGAGAATCAAAGAGGGACCTGTAGACCCAAAGCCAAGAACAGCATCTACAGGAAGCAACAAGCCATTAGGAGAGTTCATTTGCCAGCTGTGTAGGGAAGAATACTCGGACCCTTTTTCTTTAGCTCAACACAAGTGTTCAAGAATTGTACGGGTTGAGTACAGATGCCCAGAGTGTGAAAAGGTATTCAGCTGTCCAGCAAATCTCGCCTCGCACAGGCGCTGGCACAAACCAAGACCCCAGAGCGCACCCGGGATGCCAGCACCGCAGGGCATGAAAATAGATTCTGCCAAAGTAACAACCGATGTGAAATCTGCGCCCGAGGACATGAAGGATGCCAGAATCGAACTTGTGACTGACAGAGACACCCCCAGTCCCGGTCTGTCTGAATCGGGCTCAGAGGATGGATTGTACGACTGTCAACACTGTGGAAAAAGATTTAAACGCCAAGCGTACTTAAGAAAACACATTTTGGCACACCAAGCCTTGCAAAACCAGATTATTGATGACCAGGCATTTCAAAATGCAGAAAGAGTGGAGGACTCTCCCCACGTGTCCTCTACCACAGACGAAAGCCAAAGCTCGAGTCCCCTGAATCTGAGCCCCGTTGACTGCCTTCTCTGCCCCGTGTGTGGGGAGAATTTTCCCAACAGGGCCAGTCAGGAACGGCACCTGCGTCTCTTGCACTCATCTCAAGTTTTCCCCTGCAAGTATTGCCCTGCCACGTTCTACAGCTCACCAGGACTCACAAGACACATCAACAAATGCCACCCCTCAGAAAACCGTCAGGTGATCCTTCTGCAAATGCCCGTGCGCCCCGCCTGCTGAATAGTTATGTAGGCGATTAGGCTATACTGTAAACTGATAAAAAGCGTTTGAATGATACCCTCGGGGTTGTTTTCAGCAGGCCACAACATCATTAAACGTATAGAGGTTCAGGCTGGGGACACGGCCCACAACGTGGCTTTCACGCAAACCAGCTCACCAAGCAGCTATACGGATATCTAGGCCTACGTCTGAAATTAGGCGATATATTTTCAGAATCTTTCTCAAGTTAGAATGTCAGAGTTTGCTGTTTCCAGAGAGTTCGTCTGTTAAACTGTTATTTTTAGGACAAATGCACTCGTGGTAATGTAATAGCTTAGACCTAAGACATGTTTTACTAGGTGTACCTCCTGTCATGAAAGCCTTTCAATTCACATGCTGTAAATTTCTCTATCATCGTAGCTTTAATATAGCCTGTGAATCGGGACTCTGCCTTTACAAAAAGGGTCTTGGGACATTCCCTTGTTCTAGTGAATGGCCACCGATGCCTTGTAGAGTTGTTAACACACGACATGCGCTGTACAACTGCCTTAAAGAGTTAAACTTGATGATTGTTTTGATTTTTAATGTTGGCACATTCAAAATATTTAAGTGTAACTATTGCAATATGTTTAATCGTAATAATTTTATTTATTTATTTATTTAACTATAATTATTTTATGAAAATGATTGTGTTGTGCGACTCTCTGTGTGTCCTGACATGTTGTAGCCAAATGTTTTTTGTCATTGTTATGAAGTTATCAATGTTGTGGGTGGTTGCTCAATTTACAATCTACAGCTCTTGTAAACGTAAAGCTCTTATAGATGCAATCTCTTTTTTGTATCAACAGGTTATTTTGGTAAGTGTTTGCTTTTATAGCGCTTTGATTGTATGTTCAAACGGTATTGTCTGTCTAGTCCTGAAATAAAATATTTTCAAAGTGAATCCTCCCTTACTAGTTGATACTTACCTACCTCTAATAAACCATTTCAGTTTTGAACAAGCCATCAGGGGAAATATTGGATGACACTGGTGATGTGTAGCCTAATGACACGTCTCAGCATCTGCAACATGGACAAATAAAGTAGACTAAACCCATAGAAATCTCAGTGCACAAAAATGATCACTAAGGAGATTTGAAAGGGTCTCTCTCCCTAGCATGTCACCACATTTTTTGTTGGATCTGACATGTAAGATAAATGTATTGAGTTGAGATAAGTGACTTTGGCCTACCTAAATCAGCGAAGACTCCACCCTCAAATTAAACCCATCGTTCCAAGTTTACCGACATCAGTAGTAACCAGGCGGATAGGGAGGGATTGCGTATATTTTTGTCGACTACTCGTAGTCTTACAGAGTAGACACATGTGCACTCGGCATTTGATTTCTAAATCTCAATCTAATCATATCTAAACCCCACAGTGCGCATAGTCAACTGGTGATGTGTGCTATACAGTAGTAGACAGTGTAGTAGCCTTTGATTCCAGTGACTTGAGGAATATTATCACATGAAGAAATCCGTAGTAGGCTACTAGAAATATACTTTCAAATTGTCAAAATAAAAGCTATACGAAGTAGTTAATCTAACTATTACAAATAATATCAAGTCATTTTGGGGAAAGTGATTTGATCAGTGGTTTCAGTCTTGAGAAAGCATAACATTGAAATCACTTAATAGTCATCGTTGTCCAAATGTCCAAACCATTCTCCATCATTGTTGGCAGTATGAACTAAACTTAAACATGGAATCATTAGATAAAAATGAACATGGCTCAAACTAAACTCACTACTCAAGAGTTTTTCCTCGCCCCTGTTACTGATGGACTCTTTCTGTATGTTTAACACTAAAGCGCCATGAGACATGTGTTTTGTTTTGGCGCCCTAAATTGAAATTGAAAAGAGAATCCTGTATAATTCCAATTCTTTTAGATGAATAAAAATTACAAATGTGTCCATTTATAAACATTTCCACCTAGGCTAATATTCTCAACTCCCAATTATCCTGCTTTTAAAGGTTTTGTCATAAGCAATGAACATAATGAGCTCTATGAGAGAAGGCCTGCACAAAGATTCTCTTAGTCACAACAACATATTAGCACTTTGTACAAGTACATTTGTTCTATTTACATCTAGAAAGGGAATTAAACATGACAATTTAGTAGAAAGCCAATACTGAATATGGCCAGTTAGAGACAAACACAGTTCTTAGTACAAAATATTTTGATAATACAGGGCAATAACACGAAGAATAACTTCTCTCACATCCACCCACCCCACCGCACTCAATGTGTTTTTGAGGCCTCCAATTATCTTTAGAGTGCTATTCTTAAGCCTTTAGCCAGCCTCCCATAGCAGTCCAAGGTGCTGCGGCCTGTGCACCTGTAACACAGGCAGGGGAGTGGGCTCTATTATCCGGCCCTGCACTCGCCCAGTGGGGAACAGCAGGGGGGACAGATGGGAGGGGGGTCAGGTTACTCTTGCTGCTCCGGGGGGCTCGGGAGGAGAACAAGACAACCTCGACCCTCCATGATCACCCCCAAACCCCCATACGCCGTCTCCTAAGCGCCGCCTCTCCCCCTCCCTCCCACAAGGGCTTTGGTCAACCTGTCACACTAGTCCTGATGAATTCTCCCACAAGGACGTGAAGTCAACATAAGATGATGACAAGTTGTTTCTTTAAAGGCTATTAAAATGGACACATCAACTGTGAAATGGTGGTAACTACAAGAAAGTTGCAGGACTCATTTGGATGGAAAATATGACATGTCAGACACACTTGATATGAATTTCAAATTGATTTAATGAAATGTTTGAAATTTTCACATTTCTAATAAAGAGAACAAGATTTTTTTTCCTCATTAAAAAGTTTGATATGTTAACAAGTGATGATGAAATCTTCAACTCCCCCCCCACTCCCTCTTTTACAAAGATTATATTACAAGCATTAATATATTTATATCCTTTAGGATGACAACCCTCCCAAAAGACACGCTGTACAGGGTTCCTAGTCCAAATATCAACAATGAGCACTAGCTCTGTCACTTCACATAAGTAAAGCCAGTTGGAGTTAAGACACTTCCCAGGTCTGGACCGAGTCACCTTTAACAACCACCACCTCCACCATGATCCAAACCTGTCAGACTTCTTGAAAGTTCACATCAAGACTCAGTAGGAACATCGGCCGGCAATAAGAAGAGTGTGGCCTTCTGAGTGGCTGCTGCAAGGTGGGTGAAATGTCGGACTGATCTGGGTTCATTATTTGCATACATTCCTCAAACGAACAACAACATCAACAACAACAAAAGAAATCTTCCTTTAAATCGGACATATAGAGCATGCCTCCTATGTGATTTATCAGTGCTTGGACACATGGAAAATGGACACAGCAAAACACGAAACATGACAGAAGAGGCAAAGATAAAAAAAAAAAAAAACACACACACACACCACCAACAACAGAAAGAACAGATGATTAGGTAAGGCATATATATTAGTGCAACATGTGTGGTGTTGCAGCTCGGGTGGAGCTTACAGTGTGTAACACCTGGCCACCATGACAACCTCCCTGCTGGCTTGGGTCACTGGGGGGAGTAGGTGTGTGTGTGTGTGTGTGCGCATGTGTGCATGTGTGTAGGGGTGGGGTGGGGGTGGGGGGGGGGGATCCACTGGCAGCGCCAGCGTGCCGGTTGCTAGGAGGACACAGAGAGCTCAGCGCTGGCATGTCCTCCGACCCCCCTGTTGGCATGGTAAGGGCATCGGGAGAGGGGCGTGTGCAGCGACGTGGAGCAGGTGTGCTTTCATTCCAATTCAGCATCAAATCCGAATGGAGAGACTCCTGGAAAAACGCAAGGGGCATTCCAAAAGCCACTCCATCTGCTCGCAGGAAATGTTTGTAGAGATCACAAGTAGCTGCAGAGCAGAAGGGGCCTTTGTTGGGAAAAAAGAAGCTCATTTTAGCTTTCTGTTTCACATCTCTTTCTCTCTCTCTAATTTACAAAGATGAGAGGTATGAGACTGACCTTCAGAGCCAGCTCTCTGCGTGCGCTGGTCAAGTGTATGGATTTAATAAAGGGGTAAAATAAAATGGCCTCTGCTGAAGAGCTGAATGAACGACAGTGCAGGAGGCATTGGGGTGGACAGGTATTACACATTTACTCTGGCAAGGTCCGTCTCTCTCTCTCACACACACAGACAAACATACAGACAAAACAAAGACGCCAAGACGCCAAGACCAAGAAAGGTCCGTCTCTCTCTCTCACACACAGACAAACATACAGACTTCAACGACGCCAAGATTTCCGCCAAGACGCCAAGACGCCAAGACACGCCACGCGCCACGCGACACCAGTGCACGCACGGAGTTAAGTATCACCTGAGGCTCCAGTGGCAATTACTTCTAGTCAGCTCATGTACATCTATTAAATGGCAATAATGTCTGCAAATATTACTCTATGTATGTACAACAAGAAACAAATAATAAAAATCATCAGATAAAATTTAAAGCAATGTACATTTGAGAGGAGAGACAACACAGGTAAGGACAGACATCTTGTATATCCTACATTATTGTCCACACCTCTGAAAACATTGGAATGTCGAGCAGATATCACATGAGACAATGGAATAGATAAGTATACATAATTTAAATGTACATTTTGAACAAAGATTTCCTTCGTAACTCCACACAAAAAGTTCTCATAATATTTTTCCTTGCAGCAAAAAAAAGCATGAAATTGGCAGCGAAAATTGTGATAAAAAGTGATAACAATTAATGTAACTTAACTAAAATAGTAAATGACAGCATAAACTGAAACAAGATTAATTTCAGTTAATTAGTGATTTCCCCTCTGTGGTAGACTTTAGCATTGAGCTGGACAACTTCATTGACTTTCCAGAAGACCTGGATAATTACACAAGTCATGCTACATGATGACCATTTCATAAAGCTGGCAACATCTGCATTGGCCCATTGCAAAATAATTTAAGTTCACCCCAATATTAACAGGGACAGTTTTGGTGACCTACATAGATCAATTCAATTCCTGGTATGTCGGCCAAGAATTATCTTGCTCAGAGACACATTCATATTCAGAACACACACACACACACACACACACACACACACACACACACACACACACACACACTGGTACCAATCAGATTTTCCCATAGTTCTCCCCGTATATTCTTTCTCTTTCATGATTAGTTTGCAGTATTTCAATTTATCATCATCGTTTATGTTATCTGAATAAAAAAAAAAAGATGTCTCTTTAACATGCTCCTCTCAATCCACTCACATTAGTGTGATAGCAGTAAAACCTCGTCTACCCACGGGCACCAGAAGTCCACAACAGCTTAAACCATTCATCATTTCCAGTTACTTGCGACCAGTGTAGAACAACAAGAAAAAACAAAACAAAAACAAAACAAATAAACAAAAAAATAAAATAGGACAAAACAAAGTAGAACACATTATCAATATTTTCACACTAAAACTGAACATTGCAGCCTTGATGATGGTTGAGGTCATTGGCAGGACGAGACACTGACGGGGGGTGGGGGGTGGGCATGGGGGTGTGGGTGAGTTCGGGACAGACTGGGCTCAGTTGGAGGACTTGCTGATGGCGCTGGCGGAGCGACGGAGCTTGCCGGACACTCGGTGCTTCGTGGCGCGGGGTATCGTCGGGGAGACCTGGTCGGTGGAGTCGGTGGCCGTGGTGGTCGCCGTGGAGACGGGCAGCTCGGCACTGGTGCTGCCACTCAGGGATCCTGGGAGGGGGCGGGAAAGGAAGAGCGAAAAGATGGGACCACGGTGGAGAGAGAGGCAGGCATAGCTCAGTGGGGGGGGGGGGGTGGGGGAGGAGGGACGGGGGTCCAGCGCTAAAAGCAACATGCCCGCACCTGCCCTGCCATTACGCCCAACATGCCTGCCTCACCCTCACCGCCTCCCCACAAACAAACAAACAAACAAACAAACAAACAAACAAACACCACGGCACAACATCAACGCTCCAGTGACCTTCTAACCCAACACAACTAATTATGAAGACATTCACCATCTTTTGTTCAACTCAGCATGAACTACTGCCTGCACTAAAAAATAAGAATTTGATTGCTTTTATCAGCATATTGAGTTTTAGCCACTCTGAAGACCCAAATCGCGAAGGCAAGGCAGACTAAAACACTTTGGCTACTGTGTTTCAAATGTGCATTTTGTGGTGTGTCTGTGCAGTTTAGAGCTTACTTAGTATAAAAAAGGGTAGAGTTTATAGAAAAAAAAAAAACAGCGCACAAAATAGCAGACTTAAACCTACGAACAGAAGGGTAGCAATGCGGTTGCAATCAGCTGATGAACCGTTCAAATGTAGGGCCAGCACAAAATTACATCTCCGCCCACACCCCCTCCCTTTTTTTAACTGCTGCCTTGGAATTAAACAAGTTCCCTGTGTCCTGAGAGGCATCTGCTTGCCTATTTTCTTTCCGCTGTCTTTCATTTCAGCCCCTTCTGCCCCCTCCTCCCCGACGCAGCTCGAGTTACCCCGGCTGAAAGGGGGAGCAGATGGACGGGAGAGAGAGATGGAGAGAGATAGAGAGAGAGGGAGAGAGATAGAGAGAAAAAGAAGGAGAAAGAGAGAGATAGAGAGAGAGAATGAGTGAAAGAAAGAGAGAGAGAGAGAGAGAGAGAGAGAGAGAGAGAGAGAGAGAGAGAGAGAGAGAGAGAGAGAGAGAGAGAGAGAGAGACCCCCTCGGGCTCTCTCCTCAGGGCCCTCGTCCGCCACACACTCCCCATCTCTGGGTGAGAAAAAGGAAAAGAAGGAAAAAAAACACACACTCCCATGAAGGTGTGGGAGTGCCTGTCCAGTCTGTCTCCACCGAGAGCCCTCTGACTGTTGGCGTTTCATTACGTCTAGAGGGGGTTAGCATGTTCACGTCGCCTCAGAGTGGAGAAATGTCACAGCTGTGGGGGGCAGCCAGTGGTCTGGAGCTCACAGCACTAGTTCCATCACCCATTCAGAACAGCAGCTTTGGTAAGCAGCGTAAATGATGAGCCAAGGTGAACAGCTACAGCCAATTAAGGAACTGCATTCTGATAAGATACTGTATCTTCTGTCTGTGGCACATAATTTAGTCCTAGAGAGTCAAAGACGATCCACACACCACAGCGCTCCTCTTCACAGTGTTTATTAGTGACGTTTTGAGCTGTGTGGCTCTTCCTCAGACTTTTATCATGATCTAGTTCTAGTACATAATCTAGTCCTGAAAGCATCTACTAGCCTACACTGACCTCCCATGCCCTGCAGTGGATAGAAATGTATGGTAGGTGGGCATAGTATTGTACAACTGGACACACACACCACGTCAGGAAAGGGGAGGGAGAAGGCAAAGCGCTCCGCATACAGCCGACACTACAGGTGCCCACACACACAAGCGTTTTTTTTTTACTTATTTTTTTAACTTAACTTAAATTTTTAACAAGCATTCGATAAACAATGGATTTTTATTGAGTGGCGCAGACAAAAACGGACTGGTATCATAATGGACACGGTGGTGGCGACAGAGTTTTGACGCTGGTGTGCGGGGGTTCTGTTGAAAACAATGGAATCGAATGGAATGGAACGCTGGAGACGGAGTGCGCCACACTCATGTCGGCGCCAGGGTGCCAAGGCTTTAAGTGATTGCCAAGGCAACCACAACTGTGTCAGTCATCTTAGGTCTCGATGAACTTTGGAAATGTATCAGTTGTAAGGGCAATGCAATTGTGGTTCAGTGGTAGGTAGACATGGACATGACATTCAGCTGTGTTTGTTTGTAGACCATACAAAAGAGTGAGAAGACTTTCTGTCCACCCTCCTCTGAATCCACTTCTGAATCCTTTTGGGCTCACAAAACAAACCACATACAAAAAACCTGGTGTGTGTGTGTGTGTGTGTGTGTGTGTGTGTGTGTGAGTGTGTGTGTGCAGAAGAGAGCGACAACATAAACAAACAAAAAAGGAGAAATCAAGCAAACAGGATTTGCTTCCCACTGGATCCCTGCAGCGATTCACACTAAGCACAGCCATTCTCCATCAGGGCCAGGTGTTAGTGTCACCCCACATACACAGGCTGAGAGAGGGGGGAGAGAGAGAGAGAGAGGGAGGTGAAAGGAAAACATGCAACCAATGAGAGTTAGAGATAGATAGATAGATGGATAGATAGAGAGAGAGAGAGAGAGAGAGAGAGGGAGGAGAGATTTTTGAGAGTGCACCAATTCGGTCATGCTGCTGCCACATCAGTGGCACTTGCTGAGCATCATACGCAATGGCCAGCCAAGATCAACCAACCAAACCAGTACCCCAAACACACACATGCACAGACACACACGCGCACACACACTTGCTCACGAACGCGCACGCACGCACGCACACACAGCCTAAAACCACTCCAGAGAATACACACTCCTACCTCATCTCACACACACAGCCTCAAACCACTTCAGAACACACACTCCTTCCCCATCTCTCTCGCTCTCTCACACGCACACACACACACACACACACACACACACACACAGCCTCAAACCACTACAGAGAACACACACCCCTACCCAATCTCTCTCTACCTCTCACATAACACACACACACACACACTCCAACCTCATCTCACACACACAGACCCATCTCTCCCTCTCTCTCACACACACAAACACACACACACACACACACACACACACGGCCATGTGTCTCTGTGCTCCTTCGCACAAGTATTGGTTAGATGAAGCTGGTTAGTGAGGAGAAGGGAAGTGAGCGAGAGGTTTGGGAAGACCAGGCAGGGGGAGGAGGTCTTTCTGGCAGCACACAAGCTTTCGGTCGACATGGGCAGAGAGGGGTTGGAGGGTGGAGTGGGGGGTTGTTAAGAGGGTTATCTTACCTTTATCAAATACCGTAATGAGACCTTTAACATATTTTAATCTAAAAAGAGGAGAGAAGACAATAAAAGCATCACGTAAAAAACACAAAGTCACAGCACAGAACACAGAATGACGAGAGAGAGGGAGAGGTGGAGGAAGAGGGGGATGAAGAGGAAGAGGCGATGAAGAGGAAGGTGGATAAAGAGGAGAGGAAGGTGGGCTGCATGGTTAGATCACGTCACAAAACAACAACAGCAAAAACAAATACGTCAACAAAGGAGCTGTTACGGCTGTGGATGGAATCTAAAACACAGAGAACAACGTCACCACACGCGGCAGAAAGACCCAGAGCGCCAGTGTGAGTAGAAACAATCCCTCCGAGTCGGCCGTCCCTTCAGAGAGAAACGTCTCCCCACACAGTCTCTACTCATTCTAGTTGTCTTACTAACATACTGTGACACTTTAGCAGTAGGAGAGAAATCAGCCAAAATAGCCACAGTCAATAAAGGCAGGGACAATAGCACAGCAGAGTGAAAATGGCAGTGGGTTAAAAAGATCCTGGTATTGGGGACTTAAATGAATTTGGCTGTGTGTGTATATGTGTGTGCGTGTGTGTGTGTAAATCTCAGTATTGGCCTCCTCTGGCCACCACTCTCTGCTGAGTGAACACAGACCCAACAGGAGCCTGCAATCATGAAGTCAGTCACTGCACAATGATGGAGGGAAAAAAGGTCACGTTTGCTGCCACAATATTATACATAAAAACAGAAGAAGTGAGTAAATGCTAAATAAATAATAAATAAAATCACTATTAAAACATGACTTCACAGGACATGCAGGAAAGCAGTGAAACGTGGAGAGGTCACTGGCTTGGAGACAGGAGGCTGGAGGTGGGTTGGGTGACTGGGGCTTTAGGGTTGAAGGCTGGGGGAGTGGGGTGGGGTGGGGGTGGAGGGTGACATGCCTAACTGAGGAAGCAGGCAGAGAGCTTACTACAGTCCAAGCGGGCCCAGGGATACTCCACGCTCCACAACATTCCTGGCCAACGTCTGCACACTGTCATGGGTCACGCATTAGGATCAGAGCTAAGCACTCTTATCACTCTAGGTTACTTAGCACTCTAGGGTTCTCTCACCATCTCGCTCACACACACACACACACACACACACACAAAACACACACACACCTATAGCATGACACATGGGCTCATCTGAGTGGGCTAGACATTTTGAACTGTTGGAAGTCAGTAGCTGTTAGAATGGTCTAAAAACTCGTACACTGCTCCACAGCCTGAATGTCATGAGATTTAAAAATCGACTATCTCTACTGGGACGATGTTGAAATCTCAGAAATGTTTCTGGATTAAGGTAGGTTTTTTTACCAGCTGCCTTGGTACCTCTGGAAATTATCACATGCTTGCATGTGCTTTTCGCCTCTGTGCTCACAGCTACTGACTGGTCACAATGAAGATAATGCATAAGGTGGACACTCCTATCCAAGGACACCTCAAAGACTGGTATCCCATAACCATAATTACTACAAGGTCTTACAGGCTTCTTGAAATGTTATTTATTGTGTTCAATTTGTGTTTAAAAAAAAAAAAAAAAATATGTGACTATGTCTTCCATTTAAAACTCCATGCATTTTGTTGGTAGCCATTATTTACTGCTATGATTACTAATATCCAGTAATAAAGAAGGATGACTGATCTATTCAGATCTACTCTTAACCGATCTATTCATACAGTCTCTTAATATAAGAAAACACTAACATGAAAAAAAAAAATACCCAGAGAAAAAGACAAGCAACACACACACACACACACACACACACACACACACACACACACACACACACACACACACACACACACACACACTAAACCAAGCAATAATGCTTGCAAATCTATTCGCCCCTGGCCTTCAATAACAAAAAGCTGTTTAAAATGAATTTCCTACACTCCGAGAGGGGGCGCATGCATTAAAGCTTGATTACACTCTGCAGTCTAACACTTTCATGTCGGACACACTGATCTGGGCTTCACTATGCAGCACTATTAAGCAGGTTAAGCACTAGCAAAGACAAAGACACAGTTGTTACTCCTTGATCAGAAGCACACATTTTAGCAAGACAGCCAGTCTGGTTATCTTTGGTCTCTGTTTATGTAGGTGTGTATGTGTGTGTGTGTGTGTGCACACATGTATGTATGTGTGTGTGTGTGTGTGTGTGTGTGTGTGTGTGTACGCTTCTCCTCCTTGTGACTCTCCTGGCTGCTTTGCATGTTGGTTTGTGACGGGGTCTTAGAGGGTCAGTGTGTTGATTCTCCCCAGATTTCAGGGGAAAAAAAAGGAAAGAGTCATTATGGAAATGGACCCAGCAGCCTCCCGTCTCAGACACTTATCAGTCCTGTATAATGTGCCCCCCACTCAGAACAAACACACTGAACCAAAGGCAAAAGATGCACATATCGTGATCACAGGGAATACAGGGACATATCTGGTGATCAAGATACATCTGGAGTAAATATTAGACTAAATGAGGACAGAGGTAAAACGGGAGAGGGATAGGGTATGAGAAGGAGGAAAGCAATAGGAGGATCAAGACATGATCTTACCTGTGGTACTCATTGTATAGTACATAGGCGATGGGGAGAACACCTGGGAGGCAAAGTCCTCAAAGGTCATGACTTCACGATGGTTCTGGATGATAGCCTCAAGATACAGTGCCCGCTCCTCATAGCTTAGTGTGAATTAAGGAATCACTGTATGTCAGCTCAGCAATAAACATAAAAAAATCAAAAGCAGCACAAAATGTACAGTAATAGATAAACTATTATTACATCAATTATAGAAACAGAATTATAGAGCATTATATAGAGAATTATATACACA
Source organism: Alosa alosa (assembly GCF_017589495.1). Classification (NCBI taxonomy): domain Eukaryota; kingdom Metazoa; phylum Chordata; class Actinopteri; order Clupeiformes; family Clupeidae; genus Alosa; species Alosa alosa. Next base: position 20,656,771 of record NC_063207.1, on the reverse strand, counting down.
ACTATAGAGCAGAAAAACACTTTGGAGTTCCACTTGGCTCAATTCTTGGACCATTCTACTTTCCACATTTAAGAATAGAAATGCCTAGAGATAATTTCAGATATACACAAATTCCTTGTGCTATAGGTAGGGGATTTCACACAGATGAAATTTTAAATCAGTATTTAAAGCAACACCAAATAACTTTTCCTCTGTCGCACGCACGCTATTTGTTTATCCAGCAACGGCTTTGCAAATAACGATGTCCATAGACAAGGTAGAATATGATGATTTTATGAAAGTACGATGTATTGCGACATCATGCAAGTCAAATTTGTAGTTTCGTATGTCTCATTCCATCGAACTACAAACCCGCTAACCGATCTGGCAAACTTTCATAGTGCGGTTATAGCCGATAGAGGGCCGCGAAGCAAATGCAGAAGTGCCGATCACCCTGTTACGAGTTGATGAACCAGGGAAACAATTTTGGAATTTTGGAAACATTATTTTAAGGTACAAAAAACTCTTTGGTGTTGCTTTAAAAGACAGGCAATAACAACTCATAAAAGGATCCATCAATCATACACAAGGTGGTCTGTATTATTTGATATAATACAGAGAAAATAATACCACAACAACTACCAGGTCAACAAATATTATTTCAGTTATGGCAAGCACAGTATAAAACCCCCAATGATTTTCATAGTCAGTTCCAGTCTCAACAACACATTTTAAACATATCTCCACTCAATGTAAAACTTTTAGAGTGTATAATATTTTGGCATTCCTTTGTGGATGTGTGTAGACACATGCAGAGAGTGTGAAAGTGAAAGACTTCTGCCGCAGGCAATCCATTTCAGGCTTGAACTCCTGATGACTGTGTTGTCTAATGAATAGCCTGCCAGGGCGCTCCAGAGTGGAGCCGCACGCCTGCCTGCTGAAATTCTAAAGGGACCTACTGATGCCATTCCTGCCTCATTATGGAAACTGCTTATGCTGCATGGTGCTAGGCTGTTGCCAAGGCCCCACTACTCCACCATGGCCGAGCTGTCAGATCCACAGTTCCTGTCTGGTTGACAAACGTGTGTGTGTGTGTGTGTGTGTGTGTGTGTGTAGCGGTGCGGCCACGTGCCGGCGCAGCAGGGGCTGAGGCAGCCGTGACAAATTGTTGAAAGGGTCTGTCTCAGCCCAGCACTGACAAGCACCTGAGCCTGAGGCCTGGACACAGGGAGGGGAGCAATCTGCTTCCCTCCATTTCTGCCTCCATCAACATGCACATAGAGGAGGGAGGGGAGGATGGAGGGAGAGATGGAAGAGGGGGAGGGAGAGTGAAGTGGAGAGAGAGAGAGAGAGAGAGAGAGAAATATGGAAGAGGCTATCAAATCCTGAATGACAGGAAAGGGACAATAACATGATGAACACTTTGCTGTTTGAATTTAAAAGTCAACAGGTGGGCACACCAGCACACAGGATAACCACACACTAGTGTATGTGAAAGTCAATAGGAACAGCTATTCTTATGCGATGTTTTCATCATTATTTTATCTAGTCATTTAGAAGCTTTTCCCTGATTGAAATCCAAGAGAGAACATTCACACATTTGCAACTATGGCAATCTAGGATTAAATTACACTGAGTAATTAGCTTTGGCTAACCATAAAGTGAGAATCCCTGCCTTCATACATCAACAAATGATCAACTTCACTTTATAATGGTGACAAACCGAGTGAGGAATTACACAAGAACAAAAACAGAGAGGGAGGAAGAAAAAGTCTAGCGAAACGGCAACAACCCAGAATCGCACTGGGTCAACAGAGCCATATGGCACTCCATTATCGGAGATGCAGATGACTGCAGCGTGGCCTGTTATTGAGATTCTTAGAGCAAATATTGACTCCAGCTGGGCCTTCCAATGCCCTCCGAGAGAGAGAGAGAGAGAGAGAGAGAGAGAGAGATATACAAAGGAAAAAAAAAGAGAGAGAGAGAGAGAGATATACAAAGGAAAAAAAACAGGATTGAACAGAGGCAAACAACTAGAAATAAATTAATCCTGATCACTCCCTTTGGCCCACCAAATGATGAATAAATGCACAGTTCAGTCCCTGTAATGCATCTGCCTGATTTGTTCCTCTTGCCCATCCTCACAACCGTGTGTGTATGTGTGTATGTGTGTGTGTGTGTGTGTGTGTGTCTGTGTGTGTGTGTGTCCGACCCTGTTTGTCTTTAATCGCAGCACATACTGGGTACAGCATGTTCCACTTGACAAATGCAAATGGCACACAGGTTACTGCGGACTGAGCGTGGTAATTCAATCTACGGACTAGACACACTAAAGAAGGTGACGCATCGCATGGCACATTCCACTGACCTAAGCACAGCATCCATACACACAACTTTATTGTGTGTCTTATGTTGCTACTAGCCACACTGGACCAACGTCAAGTCCAAACCTGACCCAGCTATATTAGGTAGCGATCAGTACCTAGACTTACAAGGAAGTCAGGAGTGAATAGTCTTACGTTTAATAGAACGTTGTGTTAGACCAGGCGATATCTATGGTATGGGAATGTATAGATTCTCAAAGCTATTTAATCTATGTGACATACAGCATAGGGAAGAAAACTTCAACTGCTAATATTGTAGTTAACTTCCCCATTTATTCTCTTTTTTTTTTGAGTGAGCCACTCTATATGGGAAGTCCAGGATGACCTGACACCCTGACAGAAGGTGCGAATAAGTTTGGGGTTTCCCAGTTATCCAGTAAGCTCCGTCAACCTTGAACCATCTGTGGGCAACAGCCAAATGAAGCATGCGAGAAGGGATTTTCCTGGGAAGCATCTTCACACACTCAATCATAAACCACATGTCTCTATGAGTGACCATGTGCATACAATTCTTTAACAGGAAATATTGCAGAGCGCTCCCAGCAAAATAACTTCTAGGTCGTATGAAAAGACTGGAAAATGCAACAGCACAGAACGTCTTTAAACCTGAACAGATTTAACAACAGCGGGACGGAAAAAAAACAACAACACCCTGCTATGTAAAATAATGTGATGACCTCGCTGAAAACAGAGGTCAGCGTCTGGCAAGATGGGAAAAGAGAAGGAAGAAAGGAACCATAATGACCCCGTTATGGAGGAGTGAGAAAAGGAGAGAGAAAAAAAGAGATGACTTAAATCCACTTAATGACGAAAGTGACTTCTAAGCATTTTGAAGAGCAAGGGGTTTAACAGATAATGGGCCTCTTCCTCTCCTCTCAACCCTCCTCCCTTCCTCCCCACCTCCATCCCTCTTCATCCCACTCTCCTTGCCTTCCCCTTTCGGCCACCCCAGGGTGCACCAGGTGACAAAGGGAATGAATTACCGCTCAGATAAAGCAGGGCCCTTAGGGACAGCAATGACTCATTGTGAATGCTGGGGACTGGCTTAGCAGACGCTGTCCTGTGCCTTACGCACATAAGGTGAGACGTCCACTCCAGAAGCACATTAAGCAAGACCAACGGGCTACCAGCCAACCTCAGAGTCATCGCACAACCTCTATGGAGCCAGTTATAAGGGGAAAAGGGACAAAAATGATTTGCATGTATGTATGCATGTGTGTGTGTGTGTGTGTGTGTGTGTGTGTGTGTGTGTGTGTGTGTGTGCGCTTGAGTGAGGTGTCAGTGTGTGTGGGAAGGCATAGGACAGCGGGATTGTGTGCATGTCACTCGTCCAGATGGTAGGGATGGCCAGTGCAGCCAGTGGGGAATTGTGTGTGTGTGTGCAAATGTGTGTGTGTGTGTGTGTGTGTGTGTGTGAGGGGGGTCAGCCACTCTGACGCATCAAAGCCAAGGTCAGGGGGCAACCGTGGCCATGTTCAAGGTGAGCGAGGACCGAGGGCCAGAGGGTGGAGGGTCGGGGTGAGCGGGTGGAGTGGTGTGGTGTATAGGGGGTCTCAGATGGCCCCTTATTAACAGTCTGCTCAGGCCGGGCGCATCCTAGGGGACCCCTTCTGAACTGTCCCTCCACACTTCCCTTTGTGTCCACTCACACTCACACACAAAAACACACAAACAAAGGAACCTCTCAGGGGGCTGAGCCGAAGCACTGGACTGCACAGATTCACAGCGTCCACAATGCGCCTGTGTCTATGATTAAGACATATATCTAAAACAATTACATCATATAGTCCTATAGTCACTAGCGCTTAGCAGAAGAAAAAAAAACCTAAACACACACACACACACACACACACACACACACACACACACACACACACACACACACACACACACACACAAATCACATAGAGAAAAATGAAGGCTTATTCTCAACTGATTTGAAGCCGTGGAAATGCTATTCATACCACATGCATATAAAGATGACCAGAGAGCCCCTCACTGCATTTGGGAGGTTTGGCGTCTACGAGAGGAGAGGCGAGAGAGTAAGGTGTTGAGGAGGAGAGGGGGGGGGGGTAAGAAGGGAGATGGAAATGCGTTTTTAAAAGCCAACCAGGCAGCAGGGGCCAGGATTACGCCAAGCCCCAGGTCAATTAGCCGAGGCGGGGACCATCACACCACGAAGGCGGCCTGTCCAAGCCTTCAGGGTCATCCGGCCTCCCAGCAGCGAGAGGTCCGGCACCACTGAGGCGTCGCGAGACATTATCAAGTCACTAACGCCAGACCTACACAGCAGCGTGTCTGTTTTTGAACCTCAACCACTTTTCTGGACAGCTTTGAGAAAATAAAGGGAGTCAAAGAGTCTAATGAGGGAAGAGGAAATGTTTTTTTTAAATGAAGATGCTTCCCAATGGGGGTTAAGTTAGTTCCCCCACCCCTCACTTTCCCTCTGTCTTGTTACTCCTTTTGCCTCAAGAGTGGCTGAAGTTGATGTGGAGAGTCTCTGAAATGTGCTTGACCTCCTCTCAAGCTCAGGAGTGTCAGTCATTAACCTCTACCAATCAGCTTGACCTTGGTAGAGAGGAGGGTGGAGCAAGAGGTAATTTGTGTGATTTCGGTGGGAAAAAAAGGCTTTTGGGGTGCAGGCGGAATGGGCATACCGCGCGTGTCTGGCTCGCCTGAATGGAATGTTCTGGCCAGCCGTAATGAGAGCCACAACGTCCTTCTAATGAATCTCACTCCTTTAGCGGCTTTTAATGAGGCACCGACAGCGAGAGAGCCGAAAGTCATGGGCAGACAGTGCCACCTCCGCGATGGGGCCAGGCTAGAGACGCCGCTGTGACCCGCACACATAACGGCAGCTACAACACCTCACTATTGCCATGCTGGATCCTTGATGGGAAGGGGGGAAAAAAACCTTAATGCATGAGCACTGGCTCGAGCAGGTGGAGATGACACTTCAGACATTGTGCCACACAAGAGGACAGGACAGTGTGTGTGTGTGTGTGTGTGTGTGTGTGTGTGTGTGTGTGGGGGGGCGCACCGGAAGGAGAGAAAGAGGAATAGGAGAGAGAGGAGGAGGAGAGGAAGGACAGCTGGGAGAGGGGAGGGACGGAGGAGTGTCAACAGTCACAGCCCGTGTGAGACGGCGGGGCTGCCGGCATCAGCCCGGAGGTTGGCAGGTGTTGATTGGAGAACTTCTGGGCGTCTGGCTACCTGTTGTCGCAGTGGCGGCCTGAGGCGCGAAGCCCGTCCCAGCGGAAGGATCGGGGAGGAGGTGTGAGGTGATTATGGAGGGAAAAAAAAATGGAGAGAGACAGAGACAGCGACAGAGAGTGAGAGAGGTGGAATAAGAGAATAAAAGAGAAGAGAGAGGCAGCAGAAGACATGGTGTGTGGAAATGAAGGAATACAGTCTAGGAGAGCAAATAAAAAGGAGAGAGAGAGAGAGAGAGAGAGAGAGGGAGGGATGGAGATAACAGCCATTTTCCTGTGCTGGGCGAGTGGAACAATGCACCTGCCCGGTCCCAGCTGACTGAGCGCGCCCATGTGCCGCAGCCTCGGCCCCTTAAGACTCATTAGGTCTCATGTTCTCCGATCGAACGGATGATTGCGGAGATGACGAGCGAGACGGAACTAACTAATAGAGTGGAGGTGGACGCACCCGCAGTGGAGGAGACGGACGGGCTGAAATCAGCAAAACACTGTCCGCGCTCGGCCCTCCAGCTCGCAAGAGCAGGAGGAGGAGGAGGAGGAGGGAGGGGGAGGGGAGAGGAGGAGAGGAGGAGAGGAGGAGGAGAGGCTCTTTACTATAACAGCAGGCCTCATTAGGCTCAAGAGTGGGAAAGTCTGTGGAGAGGCAGGTGGGGGAACAGAGTGGGGGTGGCAGGGTGGGTGGGGGTATGTAAGAACAGGTTAATTGAACCTCGGGGAAAAAGGGCTGGATATGGAGACGCCAGTCTCACCTCTCATCCATCCCCTTTGGGGAGGGGTGCAGACGTGCCGACAGCTAGCGACGAGAGTGACATCACACCCGCGTCCGGATTCCCACAAAGGACGGGCAGACCAGTCCTGTTATCGCCGTTGGAAGGTGATTTGTGAAAACACTAAATCACGCATGTGTCGTTACCACGATCGCGCACCCACAAAAGCCTGAGACCAAATATTGATCGGGTGCATGGTGACAAAGGCTAGGGCTTGTTCGCACATTTTCAACAACTTTAAGGGCGACAGGTTTCGTAACTTCTGTTGGCCCCGCTGTTGCATTACTTCGGGTCATGACACCCAGCCACTCAGTTGAGTGCTAAGGTCAAAAGAGTTCGAGCTCCACTTCCCGATGACTCCACTTAGTGATATATATATATCGCCAAGTCATCCTCTTCGATCCATGTGCAGCATTAAGATGCCATCTTCTTTTATATCCACTGCCTATCATTGCGCACCTCTTTCCAAATGGTCCAAGTACAGGTTTGCAATGTCTAAAATGTTTTAGGGACAATTCACATAGAAATTTGGCTCGATCAAACCAGTAGATATGATCCCAATGTAATGTATTGTATGACTATTCTGCTGTAGCAAAGTGAAATTCTTGTAGCTTGTAGCAAAGTAAAAGGCCAAGCTGGGATTCTTCAGTGAATAAGGTAGAATTGGGATCACACCATGGTCATATATATGAGTAAAGGAGAGGACATTTATGGGAAATATAGGTGAACAGAATAAAAAGAACACTTCAGTGAGAATAATGTTTGGTATTTTATAGGCTATAGGAAGGACAAGCTATATTATTATACTGGACGTGCTATTTGCATGTAAATGCAACAATGTCTGAACCATAGATATATATAAGGTCTGAACAATCTCTTGTATTTTACTGCTGAAGGATCCAACTAGAGCACCTAGTGATTTTTTTTTGAAAGAAGGGAATTCTATGACAAGCATCTGTTGCTATGGCAGGGGAGTAAACACACACCGGCTGGGATGTCTGCATTGTTATAGCAGCAGACGAGGCGCAGGACACAAAAGCTATCAGTGCCTGCAATACAGACAGAGGTCAACCACGTTCAAGTGGCTCTTGCATCAATTTATCACATTTTCTGAGCTTATGTCCACATGAAGACCAATGCCTAAGTAAGCTTGCAAGAGAAACTAATCGAGCCACACAGTCTGCCAACATTTCAAAGTACACAAAGTATACTTTTTGCATACTACTGCATGTCCTACCACTATGATTCAAAAGAAAACAAATAATCGGTAGTTATCTTCATTGCTGAGGGGGTCCTAAAACATTCTGACTTTCAACTTTCACCAAAAAACAGCTCCATAGCTCTCCTCCTTCAGTGCTATGCCCCATTGAATGTTTAGAGATATTAACAACTCTGATTTAGTCTGCCTGATATGTTAATGACGTCTGTGGAATGTGCTCAGAAATGTCCGCCACACGCCAAATTCGCCTCTCTGTCACACACTCTCCGTTTCACACTCCTCACAGAGGGGCATGCGAGTGAACAGCCCGAGCAAAAATGTCAGTCGCCTCAGTTTGGCCTGGTGGTCTTTAAAGCATGCGAGGAATGGAGTGACTTGGCAACGGCAAGGCTAGCAATAGGATTCACAGCTTGGCTTTTGCTTAGGGTCATGTCTACATAGTTGTTATACAGTATTTAGGATGGGATGAAGAGTGTGTAGGGAAAAGGGAAGCTATTTTTTTTTTTTTACTAATGCATATTTATTGGAGGGAACTGATGCATGTTCCATAATTGGCTCAGGTTCTATATAACAATGTCTTTCCAAATGGATTTCCACCAACTTCTGAGGAATATATTTCTGAGGAAAAAAGGAGGTGTACAAATACAATGCTCTTGCAGTTGCATGTGTATTTGTCACCGTTTCACTCACCAGCTCTTCTGTTAAATCGAGAAACAAAGATTTGGCTAAGGAGGGAAGACCAAGCCTACTTGATGAGCAGAAAGGAGGAGGTGTCCTAAGATGTGTGTGTGTGCGTGTGTGTGTGTGTGTGTGTGTGTGTGTGTGTGTTTGGGGGAGGGGGTGGTGGTGTTAAACTTCTGTGTGTGCACAAACCTTTATTCCCCCTTTTTCTCTTCTCCTTCTAAAATGTAATCCTCGCCTCCAGCTAGACTGTGCAGTCAAGCGCACTATTACACAGCAACAATTAGAAAGGGGATGAAGCCTGGCACCTGGTCCTCCTGCATACTGGGAGCCTTCAGTGGCAGCTGACTGTAAACCCACACCCCCCACCAAAACACACACAGACACACAGACACACACAGAGACACACACACACACACACACACACACACACACACACACACACACACACAAACACCCCCCTCGCCAAAACCCCCCATCCCCGCCAGGTGGTCCTCCTTCAATAACATTAGCTAGTCACTTCAGGGTTAATCAGAAGTCCGTCTTGGCCCCCAATCCGCCTGCATGGAGCCTATTCAGGCACCCACAGACAGTGTGCCTTTTATGGGCGCATGAGACAATGCAGCCTCCGGCTCGTCCCAGCAAAGGCAGATCTCGGGAGAAGAGCAGAAGAAGAACAGAGGAGAAGAAAGAGATGGAAGGAGGGGAAAAAAGAAGAAGGGAGATAATTCAACTATATTTGCCGGGTCCCTCCCTCGGAAAAGGCCTGGTTAGTGTTTCTGAGGGGCCGGGCCTCTTGTGGAGCCGACGGACAGGCGGGCAGGCGGGTGCAGGGCCACCGGGTAATAATGGGGGCTTTTCTGTTTTCTGGGGACACAGACCAGATGGGAGGACAGAGAGTGTGCGAGTTGAGTGAAGTGGCGCAGCATCTCCACAGACATTGTGAAAGTCGGGGAAAGTGGGAGACTGGCAGCATTTTAGGAGGAGGGGGAGGAAGAGGACAAAAACAAGAGGGTGTAGCCCCATACAGTAGCAGAGAAAAAAAAAACATAAAGCCTCTCCCTCTAGTTTCTATCCCTGACTCTGAAATCCAAGCATGAATAAGCTTCATCTAAATGACAATAGCTATAGATTTGCTAACCCCCAAAAAAAAAAAAAAACAATTACCAATTAGCAGCTATGTATGCATACAGCAGCCAATGAAGATGTGTGTACAACATGCTAATGAAAAGCTAGGCTAGGTGCTTTTGCTTCATGGCCAAACATCCTCCGTCTGCTGTCCAGGAAAGACAAGACAGAAGGAGAAGAGCGTTGCTACGGAAGATAAAATTACGCCATAGAGAAAGGACCATTGAGGAGGAGAGTGGGGCTACCGCTGGAAGAGTGAGGCAGAGGTCTGACCACAACAAAAAATAATGTGTGGCTGAATATCAACTGGCGTTCAGTGAAGAAAGTCATGGAACTTCAAAAAATCAGAAGGAAAAAAAAAAAACGCAAGTGATTGGATGCCAAGTGATCGGAATATCAGGTTTTAGACATGAATTAGGATTAAAGATATCGTAAACAATTACAAAAACAAAGAAAAAAAAGCAAAACCCCAAAAGTAAATTTCCTCTCTGTGTTTGTGTGAATTGGACTTAAAGTTTTGTTTTTCATGCAATTCTCTTCCCAGTCCGAAGAGGTCTGACGGGACTCGCCTTGGACAGTCCCATCACACGCACCGTTGCTTCTCCGCTGTGACCAAAGTGAGGTCTGGCACTCCAGAACGCCAAGCCGTCCTATTACCACATCAAAGGGCGGCAACCTCTGAGAAGGAGTGCTGGGCGCAAGCAAAACAACAACACGCTGGACAAATAAAAGAATCACGATGCACACTTTTATGTTGGCATTGTACATTTTTTTCTTTTCTTTCTTTCTTTTTTTTTGATCCCGCTTGTTTTTTTTGTTTGTCCATCGACGCTGAAAATTCCATTTTGCGCTTAAGATGCAAATGCCCCCGCCACAAGGGTATCCTGTGGCCCTGGACACAATCAAGCGCGGGCTGTCGAGGAGTCGGTGTTGCCTTTGAACTGTTAAGAGTGGCATTTTAATGCGCAACTTATAAATAATCAACTAATTCCTCTTCAGTTGCTAATTGAATGACGGAAGGTGGGAGGAGGAACAAAAAAAGGACAGAAGACGCGCTTCTGGTCTGAATGGCCACAGTGACCTTCTCCACCAGTGACCTGTGATGCCAAAAAAGGAACTGGGAGGAAGATTATCAAGCTTTGGAAAGAGGTGCACAATGGTGTTTTAAGCCCCCAACGTCGTCTTCCAGGCAGCGCTGCATGGAAGGCACTACGGTTTGGCAAGGGTTAGGGTTAGGGTTAGGTGCCTTGAAGTCGACGGTCGCAGCGCTGCCTTGAAGTCGACGGTGGGGGCTTAAAACACCATTGAGCGAAAGAGGTACCTTGAAGGAGGTATCGGATAGGTATATGTATATAGGTGTAGCTGTACGGATTATATGGCATTTTTCATGTGTGGAGGTCCATTGTACACACTAGGCCTAGAGAGATAGTCCAGTAACACTGCTTAAAAACATAATGACAGATTGCTCGAGGTATTATATTCTAAAATACAAATCCAGATATCACAAACACACTTCACCCAGGAACACTCAGAGCACACACAACAAAAGCAAAGGAAATAAACAACTTAATTGATGGCTTACAATAGGTACCGACTGCAGCAACAGTACCACTGGAGCCACTAAAATTCAAGTTTTTTTCTAGATATCACAGCCTCTCTCTCTCCTACACACACACACACACACACACACACACACACACTGACAGAGAGAAAACATACAAACACATTCCCATAGTCAGAGTGCCAGGGCTTGCCAGGATCCCTCATTAACACTCCCCCTTAAGCTGCCATGAACAAAAGACGCCAAAGCGAAGTAAGAGGTGGGGGCTTGGGGGTGCACAAAAGTACCCACAGAACTAATCAATGAGAACACAGCCATTGTGGGAGCCAAACAAGAACAACATCCATTTGGATAACCTGAGAGGGGGAACAGCTTTTACCACAGAGCAGGCAGCCTGTCTGTGGTAAAAGCTGAGAGGAGGAGGGAGGGAGGGAGAGTTCATTAATTAAACAGGGCTGGGGGGAGCAGATGGAAGGGACTAGCCGGATGCTAATAAGCTCCAGCCGACAGGCTGCGTTTCGCTGCGCGGGCTCTCGCACTCAACCCACACGCACATCAATCACAATTAACGCCGGGCCAGCCCCCACGCCTCGATCCCTCTCTCTCCCTTTCTCCCTCTCTACGAGCGGCCAGTCAGTCAGGCAGTCTCACAATGGAGGGCCTCATGCTTGCTCACTCACTCACTCAGCAGGAGGAGGACCCCAACTTCCACGGACACTCCCAACTTCACTCGTGTTTATTTTTCTTCCATTTTTTTTCCACTCCTGAAGGCTACACCCCCCAGCCTTCAAAGCCTGTCTGACTGAATCCGAGTAGGGACACACATCACATTCTTTTTTTTTATGTCGCTAACACAACTACACTCATTACTTGTCTGTGGCTGATGTGGATGCCAGAGAAATGTGAACGAGACCTGTCATAATTGTAAATGTGTTTTTGTTTTGTTGTCTTTGTCTTTCTGCTAAAGACACTGGGTTTTGAGAGCATCTGTCAGTGTGCAGGCTCATACAGGCAGACGCAGCGCCGCTTCCTGCGTCAGGTTCACGGTTAGCGGCAGATTAAATACCGCTGACTTGCCCCCGTGTGTTTCACTCCTGAGCGAGTCCTAATGAAAGTGGTAACCTTACCCCGAGTCCTCACACGTCCCCTCGTATTCAGCCCACCCCTCTCAAACTGAAAGAAAAAAAAGAGAGAGAGGGAGGGGTGCCAGGGTGGGAGGAGGGGAATCCCGCTGAGATCTGGCAACCGCTCACCCATTCACTCCCAAGCCAGAAAATGGACAGATGTCAGGCATGAATGCTTGAGGGAGATTTTTTTTCTTTCTTTTTTTGTGTGAAAGCAGGAGAAAAGAAAAGAAAAAAAGGGGGTGGGGTTCAAGTTTAAAGATGCAGACGCAGCACAGAGGAAACTCTTCCAGTTCTGTTTCACTCTGCATATTCTAATATGTAAAACATATAAATAAAAAAATAAAAAAATAATGTTGATGTAGTAGGGAAGCATTAAGGGTACTGTATGGGTATAAGGGTTTTGGCTAAATACAGAAGAGCTAAATCTTTGGAGGTTTCATTAGAAATTGCTAAAGGGAGAAAACAGTGGGACTAGGGAGACTGCCGACATCAAAATTCTAATACCCACAGAAGAGCAATCAAATGTTTTTTTGCCTCCAATAAAAGAATCATAATGGATTAATAAAAGCAATTTCCCATATAACTACCTGACTGAATGGAGACACACACACACACACACACACACACACCCACACACATGTACACAAAACAAATTTGCAAGTACGCACACACATACGCGCGCACACACACACACACACACACACACACACACACACAAACACACAAACACACTGGCACACCTGTTTTTCAAATTAGCCTTTTCTGTTGTCACTCTACTCCTTCACACACTCTCTCACTACCTGTGCATCAATGATGGTGTTTACCTCATTGGGGGTTGCCACTTGTGTGTACGTATGTGTGTGTGTGTGTGTTGGCATATATGTGTGTGTGTTTCTGTGCATGGATGGTGCCTTTTATTAGAGGCATCACGGAGAGAGAAGAGAGCAGAGAGAGAGAGAGAGAGAGAGAGAGAGAGAGAGAGAGAGAGAGAGAGAGAGAGAGAGAGAGAGAGAGAAGAGCAGAGAGAGGAAAGAGGGAATGTTTGGGGAGGCAAGGGGAGGCAAGGGGGGGCAGATGTAGGGTTGAGGGAGAGCGAGAGAAAGAGAAAGAAAGAAAGAGAAAGAGAAAGAAAGAAAGAGAGAGAGAGAGAGAGAGAGAGAGGAGAGAGAGAGAGAGAGAGAAGGGGGGGGAGAAAAGCGAGTAATGCTATGAGTCATCCTGCATTAGTGAGGAGAGCAGAGGGTTGAGTGGGGGGGCCTGTGCATTTCAGATGAAGCAGCAGCAGTAGCGAGACACCATATGCCATATGGGCCAGCCTAACCCCTTCAGAGGCAGGGGCCAGGACCACACCTGACAGACCAGAGAGAGAGAGAGAGAGAGAGAGAGAGAGAGAGAGAGAGAGAGAGAGAGAGAGAGAGAGAGAGAGAGAGAGAGAGAGAGAGAGAGAAAGAGAGGGAGAGAGAAAAGAAAGAGAAAAGAAGGGAGAGAGGTAGAGAGATGAAATGTTTGTTTGTGTGTGTTTCTGAGAAAAGGAGAGATGGAGAAAAAAAGGAAAACAGGAAATATTTTGTGCACATGGCTGAGAGAAAAGAGAAAAGAGAGAAAAGAGGGAGTGAGAGAGACTAAGTGAGAGAGAGAGAGAGAGAAGGGGGGGGCAGTGATATGAACACATTGGCCAATGCCTGGAGCCTCTGTGAACAGCTGGTGGCTGGGGGGCCACGGCCGAGCAGAGGAGCCGAGGCGGCAGTATGCTACAGTGGTGATGGGATTAGAGTGGCCACAGTGAGGCGGGGGAGTGTGTGTGTGTGTGTGTGTGTGTGTGTGTGTGTGTGTGTGTGTGTGTGTGTGTGTGTGCATGTGAGTGTGTGTGTGTGTGTGTGTGTGTGTGTGTGTGTGTGTGTGTGTGTGTGTGTGTGTGTGATGTCCCAGTGTGTGTGTGTGTGTGTGTGTGTGTGTGAGAGTGTTACTACTCGCTCTTCCCTTAATAAAAATTCCCTGGGACTGCACATTGGTGGCCAGGTCTCCGGGCACATGCAGTGCTCGGCTGTGTCAGAAAGCAAAACTGTACTGAACTACACTGGCACAACAAGCACACTGGCACAACAAGCACAGTCACAGAGGGCACCCTGGCACAGCGGGTTTGCTGCCGTGTGGAGCTCTTCCTTGCAGAGCTGAGGCTGTATGACTGACTTTACTACTAGCTTTACTGACGCCACTTTCAAATGTTTCATTTAAAAAAAGGAGGCAAGTGTTTTGTCAAGCTGACGGAATTACTTCAGATTGGAGATGCTGGGTAAAGCAGATGGAATTACTCAATTGGAGATGCTGGGTAAAGCAGATGGAATTACTCCAGATTGGGGATGCTGGGTAAAGCAGATGGAATTACTCAAGATTGGGGATGCTGGGTAAAGCAGATGGAATTACTCCAGATTGGGGATGCTGGGTAAAGCAGATGGAATTACTCCAGATTGGGGATGCTGTGTAAAGTAGACGGATGCTTTCTCACTCGGAGAGTTTCCAAACAGAAAGCACTTTTATGCAACTAAGGACTGATGACTAATTGTAGATGGAGCAAATAGAGGCGAGCAGAAGGCTCGTTGAGTTCCTGTGAGTTCGCCCACCAGTGAGCAGCCAGGGCTCCACGACGCTTCTGCAAGCTTTCAGAGGAAGGAAGTCCGCTAATTAGCCATGCGCCCGCAAACACGTCTCTCATCGGCCACTTGGCTCAGAGGATGAGCCGGAGAGAGAGAGAGAGAGAGAGAGAGAGAGAGAGAGTGAGAAAGAGAGAGTGAGATAAAGAGAGAGAGAGAGAGTGAGATAAAGAGAGAGTGAGAGTGGAGGGCTGGGGCCGGCAGAGGACACAGACACAAACCAGCCCACCGCAGCCCAGTGCGCAATGGCGTCAATGTGAGCTAATGACGACTCAATCTGATTAGCCCCCCTCAGAGTCATTAGATGGGCGGACAGTGCAATTTGGAGACAAACCAAAGGCATAGGGCTGGGGAAGAACGAGAGAGAACGAGAGAGAACGAGAGAGAGAGAGAATGAAAGAGGTACAACCCGGAATGAGACATTGTGTGCATGAGGGAGGACAGATGGATGGTGCGTGTGGTGAAATGAAGAGGGGAGTTAAGTGTTAACACTCCACAAATGAAAGACAGAGCGAGGACTATCCTCCAAGCCTGCCCTGACATTCCATACAGTAGTATTCATAACTACCCCACCACCTCATCAAAACCAGGACCCAATACGATCACTCAGACCACCGACACGCTCCTCTGAGACTCTTTGGTTCATAAGCATGCGGTGGAGTCCAGCTATTCTGGAGGATGGCATCAATTCCAGCCCTTCGTCTTCCTCCTGCCTGCCGGCCCTCCTCTTCCTCATGCGCCACCCATCAGGCCACCTAAAAGCGCTGGTCTCGCCTGGCTGGCTGCGGACAGGAACAGATTATGGCTATTGATCTGGGCTCGAAGAAGAAGGATGCGCGAGGGTGAGAGAGAGGGGGGGGACAGAGAGAGAGAGAGGGAGGGAGGGAGGGAGGGAGAGAGAGAGAGAGAGAGAGAGGGAGGATGGGAGGACAGGAGGTGGAGGAGCGCGGTCCACATCGATTCCCTCCTGCGGGGTAGGCAGTGCGGCAGCCTGAAGGTCAACACTCCTCTGTCTTCCCTATTAGACTCAGAGTCTTGCCATCCCACACAGGACAACACACACACACACACACACACACACACATTTAACAATCAAACCGCATGAGCGCATACATGCACAAACCCACACACCATAAATACACACACACACACAGACAGACAGACAGACAATCTCACACCATCCACAATTTAAACACACACACACACACACACACACACACACACACACACACGCACACACACACACACACACACACACACACACACACACACACACAAATACAGACAAACAAACAACATTATTCACACCGATACCTCTCATGTGTACAAACATCACCAAAATCATGGCTGCAGTTATCTCTAGGGCAACAGGAGACGAGAGAGAGGAGGCGGGGCGGCGAACAGAAGACGGGGAAAGGCGGCGCGGAGAGAAAAGGCCCGAAGTCCAGGACAACGTAACAAGTGCCCGGGGCCCTGGCCTGCAGAGAACTGTAAACGTATTCACATCGATTATGGCGGGTGTGAGCTCATCCCCACTTCCTGCCTGCCTGTTCTCCTTCCTGGAAAATTGGGAGCGGGGGCAGTGAGCAAGAGCGGCAGACGTCTGTCCAGATGGATAAACCTGGAGCCCCCATGTCCCGCGGTTCAAACTCACAGCGGACGCCTTGTTTTTTTGTGCCGGCCACTGGAGCTCAATCAATACCAGAGGACACATTTTGTGCCATTTCAAAGGGCCAGGTAATATAGTGACCACAGGGGCAGGGCCACTTCTCCTCTCTCTCTCTCTCTCTCTCTCTCTCTCTCTCTCTCTCTCTCTCTCTCTCTCTCTCTCTCTCTCTCTCTCTCTCTCTCTCTCTAGCCCACACTAAGGGCTGGGGAATAACACAACATTCTGTGGCAGGGCTGAGATGACTTTGTTGAGTGGAAAAAGGATAAGAGGACACAAAAAAAAAACACACAGAAAAACACACAAATACAAATCACACACCCACAGCTATTGGAGGGAAGACAGCTCAACAGAAGAAGCTGCTCATATGCTGGTACACATTCTCTAAGCCTCACCACAACCCACCTCCTCATCCCCACACACACACACACATCCCCCCCAAACTAGGCACTGGTGGTCAACTCTCAATATGAAATCCAATTGGCCTCTACTGATCTCTCTTTGAACAAGAGTCTAGGGGCCTGGAGGCCCCATCCACATCAGCCCCTATGGCAGAGGCCAGAGGAGGCTCCTGTCTGGGGCCGACCTGGCACTCTGTGACCCCTTTGTTGCGGACTGCGACAGGGGCGCCAGGATTCCTTTGAAACAATATTACACTCATTACCTTGGAAGGCCGCCCTTGCCTGAACCAGGCAACTGGACTGGCTGGTAAGGACCATTAGAGGACAGTGATAGATTGAGAAGAAGAAAGAGACAGAGGGATAAGGAGAGAGAGAGAGAGAGAGAGAGAGAGGGAGGATGGAGGACAGGAGGTGGAGGAGCTGGTCCACATCGATTCCCTCCCAAGGGTAGGCAGCGGGCAGCCTGAAGGTCAACACTCCTCTGTCTTCCCTATTAGACTCAGAGTCTCTTGCCATCCCACACAGGACAACACACACACACACACACACACACACACACATTTAACAATCAAACCGCATGAGCGATACATGCACAAACCCACACACCATAAATACACACACACACACAGACAGACAGACAGACAATCTCACACCATCCACAATTCTAAACACACACACACACACACACACACACACACACACACACACACACACACACACACACACACACACAGACAGACAGACAATCTCACACCATCCACAATTTAAACACACACACACACACATTCAAATACAGACAAACAAACAACATTATTCACACCGATACCTCTCTCATGTACAAACATCACCAAAATCATGGCTGCAGTTATCTCTAGGCAACAGGAGACGAGAGAGGAGGCGGGCGCTTAACAGAAGACGGGAAAGGCGCTGGAGAGAAAAGGCCCAAGTCCAGGACAACGTAACAAGTGCCCGGGCCCTGGCCTGCAGAGAACTGTAAACGATTCACATCGACATGGCGTGTGTGGAGCTCATCCCCACTTCCCCTGCCTGCCTGTTCCTCCTTCCTGAAAAAATTGGGAGCTGGGCAGTGAGCAAGAGCGGCAGACGCCTGTCCAGATGGATAAACCTGAGCCCCATGTCCCACATGGGTTCAAACTCACAGCGGACGCCTTTGTTTTTGTGCCGCCACTGGAGCTCAATCAATACCAGAGGGACACATTTTGTGCCATTTCAAAGGGCCAGGTAATATAGTGACCATAGGTAGGGCCCTCTCCTCTTCTCTCTCTCTCTCTTTCTCTCTTTCTTCTCTCTCTCTCTAGCCCACACTAAGGGCTGGGGAATAACACAACATCTCTGTGGCAGGGGCTGAGATGACTTTGTTGAGTGGAAAAAGGATAAGAGGACAATAAAAAACACACAGAAAAAAAACACACAAATACAAAATCACACACCCACAGCTATTGGAGGGAAGACAGCTCAACAGAAGAAGCTGCTCATATACTGGTACACATTCTCTACGCCTCACCACAACCACCTCCTCATCCCCACACACACACACACACGCACACATCCCCCAAGCTAGGCACTGGTGGTCAACTCTCAATATGAAATCCAATTAGCCTCTACTGATCTCTCAAGCATCAGTTTTGAGCTCCAGGAGCTGAGGCCCCATCCACATCAGCTCATGCGGGCGCAGGGCCCAGGAGGCTCCTGGTCTGGGGCCGGCCTGGCACTGCGCGGCCCTTTTGTGCGGACACGACAGGGGCCGCCAGGATTCCCTTTGAAGCAATATTACACTAATTACCTTGGAAGGCCGCCGCACAACCAGGCAGCTGACCGAAGCTGGCAAGGCCATTGTGAGGACAGTGATAGATTGAGAAGAAGAAAGAGACAGAGGATAAGGAAGAGAGAGAGAGAGAGAGAGAGAGAGAGAAAGGAGGAAAAGATGATGAGGAGGAAAAGGATCATCTCCCCTCAAAACACCGAATAGTCTTAAAGATACACTGTCATTGTGCTATTCAGAAGAAAAAAAAACGTAATCACCTTAGCACACAGATGGAAAAGGGTAGGAGAGAGAGAGAGAGAGAGAGAGAGAAAGGGAGAGAGAGAGAGATAGATGATGAGGAAAGAAAGAGATGAAAGAGAAAAAAAGAGGGGTGATAAAGAAGGTACTGTAAAACAGCTGTTCTTCTGACAAATACGCAGGAACAAATGGGAGTAGCCTTTGGGTCCAAAACAGATCAATTATTCATAAGGCCCAAGCTTTTCTTTGTTATAACTGTGAAAATGGAGCTTCCCCCATAGACACATTAAGATGTGAGTAGGCTTCAAACCCCCCTTCACCATGATACATACACTCACACACAGACACAGACGCACACCCGTGCGCACACACACACCCGTGCGCACACACACACACACATACTGTACACGCACACACACACACACACACACACACACACACACACACACACACACACACACACACACACACACACGCTCACAAATACAAACACACACACACACACACACGCACACACACGCACACAACACGCACCACACACACACACACACACACACACACACACGCTCACAAATACAAATACAAACACACACACACACACACACACACACGCACACACACACACACACACACGCACACGCACACACACGCACACAAATACAAACACACATTCAGACAGCCAGTAAATGAAACTTGTATGGCCTATAGGTAGCAGTGACAAGAGACATTCCCTGGGGGAAGAGCCTGTTGATAACTCAAATGTGGAACCTGTCACTAGGAGCCTGTGGGAAGGCAAGTCTCACACTGGCCTAAGAACATCAAGTATGGCAGGGTCACTGTTGGCCTACAATATACACAAGGGACAGAAGACAGAGTGAGAGGGAGTATGGAGAGAGGGAGAGAATGAAGGAGGGAGGGAGAGAGAAAGAGAGAAAGAGAGAGAGAGGGGGGGGTAGGGAGAGAGAGAATGAGAGAGAGAGAGAGAGAGGGGGAGGTAGGGAGAGAGAAAGAGAGAGAGAGAGAGAGAGAGAGAGAGAGAGAGAGAGAGAGAGAGGGGGTAGGGAGAGAGAGAATGAGAGAGAGAGAGAGAGAGAGAGAGAGAGAGAGCCTCTGGTAGACATCTGTGACTTAAATGATATACAGATGCCTCCGGGGAAGAAACCAATGACACACACAATCTCTCTTTCACAACACACACACACACGCACGATACTGACATCATGAAAGCCAGTATCCAAACCATCTACAAACGGCTTTCTGACACTTTCCTTTTGTCAAACAGCATGACCAGAGACCCATAGGCATACAATTAGGCTAAAACTGATCACAAAGCAATTTCAGGTGGCAAGCATGACAAATCCATTTGATGTATCGGTTCCTTGTGGCCTACCAGGTCAGGTCAGGTCAGGTCATGAGTGTCTGATAGGATACAAGCTCTGGTAGAGCATGAGTCTGGACTTCACTGCTCGGCTGCCGTTGATGCATGTGGCACGAACCAGGCTGGGCAGCAGCGTTCCCGTGACGATGGCACCATCAAACAGAGGCCCGAAAAACGGAATCTGTGGAAGACAGGACAGAGAGAGAGTGAGTGAGTGATTGAGAGAGAGAGAGAGAGAGAGAGAGATGGAGAAACAATGAGAAGAGGTGAGAAACTGGACCTTGATGATCATGTTGTGCCTCATTCTGCCTGAATGACATCAGCTTTTAACATGGAAAATTACACTTACAACAGTATGTACTCATCAATAATTCACCAAATGCATTTAAATATTGACGGCACACTGTTGTTGTGTTCAATGACGGGAGAGTAGCAACCGATCCTCCAGCTGCACACACAAACATTAAAGCAAACATTCTCTCTCTCATATACCATCCCCTAACACACACTCACACACACACACACACTCACACCTTCACTTGTACTCCAGAGATCAATGTGTGTGACAGGACAAACAAGGGTAAAGTAATTACTGTCGATACGACCCAACAGACTTCCGCTCTCTGGGCTGACATTTATTGAACAGATCAGATGGGAGCTATTTGCGTTGAGGAGCCGATAACTGCGGAGGTGAGGGAGGGAGCAGGGGGAATTCCTCCCATTAGTGCTGCTGATCAGGAGCCCTCTCGAGGACAGGCTCCAGGTCAGGCTCCAACCTGCGGGGAGGGTGTCTGACAGGGGTGAACACTGGTCTAAAACCAGCATCATAGCGGGGGCAGGGGCATGGCGGCTTTGGAAGAGGGAAGTGACATATTTTCACATTTACATTTATCAATTTAGAAAACACTTTTATCCAAAGCAACTTACATATGTCAATTATATTACAAGGGCCATTCTCCCCAGAGCAACTCAGGGTTAAGTGCCTTGCTCAAGGGCACAACGGTGGAAGCCAGGAATTGAACCCAAACTTCTTCAGGCTACTGCATGGTTCAGCATATAAGGCCCCTCCTCTACCTCCTCTCTCTCTTCCCTCCTCTACCTCCTTCTACCACTTTCTCCCCCTCCACAATTTGACCAGTACTTATGTCTGCACTCTTATCTTCTATTAATAGTATTTATTGACTGATGCAGTAGTAACTCCTAGCTGATGTCTCCTCTGCACTGTAGCTTGAATGTTCTATTCTACATTCTGTAAGTCACTCTGGATAAAAGCATCTGCTAAATTAAATCTAAATAAAGGCTGAGATTGAAAAATTCTAGTCATGGATTATAAATCCAGTCAAGGATTATTATAACTGCCGCACTAGCGAAGCGAAGAGGTTTTTTTCTGCCGGATTTTTTTTTCTTTTCTTCAGTAATTTTGTGTCAACGATTCCCAGGACACTGAAAGACCGGGCTGCACGAAACTTGGTGGGCACACAAGGATGACAAGGAACCATTGTTTTTCGTTTTGATCCATCATCCGCACCAGGCCCCCCGAAACAATGATAGGCCTGACACAGTTTTCTGTGAATATCTCAAGAACCGTGGGGCCTAGGATGACCAATTTATTTTGGTATGTTGGTCTCCAGGGGCCATGTCAACACATCCCATATCCACTCATTTGAGGTGTAGCGCCACCTAGCAAAAAAATGAAAAGGCAAAAATGAGGTAAAAAAAACTACACAAAATTTGAAGGGAAGGATCATTATGACACCCTCTGAATGCATGCCACGTTTTGTGGAATTCTGTTCAAGGGAGGCCATATCAACTACACACACAGTCATGCACAAACTCACACACACACACACACCTCATTACCCCCCACAAACATAAACACACAAAAATAAACACACACTATGCACACACTCATTTAAATACACAAAAGTTGCAGGAGTAGGGGATGGAGTAGGAGATCGAGACAAATTGACAAGTGTGATTTATTTTTGCGGAGTGAATGTGCAGGACTGAGTGGCGTTCAGATTTAGTTACTGTAAGGAATCAGATTGTGCCTGAGGTTCTGATGACTGCATGTTAGAAAAACAATCTTTGCTGAGACCAACTCTTCCTGTTACACTGGAAACTAGTCAATCTCATCAGTTGTACTCTGAAGACTACGATGAACTATTATCTTACTCTTAATACCTTTGCACTGCCCAAAGGCAAGACAATATTTCATATGACTTTCCCTGCATGTAGAAAAGGCAACACACACCATCCCTTTCATTCTTGAGAGCCATATAAACCATTGTGCTTTCATCTACGCTTAAGTGAGGTCCAGAAAAAAAAAAAAATATTGTTGACCTTTTCACATAAAATGGGCACATTGGCAAGTGGCATGGAGCTTCTACCCTGTCCTGACAGAAGGCTCACGGCCTGAAATTACCTTTCCCAGCTCCAAGCAGCGCTGGGCTCTTTTGACCCACCAGCAGTCAAACAGAGCCAACAGCGGAGAGTGGCACAGATGAAAGCAAGACGGGCCGTCGCCGCCACAGACGCCAGTGATGCCAGCACTGTGTCGGCAGGTAATGGACTCAGACCAAAGCAAGGGCCATTAGGCCGAGGCGACTCGGACGACATCATAGAGGGGAGGCAGACACGCAGCTCCTCCGATGAGCCACCACTACCCCCCCTCCAGCCCCAGACACCACGTTTCAGACATCTTTCTCACCTGTTACGTGAGTACATGCCTCTGGGAAAATTGAAAGGATGCTTTTTGGCAGCCTGGCTCATGACCTACTGCGGTGAAACCTTCTATATAAGCATGTAAAGCATGATGATCGGTATGTAGAGGATGATGCGATACGTCAATGTTCTATCTTTAACAGCAAATAAATAGATACATTTACTGAGCATACAGCTCATGGTCAGTTCAAAAAGAAGGTTCAGTCAGTGTAGTGGACTTGGCTTTTGCAAGGAGATGTTAGAGAGATATTTGATGTTTGATGGGATGAGGCAGACACCTACCTGTGGTTTCTTGATGATCTGGATGAAGAACATGTGGTTCTTCATTGGGTAGATGACGATGAGCACGTCTCCAAAGTCGGTGGGGATGATTCCACGTCGGTAGTCCCTAGTATGCTCAGACCATACAATGTGGACCTCGTCGTTTCCCAGGTGACGAAGCTGCCACAAATGAGATGGTAAACAAATCAAACTCGATGACAGAACAATGGGAAGAAAAACGTACTTATAACTATCTTTTTGGGTGACACTTTTTTATACAAAGCAACTTGTATGTCAATTATTACAATAGCCAATCTCCCCAGAGCCACTCAGGTTTAAGTGAACATGCTCAAAGGAACAACGGTGGCAGTCAACCCACAACTTTACAGGCTACTGTTTTGCTAGCCCAACTCCTTAGCCACTGTGCTACCTCTGCCCCCAAGATGTATTTCATGGCCAAATTTTCTTCTAGACGTGGCCAACAAGGCACCCCACTAGATATTCTTCAAGGTGGGTTGTAGAGCATGTGAAATTGCTGAGAGTCAGCCCAAA
>NC_063207.1:20603057-20630557 GCF_017589495.1 Alosa alosa | reverse complement strand
GGAGAGAATGAGAGAGAGGGAGAGAGAGTGAGAGTGAGAGAGAGGGAGGGAGGTGGGTACTCATATTTAGAGTGGTTGTGGAGGACACATCCAGTTGAATTTCCTTCCTCTCTCTCCGCTTCGGTCTGTCCATTCGTCTGTCTGTCTGTCTGCCCCCCCTCCCTCTCGCCCTCACAGCAGGCTGCTGCATGATCGGATTGGCAGGACTGGCCCTGGTGGCTCACGTCTCTGCGGGCGAACCTCCTCTCCGCCCGTCTCCGCTCCTTGCGTCAATCGCCTCCCGCCGGCACGGCACGGAATTCGATGGCAGAGTCCCGCTGGCATCCGGCCGGCCCCTCTGCCCTGGCGGGGAGAGCTAATGGGCAAATCCGGCGCCCGGTCACAGCGCTGGCGGCCCCCTCCCTACCCCGCGCCCTCCCTTTGTAAATTTGGGCCATTACCGCCACGGCACATAGCCACTGCTCGCTTCAGCTCCTCTGCCATTTAGTCAGCGACGGAGTGGACGATCGTCCTAATCCACTGCATGACCGCCACGGCACAGCCATCCACAGACTCGCCACGCTCCTTCAGCCTTTAGCGCTATGCCGCTTTCGTCCTCATTCATTAGCCTGCCTGCTGAAGCTAATGTGTGGTGGCGAATCAATGCAAGTGTTTTGTGAACTTAAGCTCCAGACACCTACCTTTCATGTTCATGCTATCTTATGGCACAGAACAGTTAAGAGAGAGTGAATAAGTCTGTGAAGATATGAACGAAAAAGGAAAAGAAAGACTTTTGAGAACAGAGGTGAGGGAGCGATAGCTAGACAGAGGCAGGCAGAGAGGTCAGACTGAGGAGTCTGGGACAGGAGACAAACACAAGACGCCAATCAGAGAGAGAGGCGGAACCTTTTTGGTGAGCGAGTCCTCGTTGTCAGACGGCATGCGGGTGGAGACGTGGAAGATGACCTCCACGTTGGAGGTAGCGTAGTAGGGTGCCGTCTGACCCGTGCTGCCATTCCGCTGGAGGCCCCCCATGAAACCACAGTGTGTCGCCAGGTCCACCTACAGCACATCAAAATATAGGAGATTCATCAAAACCAGCAAGCACATCTTTTCAACTGCATAAACAAACATGTGCATTCATTCAAACATGGGCATTTCCGGTGGCACAGAAAACAACATTGAGCTAATGGTGACTTGGAGACAAGCAAACATTTAAAGTCAACATTTTGTAGAGCATTACGCTTCGCTGCATTGTTTTTGTTGTTTTTGAAATCACAATATAACACACATTCTAAAACGGATCGTTTCGGTCCTTGATTATGATTGGCTGAATTGCGTTCGATGCTGTTGTAAAATCCAAACACAAACATACACCTTGACCACATTTCGTTCTATAGTAGTGCGCTACCACAACAACTTCATACATACGCTAGAGTAGCTGCATCCTGACATTGCTTGGCAACCATTCAGATAGAGGAATTATATTTCTTGGTGGAAGAATGATTATCTATGATTATTATACGGCTCTTCACAATGCTAGTGGAATGCTCCATTGACTTGAATGGGATTTCCCAACATTCTACTTAAGGGATAATGTATAGAACGCCGGTCATTACTGGGAAAATAAGTCTCAACAAGGCAAACCGGTCTTGTTCCGCCCTGAAGGAACTTATTGACAGCGGTCATTATTTTTTCCAGAGGTCCTTTCCTCGGAAATAATGACCGCTACAACTTTGGGAAATCCCATTCAAGTCAATTGAGCGTTCTACTTGCCTTGTGAAGAGCCGTGTAATAAAGTAAAATAAATTCATATAATTACCACTGAAACATATAATTACCGCTGTCAATGGCAACGGGTTTTGTGCTTCTGATTTACGTGTTTAATATCACTCCGCAAGTAGTCCGGTCACTTCTTGCAATGGAACTTTACAGTAGCTGTGTTCTTAAGAATGTTTGATTCAAGTTCAGTGTGTGTTGAGAACTATTTGTTTCTCAGCAAAAGCCATGACAAAACAGTAACAAATAAATGTAAAGAGACATTTCATGTGGAGTTTATTTTTTCGCTTTGGCAAGTAGCCGTATAACAAGCTGGATAATGTATGGAACGCCGGTCATTATCGGTAAAATAAGTCCCTTCAGGGTTCGCCCTTTCGGGACTTATTTTCCCGATAATGACCGGCGTTACATACATTAACCCTTACATAAATCATTACATTTCTTGTTGCTGTGCCTTTATTTTATGAAATCTTCCCAGATATATGTAGCAACCATTTTAGAAAAGCTTGAGTCCATAGGTTCCACTGATTTTAGAACTGTTAGAACCGCTGTGCGTCGTGCCTAACAACGTCCCTCGGCTGTTCTAAAATCAGTGGAACATACAGCCTCTCGGGGCTTATTGCCTAACTAACTCTTGCAGATGTTGTAGACTACAGTGTTGAGTACCGTCACACTAAATGTCAATGACTGAATTCAGTACCTCCCATCCCAGTCCAGACACAAAGTCCTCGTACGCCTGGCTGCCCTCATTATTGGACAGTATCGAGCACTTGTCCTCTTGTCCTTCACCGATGTAGAAGACGGCAATCTTGTGTGTCTCTCGACTGAAAGCACAAACACACACCATCCATGTCATGACATGTCACCCCTCTTTCCCTCCCTATACACAGTAGTTTAGTGTTTTCATTCAGTTCTTTGTAGTAAAATGTATGGAGTATGTAATCACAAAAAAGAAAACATCAAACTGCCACAGATAACCCCAATCGAACATTCCTGGTGCGGTATTGGCTAATGGGCCTTGGGGACAAGTGAGTGGAATGTGAGCGATTTGGGCACGTAAGAGAGTAACCCCCCCACAAAGGAGCAGGGTAACGACATGTGCAGAAGTCCATCCGCCTGGCAGCATTGTGCCCGTTGCCACGGCTGCATGTAGTTGTGGTGCCGAGGTGTTTGGTATGTTCTGACAGCGGTTACTATGCGCCGAGTCGGCATGTGGGTCTGGGGGGTTGGGGTGGGGGGGTTGCGGCCCAATCCTGCGGGCATTCTTAAATAAGCCTGGTAATTAGCCGTTTGGAGTGCCTATTGATCGCTGTGTATCAAAGGAGGGGAGCTGTGATCAGACGGTGATGGGCAGGATTAAAAATGTGGAGGAGTGAGGAGGGCTGAGGGTGATGGGGGGGGGGGGGAGTGCCTGTGTGTGTGCGTGTGTGTGTGTGTGTGTGTGTGTGTGTGTGTGTGTTGGTGCACCCTAGAGTGGTCAAAGAGCAGGTTTTAAGACAAGCGTGCTTAAATAGTGCTCTTTCCAGCTTTAGAGCTCATGGTCACATCCTGCATTAGTGTTGACACATCATGAATGTCACATATCATAGGTTACTCTTTTTATTTCATTATTATTGAATTTTCATTCAAACAACATTCCCAATGTTGTTGTAAACATCATTTCCAAATACCAGTTCAAATCAGTGTGCTAGCCACTGCAGTTTTATGTTATGTTATGTTATGTTTATGTCTTCTGTGACATAAAAATAAAGGCAAAACAAACATATTCCTCGAACCTATTTAAAAGTACAAACAGCAATTTGCAAAACGAGTGACCTCCTGTTCCCAAATGGCCAAAACAATAGAGACTGGAAACTATACTGGGTAATCATGTGGGGTGAAGTCACAGAGCGCACTCCTGATTGTTACGGTGGCTGTAGGAAACCCAGTTGCTGTTAATGACAGTACAGTAAATGCAATCCATAGAGGGGTGTGGAAGACATTTCTGAGGAAATTGCATGTGGCACAGAAAAACCTCTTGAAACCTGGCCAATTTTATAGAAGCGCAGGAAGGGAAACTTACCACTGCCTTGAATCCAAATTCTTAAGTTCCCTTAAGAGCTTGGAGTTCTTCTTCAGGAGATGAAAGCTTTTCCTGTGAAAATGAAAAGAGACCCAAACAGAGTGCACATTTACAAAAAAAAGAATATCTCTATAATCCAGCTCTTTACTGTTAAACCAGATCCCTGCATATTTCCTTTGTAATTTCACAGAGACACTGCAACATGGAGCCAACCTTATCTAACAGATTTTTGATCAGATAATGTATTTCCAGAGAGACCAAATAAGTAAACAAAAAGCTCAGGCCCCCTTTGAAAGGTCTTGGGGGCTACCGAATTCCAGCTGTCTACTTTGAGAGCGAACAATTACTTTAACAGTGGTAGCTGTCCACAGAAACAAGACGCTGGCACCTGTTGACAGGTGGTCTCACACCTTCTTCAAAGGGTGTGCTCCTCTCATTAGAGGAACGGAAAACATGCCAAACTGGACCTGAGTGAAACCAGTGGGACACTCAGATCCTGCCGAGACCAGATTAGAAGTCGGGCCCTGCCAAGCCTCTCTGAAATGAAAGATCTCAACAAGAGGTGGGAAAAATGGTCGATACGGCTCACCCAAAATCACGCAGGAATGGCGTGAAAAAGGGCAGAACCTGTACCAACAGGGGACAAATAACCACTGATGTGGAAAACAGTGGGTAGTCAGACCCAATTAATACCACTACCCCCTCTCTAACTCAGAAATGTAATTTGGGCACCCTATCATAACCTTGTATCTATTTTCCCAATGTGAAAACAGATATAATATAATCAACTGACAAAATATGAATTAATAAATCTATATTCTGCAATTTACAGGTTGCTTGATAATTTTTAAGTCCTCAATCATTTTACCCAGAAAGCTTATGGATACGTTAAATCAGAAAATGCTTCTAGCACATACCTGTCAACATTTAGCTTTCCAAAAACGGGAGATTTTATTTCAAGGGGCAGTTTATACCGGATCTGTGTTTGCATATTTAATACGTTTCATACACCACATGTTTCAGCACTGCATTTCGGTCATTGCTTTTACCTTACCATTACCTTACGCATGCCAGTTATGTATCCACCAGCTGCCTGCAGCCTACTTCCAAAACTCCAAAGCTGCTTGCTGTCAGATTTGGTTCCGAGGGCACAAGTTCAGTGTATCAACAACACTCAATAACAGTTTATGTGATGTGTTAATCAATTAAATTCCCAACAATTTCACAACAGCTAGTTCTGGAGTAGGCCATTCAACTAGCCCGCTTGCTTCTTGCGAGACTCAGGCTCTTTGGCTCAAGTCGCACCCGCTTTCTTATTTGGGTTTTGGGTTGCCAGGTTTTAGCCTATGACAAAACGGTTAAAATTAAAACTAAATGATCATGTATGTGTAGGGTGTATTTCATACACAATCTGGCAACCTGAATGGATCAATGATTTTAAAATGAAGTTTGATGGCCATGCAAATTACGGGAGTTTTCCGGGAGAAATAACAAAACGGGAGGGTGCTGGGAGATGACCTTGAAATACGGGAGAAACCCAGGGAAAACGGGAGTGTTGACAGGTATGTTCTAGCAGGAAAAAAAACTCTTGTTTGGTCTTTCGTTTCAGAGAATTGTTTATCAGTACCTGCGGTCCCAGGAGTTCATGCCAAGGTCATTCAGTAGCAGTCTGCAGAAATAAAAGGGAGCTTTGGGCTCCTGGTATGTAGGCTCTTTCTGACGGGCAGCCCTGATGCTGGGGTCTCCACATTTTCTTCTGGCCAGCTCCTCTTCCTCCTGTAACGCCTGCCGCTGAATAGCCTCCATGATCAAAGCCTCTTGTTCCAGGTTCATGCCCAGGGGCGAGGGCGCAGGCTGGGTGAGCTTTAGCCGAGGCTGGGGTAGGCACTCGGGGCTGCTATGGCCAAGCTCCTCCAGGAGCTGGTCCAACACGTCCACGCCTTCATCTTCATCCTCCTCATCCCCAATCTCAGACGCCCAAGGGGAAGGTTCCCCCTCCGAGGTCTGTTTTGTAGGAAGCGGAGAGATGTTGGCGTGGTCAGCAGGATTATCTCCGCCACTGTGTGGGACGTGTCCCTCAAAAGTTCGGTAGAGGACCCCACCATCCCAAGAGTATTTTCCTGATATGTCACGCACAATGACACGGACTTCAGAGGAGGGTGCAGAGTGGTCCCTTGGGTGACTGTTGATGCCAGGCACTGTGGATGAGCTTTCAGAGGGTATCTGTAGGTATGACACTAACGTGCTGTCATTGAAAACAAAGAGCTGCAGGTTTGGGCTCTTGAAAACCTCAGATGACAGTTCAGAGGATTCCACGTAGGGGTTGTCATGGTTTTCATTGATGAGGCTGTGTAATAGTGCAGGGCCACCACTGAGCGGATGGTGGCCCAAGTGGTTCACAAGGTGCGTCATGATCATTCGGGCAGTCAGTGGGATCAGTTCCATGTTTCGCCTCTTCTTCTCTAAAACGGAGCGGAAATGGGGAAAAGATTGAGCTCACCAAAAGCACAAGAAAGATACATGTCTGATGACTTAGTCACTGCAAGGCAATTTTCTCTCTATAAGACTCTATAAAGGGAGCACGGTCCATATCTATATTTTTTTCAAAACCATTTAGGGGACATGAGAGAGACGTGAGAGTGGAGGAGGGATAATTACCCATGGGTCCAGAGCAGAACATAATTCCACTCTCTCCATCAACCCCCCCCCCCCCCCCAGCTTCCCTCTTATCTGCCTCCCCCTGTATAGACATGTTTGTCTAGTTCTTACACTCTTTGAAAGGTTCATATGTGAGCTCTTACTCCATCATTATTCCCCATTTTTTTCCATTTCACGCCATGCTAAGCTCACAAACCCTTTATGGGCCACATCTAATCATACGAGACACCTTTGAAAGAGGCCATTCATGCTCCACAATGGGACAAAACTATCCAAAGGATCCGCGGACTAATGAGTGTTGCATCTCTGCAGTGGCCATGAATAGAGATCAGCAGCACTTACTGAATTAGAGTTATGTAAATGCTCACGACTGCCCTAAGTGAAAGGGACACCATTATTATTCCCATCATATTAAGATGGGAGAGGAAAAAGGGAACGTGTGACGCTCACATTTTGACACTGCTATCAATGCCATCATGTTCATCAAAGAAGAAAAAAGGGAGCTCTTCAGAAGGATGGTTGAGTTGCATTAGCTATGCTTGGAGGTCCTTTGAAGTGATTTAATCAATATGTGTCATGGTAAAGGCATACTGCTTTTAAATCTATCCTATTGTCCATGAGGCTCTGAGGAAAGCCAAGGGACATTTCTGCTGTGTTAAAACAAAACAAACAAAAAAAGACATGGAACAGTGTGCTGCCCTGCCTTATGACAGATCCAAAAGCAAAGTTTCTACAATCTAAAGACACTCCTGAAAAATACAAACTACGTGCAAATGGAAACAGAGTAGGGAACTTCAAAAGACCAGGCCAGATCATCATGATGTCATGTAATGGATTGACAAGGTCAAACAAGGCCATTTAAAAAAAAAAATGCATTTTTTTTAATAATTGGCATAAATGGGCTGTCTGAGTGGAAAGGGACAACTAATGCACGCCATTTTAAAGATTCCATTCCATTTGAAATAGTGTTTTTTTTTCTGTGGTTGCTTTTTGTGTGCTTTTAATGGTACACTGGCAAATTAGCAAGCGGGTAACTCAATTCCCATGTATCAAGCAGTGTTTCTAAGGGACTTTGGACGGGGAGGGGGACATGTGAAGTCAAATGTGTGCTGGTAAGTACAGGTCAGGCACTTTCACAAAGCATGAACAACACACACATGCAAACACGGTACACACATTAATTTTCATATGTTAATTTCAAATTAATGCAAGTACAGCAAACACATCAAAAATAAGGGCAAAACATCACAGAAAAATCCAATGGCTCACAACAGTGTTTTGTCAGCATCTTTAGAGCATAATTATAGAGTATAAACACTATACATGCATATACAAATCTGACCCACTCAGTCTGACACTCCTGCTATATCCACTAGACAAGCTCATCCATGTCATACAATTCCAGTGACCAGCAACCTGCTAAGCAAAAGCTGGCACTGTATTACATGTCTGGACTTCGTACCTTCAGCCACGGTGAGCAAGTTGCCGAAGTCTCCAGCAGCGGAGTGCGCTGGCGGGGTGTCCATGCTCCTCACCTGACCCAGGGAGAGGAAGGGGTCGTAATCCGTGGACAGATCAGCCAGGCTGAGGAGGTAGTGGCTTTGCTGGGTGTGAAGATTGGACCCCGAGACACAGCAATGTAGCACCTGTTATAGACAGAGACAAAAACAAAGTCATTCAACAATATTGAATGAATTCAATGTGCTTTAGAAATGGCTACAATTCTGGGACTTCTCTTATACCTTCTAATTTAAATATGCCTGAAGGACATGTTCAACTGAATGGGAATATTTCACAAAGGATGATTTGTTAGTGATTTTGTTTTTGACGGTAAATAGGCTTGGTTGTTGACTGGCTGCTGTGTGAAATCCCCGACCTATAGCACTAAGAATGT
Source organism: Alosa alosa (assembly GCF_017589495.1). Taxonomy (NCBI): domain Eukaryota; kingdom Metazoa; phylum Chordata; class Actinopteri; order Clupeiformes; family Clupeidae; genus Alosa; species Alosa alosa. The sequence continues at coordinate 20,622,185 of NC_063207.1, read as the reverse complement.
AACACCTCTCCTGTGTATATCTAAAATGACATGGAAGAGACCACAGTGAGGGGTGACGCAGAGCGGGTGGAGTACTCCGAAAGAAAATGGGACACTGTTCCCTGTATACACCTTATCCAAGTTTTGCATGCAAACACACAATTATATTAGAAACCCAGATAAGGTGTGCTAATAGAACTTTATTGTTGGTAACCGGGATACTAGTATTCATCATGTATAGCAGGTTTCTCAGTGCTCGTGTAAACACCATATCCTGAATATGATCAAAATCAGGATAAGCCTCATAACTGGGATACTGAAGGGCATGTAAACACAGTCACTGAACTTTCCATGGCAGAAAGAAGCTACAGCGAGGGGTGATGTAGAGTTAGTGGTTCTCCCACTGCCCCTCTCAAGGCACCAGCTCTGCCTAATCCCAGGAAGAATTCATGAATATGCCATCCCAGAGAGCTGTATCGGCTGAGCTATGTCTGATTCAGAACCTGAGAACAATACGAGCCCGATGAGGAACATGATGTCAACTAGTCGTCCAGTTTATGTAGGAATCTCCATTCTCCAGCGTGCATGTGTGTATATACAGTTCAACTGGGTCATGCCCAAAGCAGACCAAACTTAGGAGGAAGTGGACAAATCTACTGGCAGAGGTGTGGAGCCTTTATGGGCACATAATCAGTCTCAGCTGTGATAGATGTGGATATTGATGCTCAAAACAGATGGCATCATTTCCACTTGTTGGGTTAGATTAGATTTAAGTGACCAAACAACTTGGTTCTGCATAATTTGGTTAAGACTTTATCCACTTTATGGCTGCAACAAACATATCTATCTGTGGATATGTTTCCTATGTTTGACAACGCATCACTTTGAAGTAAACACATTATAAAATGCCCCAGATCGAGTGAACTCTTTGAACCAGTTGCATACAATGGGACTGTTATCCTTTAACCGAAAACCGAGTTTTGAAATAGAAAATAATAGGTTTTTACCAAGCTCGAGTTGCTACAGCCAACAGCTAACGCAGCCAGGCAGCTACAGTGCTACACTCTGGGGGCATGTACATGGGAGTTCACGGACATGACTCACAGATTTCTCTTTTAACCTTCCTTTTTAACATGTATTTGGAATCTCCTTCACATATCTTTCAGTCTTGCCTGGAAAAATGCACATCATTATGCAATGCAACCATTTCACTATATTGTCACACAAGCATGCAGGCATTTCTAGGTGTGTGTGTGCATGTGTATGTGTGTGTGTGTGTGTGTGTGTGTGCGTGCGCGCGCCAGTGAGAGAGTGACAGAGAGAGTGTATGCGCGTGAGTGTGTGTGTGTGTCTGTGTGAGAGAGAGAGAGAGAGAATGAGAGAGAAAGAGAGAGAGAGGGAGAGTGCATGTTTACAGAGAAAAATCATGATGAAAGAAGCAGAAGCGAACAGCTGCTAGACCTCGGCCCCAAAGTGCTTCCTCTTTATGAATAAAAGAACCTTTGCTACTTGCTGGACAACTAAGTGGCTGCTTTGCATAGCAACAGTTGCAGAGCAGGGCATGAAAAAAGAGAGAAAAAAAGTCACAAAAAATACACAATGGACATGCATCTGCGACTATGAGTGAATGCACGCACACACACACACACACACACACACACACACACACACACACATTTGTCTCTGCACACACTAATGACACACACACAAACACACTTCCATCTTACACAGGACTCATACACTCTTTTACACACACACACACACACACACACACACAGACTTTGCTCACACTAATGACACTCACACACACACACACACACACACACTTCCATCTCACACATGCATTAATACACTCTTTTACACAAATGTACACACACACACACCTCCATGCACACCACATGCGCTCATACACTCTTTTTCAGAAATGTACACAAACACACACAAACACACACACCTCCATGCACACCACACATGCACTCATACACTTTTTTTCAGAAATGTACACACACACACACACACACACACACACACACACACACACACACACACACACACACACACACACAGGATAGTGCAGTGCAGCTGCCGAGGCGGACCCAACAGATGGAGCTCCCAAACTCTGAGCGCAATCAGGCCTTTTACAGGACAGAGTCTCATGCTGTTATTTCCAGAAAGGAGAAGAATGGCGAGAATACAGGCTAAAGATAGAGAATGTTCTCTATTTAAAGCACAGGAGCATGAATGCATTGATGGATTGATTCTCTAAAGGGCTGTGACACACTGCCTCTTCTAGGAGCAAGGGGGAAAAAAACCCTGTTGCAATCTGATTGTGTGTAACTGCTATTTGATGTTGGCAGGTGCTCTATCTAGATTATTTGCTACAGCACTTTCAAAATGCTCAGCAACAGATTCCATAGGGTGTGCCTAGGCATATATTATTAGCACTGTGTACGTTCAACACTATATTATTTGCAACTTGTACGTACAACATTACCGTCGAAACTCCCCCTTTTACCGTCGGACCCGTATTTCCGCCGTTTTGCGTGTATGTGTCACTTAATATTCTATACAAACCAAGACGGCGGATTCCTAAAGAATCGCAAGCACCCACACCATAAGTTTATCTAAATTAGCTATGTACCAAAAATTACATTTTACCGTGACTCGAAGAGCTGTAAACAGTGTTGTAAGGCCACGTGTACACATCTGCTTGGAGCTCCAGTGGAATTTTAATTTCATGACGAGAATTCTCGGTCTAACCGTTCATGTGCCGTTGAAACGGCGTAAATAGGCGACCCATCAGGCCAGCACTATAACTCCGAGCATGGTAAACAAAATCGGATATTTCAGGCAGTAAATGCTCCCGTTAAGAACCAAGCCAGATTTTGTTCAAATCTACACACCTATGGCTACTGAAAAATGTAAGGTTCATTTAGCAAATGTTATTTTGAAGTGTTAAAAAACAGTGTTGTTTTAGAATTTCCAAACAAAAGTGGTGATAATTGGGGGTGTTACGATATATTATTATTTGGCTGAAAATGGGTGCATGTGGGTTTTGTTCTTTATTTGCCGTGTTGCTGAACTTTGGGGAGTGGTTCTATAGTAAAAAAAATGACAGCAGAATTAAATCAATAAATGCCTTTCCTTTTCTGAGGTTATGTGTACATTGCTGTTATGCATGGCTTTGTCAACGTGGCCCCAATAAAATGCCCTGAAATAATCTTTCTATCTGCCAATTATGTACACGGTCTCCATTGATATTGCTTCTATACACCACCTGGAGAGAAATCTGTCTGTGTAGTGATTAAAAGAAACAATTGATGGTGTTATGAGTGCTTTGGGGGTGGGGGGTGGGGGGGGGTAACACAGGGCAGGGCTGGGCTGGAAGAGTTGCAGGCTAATTACATTGCTCATCTACTTCCTCTCCCTTTTGTGCCTCTTGCACCAGGTGCAGATCGTCTCTTCTGAGGATGCCTTCAACTGGCTGCAGCCTGCCATTCATAGGCCGTTATATAAAAGTGAACAATGGCACATTTAAATAATTTGGCCATTTTTTTTTTTTCTCAGTCCAACGATGACACCCTGACAAAGGTCCACTGCTGACCGCATCTGCCAAATGGAGAAAGGCAACACAGCACCTCATTCATTTTCTGTCAATGCATCTTCATAAACGTCTGAGCCCCTAGAAAAAAATGACGCTCAAGCCTTGCAAATATATAGATGTGACAAAATTGGACCCTTGCATCATTTCGCACAGCTCCCAAATGAGCCCATTGACCATCCAAACATACTGTACATACTGCATGTGGCTAGTGTCACTTTCAAGACAAATACAACTCAACAACAAACAAACAAACATCCAATATATCTGTAATCCTACTTCACATACCCTGTAGATGTAATCCAGCAGAGGGGTCTTCTGGGATGCGGGGTCATCCAGGACAGGCATGGTGATGGGCTCCAACAGAGTGACAAGAGGGACAGCCATACACCAGTCCAGCAGGCACAACAGCAAAGCCACCATCAACTAAGCCACACACACACACACACACACACACACACACACGCACACACGCACACACGCACACACACACACACACACAACGAGAACAGACACTTTCAATTAGCCCTACTCGCACCAGCCCAATGGCCAGCACTAGCCGAGGAGGAATCAATAATCTGTCAACAATGACCACCGTGGAGAGCAGAGGAGAGGAGAGGAAAGAGGGACAGAAAGGAGATGGAAGAGAGAGGTGAGAACGAGGTTAAGGACACATCAGCAGGTAGCGCCACAGTCAGAGGGACACAGGCAGGGGGATTACAGAGGGGACACAGGCAGGGGGATTACAGAGGGGACCACAGGGAGGACAGGATGCTTCAGGCTCTGGGTGGAGGCAAATGAAAGAACCAACGAGAAAACAAAGGAAATAGTTTTCACACGCAGGGCTTTTTTCCCCCAGTTTTCTTTAGAGTAAAAAAGAAAAGAAAAGCGCAACACTGCTTACTCCACGGTACAGCCGGTTTATTGATAAACAGACGTCTCCTTGGCCAGTCAGACCTTCATCAGAGTAACTTTGTTGCAGAAGGCACAGAAACAGGAAACAGACAATTTTCTGTTTTCTTTACCTTTTTGTCTGCCTCCACTGTTGAATGCTCTGCACTGGGTAGGAGGAAAGCTATGGTGGCCACAAAGATCTAAATAGTAAAAGAAAAACACAGGTGTTTTTTGCTGGAAACACAACACACAGCATATTTCCACATGAATCCAGAGGGAGTCCTTAAGAGAGAGAGAGAGAGAAAGAGAGAGAGAGTGTTGGTGTGCGACCGACCTCGATGATTCTCTTTGGGAGTGACTCCTCCAGTCTCTGGAGATGTTGCCAGTGGCTGATGAACAGCTGGAACACGTCGCAGGCCACCTGGGCCACCGCTTTATTCGCAAACTGAGGATTGAGAGACAGGAAGTAGGAAGAGAGGAGAGAGAGGAGAGACAGGAAGTAATAATAATACATTTATGTAGTATAGGCAGTCAAAGACGCTATCAGAGTCCGTCTATGGAGAGCCTGTTCACTCCCTATTAAACCCCATTGTACCGAATTTGGTTGCAGTTCCACCAGAATTCCACTGGGGGTGATCACAGGCAAGTGCAAAATGAATGGGCATCTATGGAGCTAGACGGCTAAATTTGTCTCTTTCACCTAATGCCTCCCCTTTTGAATGCAACATTTAAATTACTAGACAAAAAACTATATCTCGAGAAAAGTGGATTTTGAGGGGTACAGCTCCATAGACCTCCATTCATTCTGCACTCGCCTTCAGAAACCGGAAGTTTCCTGAGAGTGGAAGTTCTCCCCTTATTAGACATTCTCTGACGCTATACAGTTTTCACATAGATACATAAATATAAAAATAACACACAGAGTACATGGACAAGGCTTTATAAGTAGAGAGGACAGAGAAAAGGTGAACAAAGCAGGAAGCAGACACAGGAGTTGAACTTCAAAACAAGACATTTTTCACCCTGTTTTTTTTTTTTGTCTTCTGTGTCTCTCCAATCAGGGAAGAGATGAAAGAAAATACCGAAAGACAAAAAGAGGGAGGAGAGGCGCTACTGATTGTTCTCTGCCTTTGGAGTAGTCATTCCTTCCAAAGCACACACACACACACACATACACACACACACACACACACACACAAATGCACACGCATACACACACACACAAACACACACGCATACACACACACACACAAATACACACACACACACACAAACACACACGACACACACACACACACACACACACACACACGCATACACACACACACACAAATGCACACGCATACACACACACACAAACACACACGCATACACACACACACACAAATGCACACGCATACACACACACACAAACACACACGCATACACACACACACACAAATGCACACACACACACACACACACAAACACACACGCATACACACACACACACACACTTTCCAAGGCACCCAGTCTGAGTCAAGTTGTTGAGGAAAGTGATTACGTGTCCATTTTGGGGAGGGTGGGGAGGGTGTGTGATTGGGGTGATGAGGCCACGGGGCAGGGTGGAGGCATAGAACTTGGAGCAGAGGCAGCCAAATTGGGCACCCATCATCTGGGGGTAAGTGGGCGGGAAATGACACCACTATGTCCCTGCATTACTCTGGACAGCCTGGCCTCTCAAAGCCCCACCATCACCACTGGAAACAGAGACGGGCCAAAAAAGATCTCTAGGACCCGACGTCAAAACAACTCACAGCCAACTATGCTCAAGATACATACTTATGTCATATCCATCCATAGAAAACAGGCAGAAATACACTTTACATAACCAGTACAGTAGAAACTGATTACCATTAATAATGTAATAAAATTGTTACATGAGCAACACCTTTCAATCTTAGCAAGTTTTTTTTTTATTTCTATTTTATTAACGAACAAAAATATACAAACAATTCCCATTCCACTAATGTTACTAATGTAGAGCTGTGTAGGTAGCTTCAGCCTCACCTTTAGTGTGACTCCGAGGACGTTGATGGCATCTTTGACCTGATGTGGGATGTTCTGTTGTACGAGCTCTTCACACACCCAAATCCCCAGGCTACAGATTGCAATACACCTGCAGAGATCACACACACTGTAAGTGAGGTCTCTGATTCACAATAATAATACCTTGTCTGATCCTCATACAATGTCTCATACAAGAGTTTCCAGATAGCAGGGAAATAAGTGATCTTTTTGGTTTGTTTTCAGTCAGTGGCATACCTGGCTCCTTCGCTCAGCTCACTGCGTGCAGTTGTCAGCAACACATTCACCAGAAACTCCTTTGGAGAAAGAACAGACAGAATATATTCAACCATCAAAGCAATCAAGACAACCACAACAGGACAGATCCCACCACGCGGGGTATTGAAATCATATACATACGTTCATGAACATACATCCTTACAATAACCAACATGTTGTAAAACAGTTTTCTTTTCAGAAAATTGAACACATTTGTTTCTGAGTGTATACAACATGTCTCTCACATAATTGTTGGTAATAACTAAGGACACTGGTCTAGTGAATCAAACAGGGTTTATTTGGGACTAATTTAAGATCATTTGTTTATCCAGGCTGTGATGGGTGTAAACATTACAGTCATTTTCAACCACCAATGACTAAGATTGCATTCTAGCGTACGCATACACAACTGACAAGGATCCTCAACACATTTTCATTCTAGTACCTTAATGTCCTCCTTGCCGACCTCTAGATCATCTGACCCCGGTGTGGACATGAGCGAGGGTATCTGTCGGTAGAGGTTGGGGAAGCACACCAGCGAGCCCAGGACTGTCTGCGCTTCAATCCGAGGAGCCTGACAGAGAGACATGGGTCAAGGGCCAAAGGTCAGCAGGATCAGGGAAAGCATTGCAAAGGAACTTTTATTTTTTAAGTATAGTTTTTTTTTTTTTTTTTTTGGGGGGGGGGGGGGTTGCCTTTATCATGACAGGACAGTGAAGAGATTGACAGGAAGAGAGTGGGAGAGAGAGATGGGGTGGGGTCAGGAAATGACTGCAGGTTGGACTTGAACCCAGGTCACCGTGGGCACCTGGATCTGAATGGCATGGACACCGTCTCCAGCTGCGCCACAGTTCACAGCTCACCTCAAACGAGTCGGTGCTGAGGACGCGGGCGGCGGCCGTGATGAAGTCGCCCACCAGCATGGTGAAGCCCGGCAGACCCAGGAAGAAGAAGCGTGGAGAGCACCACCTGATCACAGTGTTCAGCACATCCTGACGGGACACGGAGGAGGACACAGAAACGGAGAAACACACACAGAGAAAGGGGGAAGAAGACAAAAGAAGATCATTAACCCGGTCATTTCAACACACAGCATCAGAAAAAGTCCTGTGAAGCCTTAATGTCACAAAATGTCCGATCCTCTGGAAAAACAGCATCACTTGTTTAACATATAGACCCTTTCAACAATAAAAACAAAAACAATGCTTGAACGTTCTATTTGGTTCCCAATCTACTTCCTCTGCATAACATATGGATATGATATATGATATATGATATATGGATATAATGATAACATATGGAATGTTAAAACGGAAGCCTTGTGGGGCCAACTATGATGCTGATAATGGAACTCTCTTGAAAGGGTCAATATCACAATGCCCTCCATGATGAATACCACTATTGGTTTCATTATGATGAATCATTTGCGGTGCATTTGTGGACAAAGTTTAATAGATACAGCTGCCGCAGCAGGTAAATATTTAACCTTATTACACGGCTCTTCACAAGACAAGTAGAACGCTCCATTGGCTTGAATAGGATTTCCCAAAGTTCTACGGTAAAATATTATTCATGTAATTACCGCTGCAAACATATAATTACCGCTGTCAATGGCAACGGGTTTTGTGCTTCTGATACGTCTTCCATATCACTACGCAAGGACTGGAACTTCATTCAAACGTGAAAGCAGACGGTTGATCAGCTGTGTTCTAAAGAATGTTTGATTCAAGTTCAGCGTGTGTTGATGCAAACTATTTGTTTCTCAGCAAATGCCACGATGAACGGTAACAAATAGGCTAGGCTATGTAGGCTAAAGTCATATCGTGGGGAGTTTATTATTTTGTTTTGGCAAGTAGCCGTGTAATAAGCGGGATAATGTATAGAACGCCGGTCATTACTGGGAAAATAAGTCCCTTCCGGGCGGAACAAGACCCCTCCGCTGCGCGTCGTGGTCCGGTTCGCCCTGTCGGGACTTATTGAAGGTGGAGATGGGGAGAGCATATGGGTTTGTCACAGCATATTGGCAGGACCATAACAAAACAATTATTCTGTTGACCTTTACAGAAGCTCATGCTCACACACACACATAATTAAAACCAGTGCTCAGGTATTGTCTGATGAGGCTCAACCCACTGGCAGATGGAGTGTCTCAATCTAATGACATACAGCAACATCTAATCATTTACTCAGATGCATCCATACAGAGCGGCGTACAAGTAAACGACAAACAAATGGCAGATTTGTTTACAGCAAGCTGGTTTTACAAAATGAATACATGCAAATGTAAATGTAAATGTCTTGTGCACACCACAAGATGTTTTTGACAACCTGGTCACAGATTGTTGTGATTCAGAATTCAGAATATAAGCATATAATTATTTTCTGTGAGCATCTCCTGTTATTTAAACGGGGGGGACATGGAGAAATCTGTATGCTCAATCATGAGACGTGTGTGTGGTGGCCGCGTGTTTACCCAACACACACCTCGGCAAACACCTGCTACGCCACTGTTCTAGTCCCTACCTGCTACATTCATCTCCTTAATTGAATCCTTTGTAAACACAGGAAGGAGAAGGAAGGGGGAGGGTGGTTAGCTTAGCAGTGATGAATAAAAACCAACTGCAGCAATAAAACAAGTCTTCAACACACACACACACACACACACACACACACACACACACACACACACACACACAGCTCTCCAACAGGGAACGGGAAATTGGTGGGAGTGTCTGTTTTAGGAAGGAGGGACATTTTACCCTCATTTCTACAATAATTGACCTCAGAGATACAGAACAGTTGCTTGCAATTAGCCATGGCAATAGAAAAAAGGCTGAACGATTACCTGAAACGCTCACCCTAAACGAAGCTGTAATTCCCTGGAACGTTTGTCATTATCGTCTGTAAATGCAGGCACATCCAATCTGAATTTGTGCCTGCGATAAAGGTGGTGTGTGTGTGTGTGTGTGTGTGTGTGTGGGGGGTGGGGGCAGGAGATGGTTTCTGCCCAGTGGGGCCTCTCCCAAAACCCCTGGCTGTGGGTTCTGCCTGCCGTGCCACAAAAGGACACATTAACACAAAGTCCGCAAAAGGGACTGGGCCCCTTCCCTGGACTCTGGCGAGCACTGAGAATGAAATGGTGTTTCATTTTGTTTCGCTCTTTCATTGAAATCCTCATCGCTCTGTGTAGGTGTCCATTGTGTACTGCACTTTGCGAAGGAATATTGCCACGCCACTGACTAAGCAAACAGTGAAAGGCACAATCACAGTTTTGTTTGTTTGTTTTGTTTTTTTACTGGTGAAATGCAGGGAGAGCAATCGTCGATCTCGACCTGTGCACACAAACAGAGCGATTTGCTGCAAATCAGGCCTGCCGACAGCACAATGAAAAAGGTCCTTTATCCTTTATAGAGCAAAGCAAATCACAAGCACAATTAACATCACAGTAGACAAAACACTTCTCCTATATTGGAGGTGCTACGGCAGGTGCACTTGTGCGCTGACATAATTTGTGTGAGTCACATGTGATTCACAAACCAGCAGACATGTATGGTGTGCTCCAAGATGCAGTCTTTCAGCATATAAAGGGAGTGGCAGTTACAAATTATATTTGGTATCATGGTGGGATATACGGACTGCTTGAATGACCCTCTTTAACTTTGGAGTCATTCTGCTGGAGGAAAAAATAGAAAATGACATTCTAAAATAACGGGTAATAGAGTCTAGACAGGCTGTTTCACAAGTACGGAAGAAAAACATATGACTAATACCATACATGCATCACGTTTTCATGCAGCCAATAAAAGGTTTTGAATCAGTTTATTGGGAATAAACCAAATATGCGTGTCTTATTCTGATTGAAATAAACCGAAAAAGGCCATATTCGGTTTATTAATAAACCATTTGCACACCCTAGCATATGCCTGTTTTAAACGGAATATTGGGTCATGAAAACACCTTAAACAGAATATTGACATACAGTAAACGGAATTTGGGCAATAAACTGATTCAAAATCGATAATTCCCAGCATGAAAACGTGTTGACAGTTCAGTATACATTTAAGTGCCAATTGTCCTATAGAGCATGTCCTGTAATCAAATATGACATATATGGCAATAGTTAAGACTGTACATCAGAAAGAATAAATACATCAAACTATTACTGCTTTTGATAAAAATAGAGACCTATTTAAATAAAAGGTCAAATTACAGTTAGTCATCCAGTAATGCTTCAATGGGAAAATGGACACTCTCTATTTTATTCTCCACTTTCGTCTCTCTTTCTCAAAACCCTCAAAATCTGAACATGCCCTCTCTTCCAGTCAGCTACATATTGTATTTAATCACAACAAAAGACCACAGATCCCCATTCTGGCCCCTTTAACACACACACACACGCACACACACACACACACACACAAAGAAACACACACACAATCCTTGCCAGCATAGGCCCCTCACAAAACGCCACCGAGCCTTCAATCCTTAATTAATCACACACACACACAAACGCGACGGGAGTTCCAACATTATTTAATGACATGGAAAACATTCTAATGAGCTTGTCCTCGTGCCAGAGTGGAATATAGCTATCCTCCAGGCGAAGATATGTGGGCATTCAGAGTCAAAACAAAGGAATGTATTCACTTTTTATCAGTTCATCTCCATCATTCATTCAATCACCCCCCCCCTTTCCTCCAGCAGGGTTGGGATCTCCTCCCTGGAGCTGCAGTGGGGGAACTAACTAGAGATATGGACCCAGACTGATTATTTTGTCATTCGAGTTAGTAGTTGGAGCCAATGAATAGATGGGACCAAAATGTCAGTTCCAGCCTCTTCCAGTAGGGGATGCAAAAATGTGATTGGCCTTGTGTGTGATTGCACAGAAATAATCAAAAATCTAGAATTTCACTACCCTATGTGTTGGAGATCTGCAGCAAGCCAATATACCGGATAATGGATATTTGTCCCTTTGATCTGTTGTTTATAAAAATCTTTAATGAGTACTCATTAACCTATTTGTAGTATGAATATACGTGCTCTAAGCGATTTAGGCTTTTAGGCTCACCATCCGCTAGCTGCCTGTGTCCTGTGTCCTGAATACACTTTAAAAAAATGTGATCTCTGTGGACAGCCCAGGCACCAATAACGGCAACAAAAACAACCTGGGCAAACCTAGCCCATAAAAACAAAACAAACTGTTCCAGCAAATCACAGACGAGATGCTAGTTTAGGAGAGTTTCAATTGCACGGGAGGGAGGAGGAGGAAGTAGCGAGCTAGCTCTCTGTTTTATTTAAATGTCAACAGAAGTGATGTTACCAAGCATCGCTTAGAGCACCTTTAATATGATAAAATTAACATAATATTATACATTAATAACATTAATATTCTTAGTGTAATAACTTTGTTTGTTAAATAGTAGTCACTTCTTGACATGTACCTCACTTCCCTCCCATGCCAATCATCAGACAACAGACAAAACTATGAACAGAAAAATCTATTAATGTCAAATTATCCTTTCTGTTCAACAGCTGAATGGGAGGTAAACAATGCACTGTGCTGATTTAGAGACCTATTCTCTCTCTGCTGATCGTGCACATCAAACAATGAACAATCTCAAAACTAAACTGTGTGAGTAGTGTGCCATCTAGTGGTGAAAAGTTATGAAGCAAAATCAGAGACCATCACTAGATTTAAAAGCTCTAAGGAAATGACAGCGTAGGATAGGTCAGAAAATTGTCATGTGCATTAATTTCAGTTAGAAAAAAAAGAAAGATAAATGTGAAGTCAAATCCAGTCCATGTGTACAGTAGGAAAGCAGATTTCCTAGATGAGGCATCCATGAGGGTGGATGATGGCAATGAAACATTTCAGTACCGTAGGAGAAATGTGTAATTGATATGTTGGCTTTGTAAAAGGTGCCCTATGTGAGTCAAAGGCCAACCTCAATCACTATTCCAGTTACAGCTGCCTTGATATCTGAGACTGTCCACTAAAGCAGTGTTTTTTAACTGGTAGGTCAGGACCCAAATGTGGGTTGTGGAACCGTTCTGAGTGAGTCTCGGAGCTTGCAAAGAATGGCTGTTTAAAATGCTACCCTATCAATTCTAATGTCAGACCTTTATTTTGATAGACTTTAGACTTTATTTGATATAATTTTAACAGTAAATATGGCAAAACGAAGTATGGATTCACTTATGTTGAGGACAGTAAATGGCTGGCATATGAGACCATGAAACCACCAACTAAAACGCCACATGGAAAAAAAGCACCCAACTGTCAAAGACAAACCTGTTGAGTACTTTGAAAGGTGACACAAGAGACACTTTCCACATCTTACCACATAGCTCATCGTATCAGTTGGCTTGAACGCTGAAATATGGGTCGCGACTTAATGACCATGGGAAATTGAGGGTCCGAAGGCCAGAGCAGTTAAGAACCACTGCTCTGAAGTAACTTAAACAAATGTGAAGGTAGACGTGCGGAGACTCACCTGGTCATTGCTGTTGAAGCCCTTGTGCATGACATCGTAGAGGTGCACCAGGAACTCTCTGTTGGGCATCACGTCCTGGTGTTTGGTCATCAACTCACAGATGAGTCTGTAGGCCTGCAGTTTCCCCTCCTTGAACTCCGATGGCAACATGGTGGCCTAAACAGGACGGAGGTGAAAGTGAGGTAGCAAAAGTAGAACTTTCCATAAGGTAACTTTATGGCAGTAAAATTAACCTATGCAAAGTGTGGCCTTTTCTCCCTTCTTGTGCTTACTGTAGAAGCCTGCTCCTATCCCCATGTTTCCAAAGAAATGACAAAAGAAGTAGTCTAGATATAATTGTGAGTGACTGAATATAAATCTGACTATAACTACAAAGTTGGAAAGCAAGCCAGAAACACATCAGAGCTACAAAGCTAGTACACCAGTGAAGACCAGACTGGCCAAACAGCTTACCAGAAAGAAGTCAATTAAGGCTAATTATTCTGAAGTCATACTTTAATGATCATCATGTCGAGCATAAATTCAAATGCAATTATTTATGTATCATTACACTCAAAGAATCCTCCATAGAAATGCATGGGGTTACCTGTAGTTCATTTGGCCAATATGGCAGCTGTCTACACATATCCTGCCCCTTCCTGTAATGTAAATAACCCTTACATATGCCTCCGTGATCACGTGAATAGGAAAATAGCTGCCCGATAACTGCCCAAAGTGCGTTACCAAGATGGCCGCTGAGTGGGGGTTTGTCTATAAGGGCTTTGATAACTCAGCAGAGCCCAAGCAAGGGCCGCTCATACCTTAAACAGCCAGGAGGCGAGCATGCGGAGAGGGGGGATGAAGACAGGCTGAGGGAGAGAAGACAGATTGTCCACGCTGATGCCCAGGTTGTCTCTAATCTGTAGGACGTGAAGAAAAGGACAAAGTGGACCTGGATGATGAACAGGTGCTCTGCTCCTCAACATAGACATGCCTGCCACTTTAATGAAAACCCTGGACTTCCTTAATGTGGTGGTTCCAACTGTTGTAATTTGCAATCAGTAGTAGTCTATAAAGCCTACACTGGGTCTTTTTAATATATATACATATATTTTTTATAATCTATACTTATTTATCTTATTTTATTATTTAATTTCATTTCATTACTACTTGTACACTATTATAACTGTGTATGTGACAAATACATCCAAATGAATATGATTCAGATTCGAATATGATTCAGATTCAGACGCACAGATTCCATCATAAGAAACAGCAGACGTACCTTTGCCAACTTGTGCCAAAGATCGTAGAGGTAGCTGAACACCTTAGCGTGGATGCGGGGACACTGGATGGCATTGACATCCCCGAGGATTCCCAGGATCCTCCTCCAGAGGACGAAGGCAGAGTCCGCATGCCAGCCCGTTAGACTGCCACCCGCGATGATGCTGACGTCGTCCGCCAAGAACTCACTGCTGTCTGCAAACGCACACGACGACACAGCACAGTGTAAGAGAGTGAGGGATCGTGACAAAAAACAACATGAAAAGAGAGAGAGAGTGATGAAAAGACAGCCAAAGAAAGAAAGAAAGAAAGAGATAAAACAAGATTTGAAGAGATGGAGATGGTTGGAGAAGGACACAAGAAGAGAGAAAGAGACAAAGAGAGAGAAAGAAAGAGAGAGGGTAAGAGAAAGAGAGAGAGAGAGATAGAGAGAGAGAGCACGAAAGAGAGAAAGAGAGCACAAGAGAGAAAGAAAGAAAGAGAGTGAGAGCTAAGCCTAGAGGGAGACTGGGCAGCTCGTGCTGCCTGACGGAGAAGGCCACAGTGCTGCATGCTTCAGTCCCATGAGCAGCAGACAGGACGAGGCTCTCCACCCTACTGGCAGCAGCAGCAGGACACAGAACAACAGTCAGGAGGAGGGTGGCAGTCAGTGCTGTGAGGTCGGACACACAAACACATGCAAGAACACTTGTCCTGTGGGGTTAACAGTGAGCACAGCACACCGGTGGGATGCAGGTGGAAAAACACCCAGAAGAAGAGAAGCCAAGCACGGGGGGCTGCAGCAGGATGGAGGGGAAACTCGGGACAGTGCCTGGTTAAGCTGAGGGAAGGACAGGCAGGAGGAGAAGGGGAGAACAATCGGACAAACGTCTGCAAAACTAGAGTGGCCGACATAGAGGAAATGACATCAGAAGAGAAAATGGACTGGACTGATTTTGCAGAAATTTAGATTAACTCAGATCATTAGATTATTTCCTGTGATGGATGTGTACAATTCACACAATTCATTTGCTTAATGTCTAGGGCTGGGAATCACAGAGTAACTCACAAATCAATACTGTCAAAATACCCCGCCATAACAATATCACAATGCAGCAATTCTGCAGTAATCAATACACTGGCAAAAGACTAATCTACGAGACATCACACTATCTGTATACAGATGAAGAAAAAGGCAAAAAGCTGGAATTCTGTATCTCTTCACTGCATTTCACAACTGAATTGAAACAGTGGAAAAAGTGCAAAGAGATTTAGCTTAGTGCCTCTTAAAGATATAAGCATAATTTGACAGCGTGTATAGGATTACCCTCATTCATTCAATAAGCGCCACCCTGAGGATATATGAAGTAGTGACTCTGGTAAGTCAAATTGTCAGATGAGTAAGTTTAGAATCTAAATTGTATAATTCAATGTTTTAGTAATAATATCGATATTAGGCGCGATCGATAACACATCGCAAACAGGAAGTTATATGATATATTGCCATATCATTATTTTGTCACATCCCTATTATTAATAAAAAGAAATAAAACCCCAAAAGCCTTAAAACAATTAAGGGCTAAATTTATTAGTGCCTTGTCTCACTGTAAACTTTATTAATAACATATTACAACATCTTGATTTACACTTTACAGCTATATTGAAATTGTTGTTTTGAAAATGATGAGACTAGAAAGATAGGGTGCCATGCAATCAAACCACTAGTCTATAAATACCGCATGCTGATTAATAAAGAAAAGCTTCGTGAGTCACAGGAATGGACAGGCAGACATTTGACTCTGGCCAAGACTAATCTGAACCAAAACTGTTCAAAACTGACCTTGCAAGAGATCTAAACACTAAAACCTATAACTGAATGTTTTATATTCTGTGCATGTAACCATAACATAACTGAATCGATTCAACTAACAAATAAAGTGATTTTAAAAGGAAAATGTGATTAGTTAGGAAATTGAAAGTCGTGACAATTAATTATGCAGTATTAGTAAAGGCAATGAAAGGACTGGTTAGATCTGCAGCCGTATACAGGAAGTGCAGGGAATAGGTGTTTAACCCAGCAAAGGAAAGAAGAGAGAGAGAGAGAAAGAGAGAGCAGGGAAGGAGAGGAAAGAGGGAGGCAGGAGGGTGGAGGAGTAGAGCAAGAGTGAGGGTGTGAGCGGGGCAGAGCCATGGCCTATGAGCAGAGACAGGAAGTACCCAGGTCCTCTGGCATGTGCAGGACGGTTTGCATGGCGTCTTCCAGCAGCTGGGTGCCATCACGGTAACCGGTGGGCACCAGCAAAGCCGGTGAGGCGGGGGGACGTGGGGAATGGGGGGGGGGGCACTCGGAACCTAAACACGGATGGACGAGGAGTGGGGAGGGGTGATATGAGGAGACAGTGGAACGACACAGACACAGTCAAGGGTACACTGTAGGCTCACAATCACAACATTTAGAGAATGTCTCAATCTGACCTGGAATCCATTCCTTGTCTTTAGGAAGTACTTGGTAGAGGACTAGCAGACACAGCGCTGATCCATGTGCTTGGGATGGCACATGTATTTGAAAATCTATCTGAGCATGCACATGCTTAAACTATTTCAAATATGTTTGGCAGGAGAACTGCTTGCTGCACTCTTCAATTACTTCAAAAGACAAACGGGTGCCCCAGGTCTGATGTGAATTAACGATCACAATACATATTTTATGCCACAACAGACAGTGCTTGTGATTACAAGTGATGGATCACATTTGATTCATGTTGAAACACTCACAAAACACGCACAGGCACAACTTTGAGGAAGAAAACAAGACAGATATGCAAGTCAATTATCAGAGGTTGGGACTGTTCTTGCATGTTGGTTTGACATGAACTAGACCAATTAACGCACAGGACTGGCCAACATTTGAACAATGATAGCAGGAGCAGAGGTATGCATGCCTCTAGTGCATCTCCCCTCCAGCTCGCCAAGGCTCTGCTTTACCTGCTAGCGCCTCCGTGTGGCTGAGAAGGAGGCTGCGCTGGTGGTCTGTGTCTGAGTTCAGGTCGTTGGGCGGAGGAGAGTCTGGCGGCTCCTCCTCGAAGGCCTGCCAGGCCAGCAGGCTGGCGTCGGCATCGTTGAGATAGCCGTTGGACGTCTCGCTGCTCATGCTCTCGCCTTAGCATCACAGAGGAAATCACGATGGTCAGAAAATGGTCATGATAATGGTAAGCAACCAAACAAACAAACAAAACATTCCACGAATGAAGTGGTATTCCAAGAAATGTATTCAAATAATGCAAATTATGTTATTACTGATACATATGCAATGCATTAATAATAAATGTGATAAACAGCGTTCTCAATGCAAATCCCCGCACCATTGAGTGTTTGATGAGCACTTCATATAAGCTGCTGATGCACAAGGCAACTTTTTGAGCAATGTTGTTGGACAATGTTCCTGCACGTTACCATTGATATTGGGCAATATATTTTTTTTCCTGCTAACTGGCTAGTATGTAACTGGCTAGTATGAGCATTGAGCAAGTCATACTTTTTTCCCGGAGTTTAGTCCTCATATAGGGAGGCTGCGTCTCTGAGTGCTCTTGATCAGATGGACTGCTGCTCCGACGAATCAGAATCTATGAAATAAAGGACACAGAATGAGAGCCCACCTTCCTTCCCCACTTCCAGACTGGGACTAGACAATGTAGTAAAAGCACTATGACACCACACATAAAAGACAGGAAATAAAGAGTTAATGATCACTACGGAGAGTTAATGATCACTACGGAATAAAAGAGGAGAGAAAGGGCTTGTCTGGTTGAAATGGTGGGATGGAGGCATGCCAATGGGCCACTCACGGCGGGAGGGCCGCTGTCCCTCCTGCCCGTGGAGCCGCTCTCCGACACGGAGGTCCTGCCGTCAGCGCTACCCATGTTGGGGGAGTCCTCTCTCCGCTGACCTGTAAAAACATACACGTTACACTTCACACTTACACACACATACACACATACACACAAACAAACACAGACACATACACTAACGCACACACTCACAGAATACTCTGCTTAAAAGTACTTTATACACAGTTTGACCATATCTGCTTTGCATACTTATTAAACAAACATTTCTATCCAGAGCAAGTTCAAGTACAGGTCAAGTCAGGTAAAGCCTATACTATGCTTTATGGACTTGGTACCTGGGAAGGAGTCGGTGAGCTGCTGCGTGATGTCCGACGTACTGCTGCTACGCAGGAGAGGGCTCTCCGGCTCCCCCTCACCCTCCCCCCCCCTCCGCCACCTGGCACTCCTCAAGGTCTAACACACACACACACACACACACACACACACACACACGGTCATGACCACATGGCCACACTGACCATCTACAGTAATCTACTGTAAATCTAATGGTCAGATTCTAATGGTTACACTCTAAGAAGATACACTATAACAGATATACATCCATTGGAGACACATATGTACTCAAAAAGATAGAGCAAGTTTAGCATACACACAGTATTGGTATGGGTATTATGAATTATCAATATTTCCAATTCTACTGAACATAAAATGATACTTTTTAAATTAACCCATTTCTAAACTCCAC